>NC_056704.1:3231329-3564662 GCF_018831695.1 Puntigrus tetrazona | reverse complement strand
AAGTTCAAAACTAGGAATCGCTAGAGTACTTCACGACCATTCGAGTTCACCGTGCACGAGACAATGCCCTGGACTGATAATACCAAAAGCCCCGTCAGCATCACCTCACCAGCTAAAGTTCACTACCTGTGAGAGTAACGCTGACAGATGGGACGTGAAAGCTCTCAAGTCACCGATCTGCTACAGCAAGGCGGCAGCGGACATATTCATCCGGACAGCACGCTAATAGCCCATGCCTTTGAGGACTAACCTCTACCAGCTGGCAATGCCAGAGCCACAAGTGTCCACTGACATGCACCGAGGGCTAACGCTAGCTAGCATTAGCTCCGGAATGAGACCCTCTGTTCTGTAGGACAGCCAAAAAAGTGCACAGGCTTCACAGACACGTACAAGAGCAACGGGCGCGCGTTTAATAGAGGTCTCGTGCGGCTGTATGTCGCGTGAGGCCGGGGCGCCGGGGTCTCGTGTCCCACGCCGCTCATCGCTTCCTAACACATGGCATGCGTGAGAAAGCAGCGTGGAGGCCCGTGTCACCGACTCTACACCTCCGGCTCTCAAACGTCAAACTTACGGTTGGCAATGTCACCGCCCATCTTGTACTTGGTCACGACCAAGTCCTCGGCGATGGTCTGCTCTTGCTGCTCGTCGTCGGACATCGTTGCACCGGCTTCCGAAGCGTCTCTCTGACTGTAAGATGAGCGGACAGCAGAAATCAGTCACGCTACCACCAGGCGGCTCGCCGACCGTCCCGCTCCGCCCACGGCCTCCACGCACAGCGTAGCCACGCGCACTACGCAGCAGCGTCACGGCTGTCGTCGAATAAAATGGCGCCAAAACCAACCGAGGCTTTTTGGATGTTTTCCAAAAAAAGGCACAGCAGACACATTTACAACAGAGTGTGTAAGCATCTGACTGTACTGAAATATCTGACAATATTGAATTATGATTCTTTACAATTTCACAGCACACCTTTTCAAAGAACCAGCCGGCATTATCATTGTTAAGATCAACCGCAATAATTCAAAAGCAGAACACGTTAAAAAATTATAATAATATAATAATAGCTTACAATTAATATGCTGAAAAATATAATATAAAATACTAAATATTAAAATATACGAATATAATTAATACATAGTGATTTAAATAAATGTATTATACATAAAAAATAAAATTAATTGTAACAATTACTTAAAAGTATTGAAAAAACAATACACAAAACAATAAGTGCAATATCACATTATTAGATTGACACAATATAAACATTAACAAAATTTTCAGCACAAGACTTCTGTTTAATTTATAAAATAGATATTATAATGCACAATAATAAATCATAAAACAAGTTTATAGCTGAACTTTTTTTCCTATTGTAAATCCTTTTACAGTGTCATACAGCAAGTGATGTCTCTGAAAACTAGGTTAGACAAATTCATAACTCACCTGCTAAGTGGTTCCCCTCCTGTAGTCATTCAGACACAAACAGATAATAATAACCTCTTGATTTTCATGGGAAAAGTCTTATTAGTAATAGCTACATATGTATTAAGACAATACTAAATATTACCAAAACACGAAAAGCAGAGAAAAGAGAATGAGAGAGTAAAGGTTTCAAATATTCAGATTTATATAGAAACATTTTATTGAAAGTGTAAGATAAAAGCAAGTAAAAAATAATTTCAAACTGTTACAAAGTAGAGAAAATACTTTAGTTTGATATGTGTGTACAAAACTACAGTTTTGTTATAAAAGCTTGTTTACTGGCCATTTCATTTTAAACATAACACAAGTACTTCATTATGATTTGTTCAGAAGGCATGCGCAACAAACACCTCATAGAAAAACAACTTTACCCAAAGCCAATCAATTTGCTATTCAACTGAAATCATAATTTTATCCATTCTAAATGTAAATACCTCAGATTAGACGTAATTCGAAACTTATACTTAAATTGTGAAATCGTTGGAGTGCGATCTGAACAGATGCACCGTGGTTTGGCAGCTGCTTCATGAACACACTAAATAACAGATATTTATGATGAACACTCGCTCTCAAATGCACAAACAGCAAACTTATGGCTTCACTTCATGAGTACAACAAACATGGCAACCACACACTTACATACATACGTATCCGGACGTAAATATCAGTGCATTCAACGTGTAGCTCACCTCCACCACGTCACGAAAAGAACCATAATGCCACATTTCTTTACAATAAAAATACATTGTACATAAAAATACATTTATTTTGTCAAGATTCCAACAGTTTTTTTCAGAAGTGCGTTGCTGAATAATCTCCTG
This sequence comes from Puntigrus tetrazona, assembly GCF_018831695.1. Lineage (NCBI taxonomy): Eukaryota > Metazoa > Chordata > Actinopteri > Cypriniformes > Cyprinidae > Puntigrus > Puntigrus tetrazona. The sequence continues at coordinate 3,562,359 of NC_056704.1, read as the reverse complement.
AACATTGGTCGCAACTTGCATTTGTTCATTTGCATCAAGTTCCTTCACCGCGTCTACGTTCGGACGGCATTGGCTTTATGAAATGACCTGCTGTGCCAATAGTCAGGGTTATCGAAAGCTTTATGTTCCATCCCTGCGTGGACTTTTAAATACTCTTCCGGCCCCGGGCTCCGGGGTTCATCCGTCAGCCCAACACTCTCCTCATCTTCTCCATCCAGATTCTGATATTCGGCTGCAGATGCTCCACCCGCCGCCAATGAGTCCATATCCTCATATTCATACACTTCTCCTTCCCCTTCCATTAAGCCCTGAACCCTGAGCGAATTCCTCAGCCGAGGCTGGCGGTTATTGTACTGATAGTCTTCTTCCACGTATTCATCTTCATCGTCTTGTGGCGATCTTCTGAGAGGAGGATGGGAAACCGGTCTTGGGAGGTGCAGTTTGAGTACCATGTTGGTTGGTGGTCCTGCACCGCAACGAATGTCCATGTACTCGTACTGAACCTCCTGGAGATCCAGATCCAGGTCTGTGTACTCCGCTTCACTGGACAGGAAATCCCCGTCGCTGTGACTCCTTTGGTCGGTCGAGGACTGGGAGAGACCGCCGCTGCTTTCTGAGCCCTCGATCGAAGATCTCTTGCTGGGTCTGCTGCACGCGAGGGATTTGTGATTGCTGTAGAAGCCTGCAGGGTTGAAGGAGGCGCTGCGGTTGCGTGGCGGACGCTGATTGCAATCTTTAAGCTGCCCTGGTATATGCCCGAGAGAGAGGGTCTGATTGTTCATATACTCGTATTCTTCACCTGCAGCGCTGTGAGCCTCCAAAAAGTCGCCGGAGTGGCCTCTTGAGAGTCTCCTCTGAGAGCGCTTTGGACGCGATGATGGGAATAGAAGAGTTTCTAAAGAAAATCAGAACAAAAGAGATGTGTTCACATAAGTCTGCATACTCTGGTAAAAAGAAAATACGTGAATAAAAATTGGCATTTTAATGCTTAAATAATATCTCTTTCAAAGGCTGTAATAATTAAAAAATATAAGATATGTTAAACGTTTTGAATGCTAGGGTATTGCCCCTTCCCAAAAAAATTAAGCAGCAAAAAATATGATGAAATATTATTACAATTTAGAACAATTTATTACAATTTATATACTGCTGTTATTATATTTTTAATCAAATCAATGTGAGACGTCTCTCAAAAATCTTTAAAAAAGATTTGCACGCTAGTGTACGTTATAACTCTGAGTTTATATCTCAGAATATGATTTTGTTAGTGCTGTAAAATGTTTAATCGCCATTAATCGCATCCAAAATAAGCTTTTGTTTACATAATATATGTGTATATTCTGTCTATTTATTATGTATATATAAAAACACACACATACAGTATATGTTTTTAAAATATTTCCATGTATATATTTACAAGAATATAATTTGTATTATATATAAATATATTTAATGTATAAACAACATATATTTCTTTAGTGTATATATATATATATATATATATATATATATATATATATATATATATATATATATACAGAATACAGAATACAAACAAAAAGGTTTAATGCAATTTATCGTGATTAGTCATTTGATAGCACTAGATTTTATATTGAAATGATCATGATCTCATTAATATTGTTTGTATTTTCTACAATAAAGGCAAATCAAATTGACTTTAACTGTTGCATTAAAGTTACACACACATACATTCGCTGCCCTAATTTGCTTATTCTCACCCTTCTCTGGGCTTTCACCGAATCCAGGCAGCACATATCCATTTTGGTCCTCTTCTCCCTGAGTCCCTGTGGAGGTTGTTTCTGGAGGTCCTGACAGACTGTCCCGCTGTGACATGTAAGCGCTGTCCTCACGGTGTGTGACCCTCCTCATGCTGCCGACCATCGAGAAGTCCTCATTCATTTCCAGCTCCACCGCAGTTCCTCGTCCCTCCGAGCTCTCAGAAACAGTGCATCCGGAGTCAAGGCGGGACCGAGAGGCCCATCCCGTCTAAAACAAAATGAGGTGGACAATCGATTGATTGTAAGCTGTATATTAAGCCCTGTGCTCTTAGACATGTCCATAAATGAATGGTCATTGCTACAAATATACCCCAGCGACTGGTTTTGTGTTCCAGGGTCATGTGATGATTGAAACCTCACCTGTGCTGAGCTCTCCAGACCAGGTGTCATTGGGAGATATCCAGCAACATTGGATGGAGTCAGACTTGACTGGTGCAACAAAAAAAAAGATATTGCTTATTAATTCATTGTTTATAGAGCCTCCACAAATCATCTTAAAGTATGCACTAATGTTCAAAGGTTTGGGATCAGTATGTTGTTGTTGTTTTTTAAGAAATATAATCTTATTCTACTAGAATGCATTACATTTACAAAATTGAAGGTTGCTAAATATTTCATGTGACTCTGAAGAATGGAGTAATGATGCAGGAAATTCACTTTTGCGTCACAAGAATAAAACACTTTTTAAAATATATCCAATTAGACAACTTTCAATGTTAATTCAATGTAATACAATTACAATTATAATTCAATTGCACGAATTATGTACTTTAGTCTATTTTCAAACCTTCATGTATTAATTCTGACCAATATCATAAAACACACCCGATAAGAATCTATACGCAATCGAGAGAAACTCCTAGATGGCGTTATGTATCGTGGCACGTCTGTGGTATCTTCTAAGACTTCATCTTCCTGGTCCTCCAGGGCCCCCCCTAAAATGTCCATCTCAGTCCCTCTCTGATGGGACTCCTCTGAGGCCGGGTCAGGAGCTCTGTACTCCTCCTAGTGGTGGAGCACCAGTCAGCATCAGTCAAACCAGATCCACATACAATGAAGAAAACGATGAAGTACTTAGTTCGACTTACTTTGATGACCAGATATCGGGAGGGGTCTCTGGCCATTCGGGTGAACTCATTGGCTAGCTCCTTGAAAGTCGGCCGAACATTTTCATCAATCATCCAACCTGTTAAAATGAGCAAATAATTATTTATTTTGTCAAAATACATAAAAAAAAACTAAAATTAATAATATGTTAAAAGTGAAAAACAATAATAAATGCTACAAGAGAATATATGCTCAACAAGATATGCATTTCTGTATATAATATGTATGAAAAATGTATGAAATGATATATAAATAATGATAATGGATATAATGTATGAAAAATGTATCATCTTTTCAAGATTTGCTACATATTACATCATGACAGTATAAAGTATTAGTCTTTTTAAAGCATACATATGCATATTTGTTACATTTGACTTATACCAAAAGATAAAGTATAACAATCTAAATATTAATTATTAAATAAGAAATTTTAAGTTATATTTAACTTAACCTAAACATTTAGAAATGCTGCCGTCACAACTAACTAAAAAAAAATAAGTTGAAGTACTACAATGATTAAGACTAAAATTTCATAGTAAATTTAAGCTATATATACACAAACTAAAAACTAAAATAAAAAAAGCACAAAGCAAAATTACTAAAACGTACTAAAATGTATGGAAAAACGAATAGACATTTATTTTAAATAAATAAATCCTAAAACAACACTGCGCATAAATTAAAAACAATAGAATATCTGATATGGGACTTGTATGTTGTGCAAGCCTGATTTTCATTTACAAATTTTTCATGCTAACATATGCCAGAAACTATGTAGAGTGTCTACGCAGATGATAGATAAGATGGGTTCAAGTCCAGAAACACAAGATCACTGCCGCTTTGCATCATGGGTTATATGAAGACTGAACTCACATTTAACCATGACCATGTAGACATCGATGGTGCAGATCTGAGGTTGAGAGAGGCGTTCCCCTTTCTCTAACAGATCAGGTACTTCTTGCGGTCGCATAGCAGAGTAAGGCTCCGCCCCATATGACATCATTTCCCAGACTGTCACACCTACAGATGGAGTGACCTCTCATTGAATCACCAGATCCAAAGTGCAGTGTTTTACAGTACCATTTTATGGTGTGACACTCACCATAGCTCCATACGTCACTCTGGTGTGTGTATCTGCGGAACAAGATGCTTTCCAGGGCCATCCACTTAATTGGCGTCTAGAAATGACAAACAGTAGGGAAAAAAGTCAGAGGCACAGTGTAGTGATACACTATAGCACTATAGTAGCAGTGCATATACACTATCAATCAAATGTTTGGAATAATTAATGTTTTGAAAAAAAATTCTGTTCAGGGCAAAACAGGGCTTCATTAAAACACAGTAAAATAGCAATATTGTAAATACAATTACAATTAAAAAAAAAAATGTATTCAAATATATTTTTAAATGCCATTTCTATAATGCAAATGATCATTCATTACAGATATATTTTGTAACATTATAAATTTCTTTACTTAATTTTAATCAATTAAATGCATCCTTGCTGAATAAAATTGTTTCCACAAAAATTTTAAACATTTCCAACAATAATACATTTTTCTTGAGCAGCAAATCGGCATATTAGAATTATATATTTTTTTAATAGTAAAGCACAGTCTGCTTTACTGTACCTTAATTTCATTGAAGAAGTATTTCTTGTCATCAGGGTAGAGGAGGTCAGCAATCCCATAATCAGCGATTTGAACCATAAAGTCGCTCTTGAGCAAGATGTTGCGGGCGGCCAGGTTCCTGTGGACCATTCGCTGCTCCTCTAGATAGTACATGCCCTAAGAGGGAGCAAGAGAGGAAAGACTTGTCGTTTAAGTGGGCCCGATATGATCCGAAGACCTTGAAAAGCACTTTGAGTCCCTCTCACCTTTGCAATCTGCACACACCAGTTGAGCAGTCTCTGAGGGTTGAGGCTCTCTCTGCGCTGCTGGATGTACTCCAGTAAAGAGCCCTGAGGGCTGAGCTGAGTGACCAGCTGCAGACTGGGCCCGGGACAGATGCCTAAGAGCCGGACTATATACGGGTGGTCCAGACTCCCCATGGCCAACATATGCTGCAGGACAGGAAGACATCGTTTACAATGCCATTTAATATGTGATTCTAAATTCTACAATTTATGTGATTGTTTTGTTTATTACATTTACATTTTAGTTATTTAGCAGACGCTTTTATTCAAAGCGACTTCAAATAAAATAAAATAAAATAAAATAAAATTAAATTAAATTAAAGGTGTTTATTATTATTACAGAGCAATCCGTACACTTCAATCTAACAGTTTGGGATAAGTTTTTAGTTTTTGAAAAAAGTCATTGCATTTATTTGATACAGTAAAAGTAATATTGTGAAATATTATTACAAATTAAATTATAATTCTTTTAAACATCTTTTCAAATGTAACTTTTTCGTGTGCCATTCATGTGTCTTCAGTGTGACTTCAGTTATCATTCTAATGTTGATTTTCTGCTCAACAAACATTTCTTCTAATTATTAATGCTGAAAAGAGTTGTGCAGCGTAATATTTTTTATAGAATGTGTCATATATTTTTATATTCTTAATTGAATAGAAAGTTCAAATATACATAATTTATTTAAAATATGTATTTTAATGTTATAGTGTTTTAAAATTATATGTGCGTTTATTATCACTTTTGATCTTTGCAGACTAAAAGCATTAATTAAAACAATAGTTCCTCATTTACTGTATGTCTGTGAATAATAAAAAAACTAATTCTATTCATCTTCCACAAGGCAAATTTTCGAATAATTGCTTACTTTAAGTAAAAATAAAAAGGGCATAAAAATGAGTACTCCTGCAAAAATAATAATAAAATAAACTCATTTGTGTGTGTTTGTTTGTGTTTGTGCGCACACGCGCTGGTTTTTGTGATTTACTGGGACAAAAACTTTTCCTTAAAAACATAATAAATTTAGCATTTTTGAAAATATAAAAATGCAGAAAGTTTCCTGTTAAGATAGGGTTAGGTGTAGGGTTGGTGTATGGTGATAGAAAACATTACGCCTATTGAGAGTCCACACAAACCACAAAAACCGATGTGTGTGTGTGTGTGTGTGTCTTACGTCTGTAATTTCCTGAAAGGTCTGTCGTCCTGTACGGTCTTGAATAGTCTTGATAGCCACTGGGATCTTTACAGTGTCTCCCTCTGGTATCCAGACCCCCTGTGAAGAAACAAATAAAACACAGTTGAAGTAAGAGTGTCAAAATAAGAAAGAAAGAAGTACTTCAGTAAGTGATATGAGCTATTATCAAGTTTGGGTGTGAGCTCATGTAATGACATCAGAGCGTCTAAGTACTGTACCTTGTGGACTGTGCCAAACACTCCAGAGCCGAGAGGTTTGATCTTCCGTAGCTCAGACCCCCTCAGAATCCGTGCATGAACCTTCACGCCTTTTTCTCCAGGATCCAATGGTTCAAAACTCTAAAGCACATTTTTAAACCTTAGAAAACTTCACAACAGTTCAGTTTGCGGTTCTTATGAGTACGTGCACACACCTCCCCGCTCTGCAGATATCTCCTCATGGCACGTTTTCTGCGGATGGCCACACTTCTGCGGTACAGAACGCTCAGCACGAACACGGAGAATGCGAGCAGCACCCCGAATATAACGCTCAGCACTATTGCGGTCACAGGCAGCCTAAAACACAAACACACGGTCACGTCACACACACAGACAGGCAGCTGCAGGCCGTACAACACACCAGCAGGAGGAGACACTTACCCAGCATCTGACCTGGACGAATCCACACAGTCATTCTGACCTGGACCCAAACATCTGACACACAAAACATACAGGCACCTTAGCAAAATGATTTCAGCAATATTTGGCATTATAATTGCAATGACATACATTTCTGTTAAGCATTTTTTTTAATGAATACTTGTAATACTTATTTTAAAGAAATGAATACTTTACAGCAATGAAAAATCATGTGACGCTAAAGCCTGGAGTAATGATGCTGAAAATTCAGCTTTGCATCACAGGAATAAATTACATATACATAAACAAAACTATGTAAATATATAGGCTAAATTTAAAATATTTAAATAAAAAACATTTAATTGAAATAAAATATTATTAGACTTAATTTAAACACTTCATTATTATTTATAATTTATATATTTATTATTTCAGTATATTTAGTATTACTTTCAATGATATGACTTTAAATGTTTACTATTTTAAAGCCATGCAAGTCTTAAAACAATTTATTATTTACTTAAATACACACACATATACATATATATATATATATAACATGTAATTTAATGTAAATTATACTGTATTTATTATCAAATCAATGCTGCCTTGCTGAAAATAGAAAAAAATAGTTCTTTTAAATTATAATAATATTATAAAATATTACTGTTACATTACATTTTATTTATTTAATTATTGTTTGATTGTTTTGTTTGTTAAATGAATGTAACCTTGGTGAGCACAAGAAATTTCTTTCAAAAAAAAAAAAAAAAAAAAAATCTTGTTAACGGCAAACCTCTGAATAATAGTGTACACTGGGACAGTGAGGAATAAACTGGTCTGCATTTAATACTTATTACTTTACTATAAATCAGATTTTTCTTTTTATCAGGCAAACTTATTTTTTGAATACTTTATTTGATATAATAAATGCATTGCACTTTATTAGACGTTCTGAGCGTCCTCACCCCAGGGTGCAGTTGGCATGGCATGGTTGGCATTTGTGCTGGCTGTTGGGGAACTTATAAATGATGAGTCCGTTCTCCCCCTGAACCCCTTCTGGACACGAGGGCACGCAGTACGGCCCGTCCTGTAAATGTGCACAGGCTGCACACTCATCAGCACCCTGCAGGAAGAATAAAACAGACAGATTATTTAACAAACCAAACAGTCTGTGCAAACAGTGAATGACATTCTATCAGAGAACAATAGATTACACACCGGTCCTGAGCAGGTGTGTTTGCCGTCCTGCACCGCACACTCCTGGTGACACGGCATACACTCTTGTTTAGGTCCAGCAAACTCACGATGTTCACTGTACAGAGCAACAGAGATCATTCAGGGGTCGGGAAATCTCTTCTTTTAGTTCTCAAAGTACTAAATCATTTGGTATATCATTTCCTCATCTACAGCACTTGCATGTGACTCAATCTTGTTTTAGTCTTTTAGACATAACATGCTACTAATAGTTACCATTTAATTAATTATATTATGTGGCAATTAATTACTACCTGTATAACATTTAAGTCATTATTGGGTTAAATGAGAACAGCTTTCTACAGAAAATACAAAAAAGTAGGAAAAATGGAATAAAGATAATAAATGCATATTGGTGTTTTTAAAGAAATATAACATAATAAAAAATATGATTTTATTTTATGATTCGTGAGTGTCAGTTATTCATTCGACCAGTTCAGTGTGTCTTTATGAATCAGTCACTGAATCGGCTCACTCTCATTTTTTCATGAAGCACAACACACACATTTGATAATAGTAATTATGATATTAATGATAACAATAAACAAAAAATTCACATTCTATTGCACCAAATGTAACTAAATAAATGTCCTACACTGACCCGGACAGGAAGTTGCATTGAGGTACGCATGTTCCTCCTCTGCTGTAGTTCTTGCAAGACACACACTGATTGGGCCCCAGACCCCAGCAGCCCTCAGACGAACACAGGGGATCACACACATGCCCTTCTTGAACTACAAATCAATATAATGATAAATAGCAATAATGAATAACACATTTTTTTATCTTAATATTTTTAGAATGTTTTGCATTAAAGAGACAGCCCACCCAAAATGTCAAATTAGCAAAAGACGATATTTTAAAGCTCAACAAGCACTTATAATTCGCACTGACTTTGATTTTACGTCAAACTGGGAGCTGTTTGCTTACCAGCATTCTACAAAATATCTTCTTTTGTGTACCACTGAAGAAAGAAATTTAGATCAATTTGGAATTACATGATATCACGGAATTTTCATTTTTGGGTGGACTATCCCTTTAAAACCACTTTCCAATGACAAACTAGCCATTCGGACAGCCCACGACTCACCGCACTGTACTTGTGGGTGGTTGTCTTTGATGTCGAGGGGTTTCTGGCGGCGCCGAGGGCTGCTCCCGAACAGACGGGTCCAGTTCACAGTGTGGTGATAACAGAGCTGCTTGTTTCCAGTGATGTAGATTCCTCCGTCACCGATTCGTTTCAGTGAGCGAAGACCCAGGGACTTCAGCGTCGGAATCTTCATCACCAAAAGAGAGTAACCCCTAAAGGAGAAGATGTAGAAAGGTCATTTGAAACATAAAAGACAGATGAAATGACATGCCAACATGAAATTAGCTGACGCATTTTTTGTTCAGGTTGCTGGTTTTATTGCGCAATAGTTATTATTTAAACAGAAGTCTTTTGTAACATTATAAATGTCATAGCTGTCACTTTTGATCAATTTTATGCACTGAAAAAATGACAGAAAAATCTCATTAACTTGTGAACACAATTTCATGTTTACTATCAGACTCTTGAAATCCCAATTTAAAACTTCTTTAATATGTTAGAATTAACCTTCAAATAATAACATCACTTCCATGTACTTTCATCAGGACCCTAGCCATATAATTCAAATAAAGAGCCTCATTTATACTCATCATTACATTGAAATCATTATAAATGAACAGTTTGTGATCGACAGAAATGTTTCCGTGAAAGATTCCCAACCACCAACCCGAAGCTTAGAAACACCACACCACTCAGTGGATCGTAAAGCGCTTACATCTAATGCAAAATATGAGATTTTAATGATTTAATTATGAATATATAGAATAATCAAGCAAAGAAAGAGAAAAAGGAGTCCAAGCTGAAAACTAAACGCACAACCCTACCTCTTACTGCTTATTCCTCTGGAGGGAGAAGAAAGCAGGTACAAAAATGAGTAATGAATGTCACACAACTTCTAGAAATGTCAGATGTTCAAATGCAAATATTATAATGATTCTTCTCTTTTAACTTGTTGCTAGGCTGTTGTACACTGGTTAAAAAAGGCAAAAAAGCCAGACAATATAATATCCCTATGCGACATATGGTCCTATCTCAAGAGAAAGTAAGTTAAGATTTTTTAAACTGTTTAATTGTCATCTATTTAGAAAAGTAATAGCACTCCTCTCCACCACAAGTTGGGTGATTTAAAGTATCAATCACGTCTGTAGCAATGCTAATAACAAGAATGTTTTGTTTACACTGATGCATTTAAGCATTAAGAAATCAAGAAACAAGGTAAATGACTAATATACAGAAGAGAGACAGCTTTTCTCACCTGTACAGAGTTCTTCCCTGTATTGTTGCTAGATTTGAGAAGACAGAAAGATCTTCCAGCTCTCCAGGCCAAGACTGAATACTCAAAATGTCTTTTCAAGCAGACAGAAGATGGAGTTAGATGAGGGACAGAGAGGGCAGAAGTAACGACAAAGATACACACAGAGCCACACACCTGTGATTTCTCTGACCGTGTTGAAGATCTTCAGTTTCTTTGGATCGAGAGCACTAATATTATTGTAACTGTCCCTGTAGAGGAAAGAAAGGTACAGAAAGGTTGCTATATTTAGGGCCCCTTTGGCACTTTTATAAAATAAAGCCCTTTCCTGCTCTTATTATTTTAATTTGTCCAAATGTGGGTAAGAAAAGAGAACTCTGCCATCGTTGTCATTTCAGTCACCAGGGTCTCAAATCCTGATCTCAAATCTCACCCTCTTATTCCCGTTATAAGGAAATGCAGGCTGCCCTGGATCTTAGTGCAGTTTATGAAGCTGTCGATGTTCTGCGAGTCTACGGTCTGTCTGGAAGGTGTACCAGTGCCAACACATGCTGCAAAAAGGAGAAAAAAAAGAAAAAGGTTATGACTGGGAACACACAAAGATGGCCACGAAGGTGTTTGTGTACAGGGGTGGCATGCTGCACATTAAAGGTCAAAAGGTCAAAGACAACTTCATTGTGATTTATTCACATTTTCTAGTAATGGTTAAAAATAAAGGTAACATTTTATTTTGATAGTCCACTTTAGACATTCTACTAACAGTAAGTAAATTTGCAACTACATGTCAACTAGCTTGATTATTCTATATATTCATTAGAGAACATACTGACAATCAGTCCATTTATTCTTAGTTACAAAGTTACATAGAGTTAGTAGAACGTCTAAAGTGGACTATAAAGTGTTTTTCCCCCTAAAAATGCAAAACATGTTGTGTTTTGGAGTTAGTCAGTAGTAATTTGGGTTAGCTTTAACATAAGTCAAAAGATTAAAATAACTTTTTCATGTTTTTACGTAAAGTGAAAAACTACTTTTACAGTTGAGAAAACTAATGTACTGTAAAAACAGTAATATTGCGAACATTTATTAAAAATTCAAAAAACACATTTTCTTTTTTCACATTTCGGCACATTATCCCTGTGCTGCATTACTATTATACTCACGGTCCTTCAGAAATCATTCTAAAACGCTGTTTTGCTGTTCAGTTATTGTGCATTATTACTGGTGCTTCATCATTAATAATGGTTATTATTATCACCAATGTTGAAAACAGTTTTTTCTTCTGCATAATATCTTTGTAAGAACTCATACGGTTAGCGTGAAAATGTTCATTGCAGAATAACATTTAACATGCAGAGTAACGTACTAAAATGAGTTAACAATTTAAGTTGTAAAAATATTTTTTGTATTTATTAAATAAATGCCGCCACCATGAGCAAAGATGTCTTTGAAAAACATAAAAAAAATTTTTATTTATGCCTAACTTTTGACCGGCGGTGTAAAAACAGCATAATGGTATGCACCCATTTATATAACTGGGTGAACAAAGTGTGCACGTTACCTTTCGGACAGAGACCCCCACACGGCTCACATCTTTTTACCCCTTTTTTATCCACTTCCATCTTGTCTGCTGGACAGCTGCTTACACACGAACTGCCATCTACAACAAAGTTAGCTAAAGAGAACAGAGCAAATAAGTATATACTGCATGCACGCTTTCAACCTATTACCATAAATCCCATTTTTAGAGTGGCCTTATAACCCATAATGCTACGTTGCAGGTAAATGCACTCTGTGTAACACTTACTAGGACAATACGAGACACACATCGTGCCGTACTGGTATTTTGCATTAGGATTCGGCTCCAATTTGAACGTCACTTTATTATAGATGAGAGCCTGTGGACACTGCGGCACACATGACCCCGAGTTGTTAAAATTCCTGCAGGCCTGTGAACACACAGACACCCGAGTTTCAGTCACAAATCTGGTGTGTTAGTGCAAGACATGCTGAAGAACTGGTGTGAGTTTGAACATACAAAGCAGTTGGTGTCGAGCGGCCCAGTGCAGCCCCCGGCACACTCGATGTGACAGCACTCGCTGGGGCTGCGTCCGAAACAGCGGCTGTTGCACTGCGGTGCGCAAACCGTCTTAGTCACTGAGAACGGGAGAGAAACATAGTGAGCAGCGTGTGTGTGTGTGTGTGTGTGACATACAGAAAGACGAACAATGTGCGTGTGCGCGTTTCCAAGGACTTACAGATTTGACAAGAGTCATTTCCTGGACCCCAACAGCGACCCCCGCAAGACTCATGACAGGGAACTAAACAGAAAATGTACTATAATTTATAAATCGCCGTGAGACCATCAAGTAAAGATCTATTTGTCTTTATGTAAGTTTTTGATTCTGCTAAAGCATATAAATTCCATAATATATTTGCAGCTATTTATAAAAAGGTCCTAAGCTAACATACTTGTTTATCTGAAAAACAATGCTACAGTCAGTTATTCTAATGTGTTCTGGGCCAGAACGTGAGTCTCCGCCCACTGCCAGTTTACCCAATTGTATTTCGCCCCCCGGGTTCCCAGTTGGCGAAAAACACTGCATATTAAATTTCATTCATCGTCATGTGTGCTCTTTTCTGTTGGTGTGTTTTCTGGCAACCTGCGAATGCGGCAAGTCTGCGAAGGAGGCTTCAATATTTTCAATTTGGACTGCAATACCTAGTTAAACCTTTAGGTGTCAATTCTACATACAGCTGTTTGAAATGACAAAACCTGAACCTCTGACATTTATTTATTAAAATGTACTATGGACTGGAGTAATAATGCTGAAAAATCAATTTTACACAATCAAATGAATAAACTGCATTTCATATAAAAATATACAATACACTTATTTTAAATTGGAATAATAACAGAAACATCAAAAAAATAATAGAAAAATCCAATCCAAAAAATACCAATCGCAAACCTTTGAAGAGTATATGAGCATATATAATACTACATATTGCAATGTTTTATATCTCCTTACGTTCTGGTCCGTTGTCTTCAATAATGATTTCTGCTCCACTGTCTTTCAAAATGTCTAGCCAGTTAATCTGCGGCGCATAGCTCAAGAATTTATTCTGGATGATCTGCACTCCACCCTCCAGGATCTCTGCAGGTCACGATAAATATGAGAAATATGGAAATATCAAGATCAGATCAAAGACATAAAGGTAACTCAAAATTTGAAACCTGCCCTCTAAATTCTCAGAAAAAAAAAAAAAAAAAAAAAAAAAAAAAAAAAAAAAAAAAAAAAAAAATATATATATATATATATATATATATATGCAGTAAAATACATAAACAGTATATATATATATATATATATATATATATATATATATATATATATATATATATATATATATATATATATAACACACAGCGATTATACAATTATTCTTTTTGTAGAATTTCTCGTTTTTTTTAAGAAGGATATTATAAAGGTATTTCACCATATTAAAGTCAAGGCCACAAAACAATGGCGTTGTTAAAGTTTGAATGAATAATCTAACATACTAATAAAGATACAGTATATACTGAGTTCAGATTTTTAAATAAGTAACATTCGTATTGATTCCACACATTGAGTCACAGTGAAATTAGAAAGAGGTTAAAGGAAGGGCAATGGAAAAAATGACAAAGATGTTCATTGATCACACACTCACAGACACACAATGGAAAGACAACACGGATTGTATTTCACATTAAAAGCGTGGTGTTTGCTGAAGCAGGTTGGGACATGCTCGAGTCTAACTGTAGCCATCTAACGTCAATCTTCTGGAATTCATCATGATGTTGGTTCAATATACTAGAGGATACAAGCTATAAGGCGGTCAAGTATGCGTTGATCCAAGTTGGGGTTTATGAAGAGATAATTCTCATTTGTGGGTGAATTTCTTTAACGAACCGCACACGCATTAAAAAATCTCGTTCTGACCGTTGACTCACTCTTCCACACCACACCCTCCAGAGAGTCTTGCCATAGAAAGTTTGTGGGCGTTTTGACGGTATGTGTTTCTGTGGGTGAGAATGTGTCACCTGTCACGTATGTGTGTGTGAGCGCACCTGTCAAGTGTGTGAGGCCCAGCTCCTTTAGTCCGTACACTCCGTCTTTCTGATAGTTGACGAGGATGGCGAGAGCGAAGCGATCTTCGTACAGAGACGTCCCTCGGATGACTCGCAGCTGCTCCAGCGGTAGACGTCTGAACTGGTTTATGGCGATGAGGATGTAGCCCGTCACCTCACGGATAGACTGTGAAGAGGGCTTGGGTTACTCGTTTATCAAATGAAACATAATCGACATACAGACGCAGACATGAGTACTTGCTTTATTCAGGAGTGGCCTGATCTCTTGTTACTTGGTTCATTTTCCTCACCTGCAGGAATGAGAAATCTCGGTTGTGCTCCATCTGCGTGATCTCCAGGTTTCCTATGACAATCTTGCAGCCCGTGTACATCTCCTTCATGAGCTTGTACTGGACGTCAGAGCTTCCCGTCACACTCAGAGAGTTCTGCGTGCCTGTACACACTGTTAAGAGAGAGAGAAAGAGAGAATTTAGCAAAAAAAAAATTATACAGGGGGCATTATTTACAGTAATGACTGACTGAAAAAAAAAAAAAAAAAAAAAGACAGAAAAGGAAAAATTTCAAGGATGCACCATCTGATTATATCACCTCCCCTGAATATTGCATGCCCATTTATATATTAATGTGGTATTATTTTTATATATTTAATATTTCATTTATGTATTTATGTAGTAAGAAGCTTTGTAATTACTATAATAATGACCAGAAATTGTGCATTATAACAAAAATTATTTGACAGGGATCATTATTTACAATAATGGGCGACAGATTGCACATTATGATCTATTTAATGCAAAAGAAATCTCAAACTGAGCCTCAGCTCATGAAATCCCAGATAGAGCTGTTGTTGTTTTCATTGCATTCTTGTTTATGTAGTGACATCAGCACGGCAAAATGAAAGATAATATAGGACTAAGGGAGTTTGAGGTGAAGCTATTTTGCATTTCAAATTTTGCCCTTGGTTCAAATCAGCCACGGTCATAACAAGCCATTACTGGGGGTGGGATGTTCCCATTAATACTTAGAGGTACTCAGAAATGGCCACAGGAGCCTTTACAGATTAAAACTCAAGTTCTTCTGAGAATATGGTCCATTGATGACCCATTAGGATCAGAATGCAAGTATATGACAGAATATTATTAATATTACACAAATATTACAGAATCACACATTCATAATGTCAGGTATAGAACTGTTTCTGTTCTCATAAATCGAGCAAAGCTTCTCTTCATTTCATGCAAAAGAACTGAAAAAAACACAGAAACTTGATAACACATACTGTAAACTGTTAACGGCAGAGTCCAACAAATGGGTCTAAATGTGTCTTGTGAAATACAAGCAGGTGTTCACTGCAGTCACGGAGGTGTGAGATGTCAGACATTGTGCTTCAGAAAGAATTCTTGTAGGTCGTCCAGACTGTATTCAGAAATATTTTAGCTCTTATCGAACTTTGGTAAACGCAGAGAAACGCTCAACACAGACACAGAGCAAACCCACATCACAGCAGTCTTATTTTATTATTATTGATATAGGTTTACAGGTTTTCTTTCGGAATTAGATTTTATTTCATATTTTTACTTCAATTTTAGTTTTTTTTTTTTTTTAATACATATTATGTTGAGCTAACTGATGAAAAATTAACTAAATTTTGTGCATATCACCTATAAAGCTGTTCAAATTAATTTCTTAGCGATGCATATTACCAGTTAAGTTTTAATATATTCACGGTAGGAAAATGACAAAATATTTTAATTGAACATGATCTTTACTTACTATTCTAATTTTTGGCCTAAAAAGAAAAATCGATATTTTTGACCCATACAATGTATTTTTGGCTATTGCTACAAATATACCCCAGGGGCATAAGACCGGTTTTGTGACACACGCATACGTATTCCGTGTTTATTAGTTACTTATTTTGTTTCGAGTATTTGAATCGCAGAATACTTATATGTTTTTATTTTTCGTTTTTTTATCTTAATGGTAATAACCCTGAATCACAGAACAGTGAGTCACTGGAACTGGTATCTTTTGTTATGGTAGTATACAGAAATGCAGTCTTGCCTTTAACACATACTAGATACGTGTACTGAGAACCTGAACTGATAAGATCTGGAGTTGAACTTTAGGGTGTTATGGCCCACAATGGGACAGGTAAGGCCAGTAACGTCAGAAAAGACTCCAATCCATCAGTTAAGCCAGAAGTATCAAACGTTTGCCTACTTAGATTATTCTTTGGAAGAAAACATGCAATTATTTTAGCTCTATAAGCACACTGTATGCCAACACATTTGTTACGTTTAGGCTATCTGAGAGATATAAAAAGTTGCTGTTTAAAACACGTTATGAAACCGCGACCTCTGAGCACTGTAATCTATAGGTTTAAGTTCACAGAAACAATTAAATGGAAGCAGCTACTCTGCATTCCTCCTGTAATGTTCCTAAAACAAACAACTAGTCACATTTCATAACTCCCCTTGTGAAAACAAAATGCTCCTCATTGTATTGAATGCGCATTTGTAGTGTGTTTCACAAGACTTTATTTTTAAAAACTGCAGAAAATACGAAAAGGTCACTCAAGTGTTAAATTTATTTATAAAGTCTTTTTGTCTTTGACTTTTCTTTTTTTAATCATTTTTGTAAATATTCACAAGATTCACTATATTCACCGCGTTTTTAAGACGCTATATTAAAAGGAAAAAGAACATTTTTTTATACTGTTTGCTAGCCACATTCTTCAAAACATCCTCTTTTATACTCATCAGAAGAAAGTCAGCCACATATTTAGGATGACATTAGAGCGAGTAAATTATTTCAGAATTTTCATTTCTTGAAAAAATAGTTATCCTAATAAAAGAAGCATGCATTTTTTTATTATTATCCTGCAGTGCTAAATGCATGAATGTGTTAATGTGAACGGCTCTCAGAGTGCGCACTCAAGTGTGCAGACAATGATACAATGCTCCCATTCAACCAGAGCGCGAAAACAAGTGTAGGAACCGCCAAAACTCAAACAAATGCTCACAAAATACACACGCTAGGTTCAACTATCAGGTTCACATCACAGGTACAAGAAACAAAAGCCAGGGGAGGTCTGAAGCGGCACACAACAGACACGGCTTAGCTGCCTGGTAAACAGAAACTTGGCCATAGTCACAAAGAGATTATCCAAACCTGACTGATTGGTTCTCACGGGCATAAATAGACATAAATCTACACATTAATGTCTGAATCATTTAATGTCATTAAAGGGTCAGTTAACACACTACACACAGGCATGCGCGCACACAGAAACCATTCCTAGTTTAATGACTTTGTTTTGCACCTAAAAGCCATTAAAAGTTACAGGTTACTCCTGTTCCCCGGGCAAGAGAAGGAATTATTTTAATTCATCAGACACATGTTTGCGTATGTGAGTATTGCGAGCGTGCAAAAAAAAAGCAGAAATCAAAGAAATCAAAATAATGTGCTAGTCAAAGGTTTAGATTTATGAAAAATGCAAACACTACGGTGCTAGCAACACTTTCAATAAGTTGTTAATTTTTTAATGCATTTTTAACAATGCTAAATGCGAGCGATATATATTTTACACCATTTATTAACCTTTTCACTAAAACTCTGTGCCATTCATTTATTATCTTATAACGAAAGTTTCAGTAGCTTCCATATTAAGACTGACGGTTGTTTTTTTTTTTTATTGCATTTTTTTGCATTTAGGCTTAAATGTTCACTGTTCACTCAAATGATCCTTTGACGTAAACCAAGAGTTTGGCAGTGCTCAAAACTGAGCATTTCCATAAATGAATGTACAATGAACGCGGAGGCGACAGCAGAAACAGAGAGTCTATACACGCAGCGCTCGTGAATCTATTCAGCTCTTCAGTATGTGTGTGGGAGCCTTTAACACGCACACTGCGCTACTCGTACTGACGTCTTTAAACTCCACTCAGAGCACTGCACAACAAAGCCAAAAGGTCGAAATCTGCCGTAATCGCCGCTGGACGTTTGACACGTATCTTTTAGTGTGACTAAAGTGCAATAGTCACCTGAAAACTATGCATTCGCATGTTGCATACATTTTTGTCTATGCACCGCATCAACTATTGCGAAATAGCATGATAATGGCAGCCTGTCACCAAAGGAAAACTATTGTCAATGTAGTACGTTCTGTACACCAGAAGAGCTAGAAACATTCCAACATTACTCCTCTATCTAGATATTGCACTGTTCAATATGCCTTTGGCAAACATAAGAATGCTTTGAAGAGAAATTATTAATTGCTATAAGGAATGGTTTACCAAAAAAAATATGTATCAATATGGCTTGATTTTTGGCACACACAAATGTATTTTTATTTTAATCCCACTGCGATTCATTTGCAGGGTATCATATAAGTTTAATATTTTGAGATGATTTTTCATCTATCATGTGTCTGCCGTGTTAATGCATGAATTTGTTGTGATTGGAACAACCTGAAAGACTGGTACTGCGTGATCTTTAGTTGTTTACTGTGTGATGCCCATTCTTTCTCTGTAACAATTTACAAATTGCCACGATGATGTCTATTCAGATTTCAAAGATTAGTGTATTTCAGTCTTTACTAGCCCGCATGTCGTTCTCAATTAACTCTTCCGTGAAACACAAAAGAGCAAAACAAAGCTGCAGTTGTTATTCACTGATAATCATCCCTTGAGCTGTTAAGCACTGAGACCAAAACACTGAGTCACAATTAACAAGAATCATTTCAGGGTGATTCGTAAAGTGCAATCTATGCAAACTATGAATTGAGTCTAACCAATTCAGTGAAAAGATCTGCTTCAGAAGATTGATACATTCATGAATCGGACTTTTAAAAAAAAAAAAACTTTTTAAAGGGCTGGGATGGACATACTCCATCAAGAATTTACTGAATAACAAATTCAATATCAGCCTGTATGCTTTAGTAGACTTGGAATACAGTGAATGTATTATATGGACTAATTTAAGGTGTTTTGCAACTTTTTTTATGCTTGAAACCTAACAGTTAACTTTGAGTAAACTATGCTTTTAATAGACATTTCTAAATTTGCTTTCTGTAATACACGCCGTAAATATACGCAAAATTAGACATATTATCGATTATGGATATTTAACAAGTTATATTTAATTTTTGGATGTTTACATCACATTTAAAGTGCCCCTATCATGCCATTTCCTATACTGCAACATTGTAAATTCGAAAGTGCACAATAAATAAAGTTATCGTAATCGATTCTATAAAGCCTAAACAAGTCATTAGTAATTTGAATCCCATTTCCTTGATGGCTACACATCACAGTGTAACACATTTGCATAATTCCCGCCTATATTTTTACGTTGACCACGCCCACAAACACACATTTTACTGGCGATTGCTTCTCTAATCAGCACGCTATACACAAAACTTTTGCGGTTCAGTAATAACAATAATTCCTTACATTTATATAGCTCTCTTCAAGGCACTCAAAGCACTTTACGTTTGTCAGTGATTGATGTAGCAGCTACAGCACACATCAGAAACCCTCCACCTCCCCCAGCTCCACCTGTATAGATCTGCAATTGGGTCATTTGTATATATGGGGGTTATTTAATATGTGTTATATATGCTCAGAGCAGCATGTCTGTACCGGTAGTAGCAAAGCTTTGCACATGTTCTACTGCAACAGCTTAGCCGATCTATTCCACCAAAACCAAACTCATGACCAAACTCCCAAGGAGCTGTCTTGACAGAAATGAAGAAATAAAATTCATGATTTGTAACGGATTCTATTCTCAGGGGTCACAGACAAATCAGATTGGTTGGGTTATGTGACTGTCCAGTCGTTTCACCTGTTGCCAGATCACCTGGACTACACACCTGCTGTTGTTCATGCCATTGTGCTCCACCCTTCTTAGTCAACACTACTGCAGAGGCCAAAGATCAACCAGTGCATCAAATCACATCTCATTTCGTCTCTGTAAACGAGCCAAAACAGATTGTTTTCCTTGTGTTGTATTTTCTTCACGGACACTTCCTGCATCTGATTAGCAAGTACAAATTATGTGAATGCATGCAACTTACATGAATACTTAATGCAATAAACACTGATGCAACTCAATATTCAAGATTTGAGCGGAATTAACAATAAAAAAAATACATCACACACTTTGACTGACCACTGTTTTGAAAACTAGGATGCTTTTTGAAAAGGCCACAGTTGATCTTCTTTATAGATCAAATAAAAAAAAAACAACTAGACAAAATTCTAGCCAACATTAATGAGATTCGGTAGACGAGAAGTAGGAAAATGCAGTTAGCATCACAAGTTCAAACTCCTCTGTGATTTTTTTCTTTTCAGAAGACAGCCGTTGAGTCAGGGAACAGGTTTAACTAAATCTACTAGTTGAGTCACTTGTTATTTGAACCGAGCACTGATTTAGTACAGGAACAAATCTCTCCTTTTACACTCACAGTCCAAGATAAACAAACATATCTCACTTAGACACAATGGTGCAGAAACAGGTTTTCTGAATGCATTAACTACTGACAGCAACATCACTATTTTGGGATGTATATTGTTTGAGCACACACACACACACACACACATATATATATATATATATATATATATATATATATATATATATATATATATATATATATATATATATATATATATATATATATATATATATATATGGGTTTAGTAACACATTTAGTACAGTTTTGGGGAGCTATATAAGCCAGCTGTGAACAAGTTACACTTTATTATTACTATTACAGTTGCATATAATTTATGCAAACTGTCTCTTTAATAACCCACAAGCATCCAAAGTATTGAATGCAAATGTTTATGCTATTATCTTACGTCTTTCCAGTCGCAGGCAGGTTCATTGTGCATACAGAAACAACTGATTTACCTTCATGTTTACCTTCCTCCGTCTGAGCACGCGCGGGTGAACGGAGCGCGAGACACAGCGCGAGCGTCTGCAGCAGAGCGGCATTCATCTTCATCATCCTCATCCTCGAAATATTCCGTCAGTCCCGAGCAGACGGTTAAACATTCATGACCGAAGACGCGCGGAAGAGATGATGCTCCCTTCACTCCGCTTGACAGCAATTTGACGGACGTTGTTCTCCCCTCGTCTCTTTCTCTTCTTATGTTCCAAATATCGCATTCAGTGTAAAACAAAATAAAAAAATATCAAGTAGTCCATTTCCGTTTGTTGCGAAAAAGTTCGTAAGCTACAAATCCTCCGGTGTCGGTTACCTCACTTCAAAGCAAACGCTTCAACATTAACCGAAATGATAATAACATGAGCAGTTTTGAGGAGAAAACCTCCCGGAATACGGTCGAGGTTTAAGGGATTGTAAATATGAAAAGGCTCGAGCGCGCAGGAATGCCGTCTCGAGGTTAGTTACCTGTTTACGCGTACAGGTGAACGACGCTGAGCGCTGATTGGTTGTGATCGAGGCGACGCCAGCCTCGCGATTCCAAAGCCCGTGCTCTGATTTATTTCAAACATGTAAACAAGTCATAAAGCATTGGTTGCGAACGCCCGTGCAGTGCTCTGAATGTCCTCACAGCCCACACTGAAAACACCGACGGGATTGGGATAGATTTATGTGTAGATTTATGCCTCTCTCTCTCTCTCTCTCTCTCCCCCTGAACAAACACACATATACACGCATCCGGGCTTCGCTGTATCGATAATAATGTCATGTTGGAGTGAGGGTCTCATTGTGTGTAAGTCAAGGCTGGCATTGTGTCCCGGTATCGTCCGCTAGTTTATCAGTGTTTCTTTGATGGCTCTGGACTCACAGCCTCACAAAGATCACTTTGTGCCTCGGCTCAGATGGCTTCAGACCTCTGAGACAAGAAAGTGTTCAGAGTACACATCAATCTCAGACACAATAAACAACCGCCAAAATAATACATTCGAAATAATATTTTATTATTACTCTTTTTTTTTTTCTTTGAACATTTTGATTATTTTTTGTAATGCACACATTACACCCAGACACAATAAATAATTGCCAAAATAATACATTCTCAACGCGATTTTATTATTAGCCTACTTATATTTTTATTTATGCAGCCTAGTTTTTGTTCATTCCGATTTACTGTTATAATGTAGCCTATTGTTGTAACTCCTTAAAATCCTAATGGCTCAAAAGTAACCACTAAACCTTTAAAAACACAAATCAGTCTGAAACAAAAACTACCAACTACCAAATAATACATAAAAAAAAGTACATTTAAGTATCTTTATTTACATGTCAAATGTTATTTAAATGTTTACTTAGCTATGTTTTTTTCTATTTCCATTTTAATGTTTGGATATTTTTTTCATTGTAATTCTTCAACAGTAGACCAAATCACTAAACATCAAGTCTTTACTCTCAAAATCACAAAAGAATAATTTATATATATATTATATATATATATATATATATATATATATATATATATATATATATATATATATATATATATATATATATATATATATATTTTTTTTTTTTTTTTTTTTTTTTTTTTTATAAAATATATTATAATTTTTAATTTTTACTGTTAAGCAGTTAAGCTGTTTTTTTACAGTTTTTATGGTAATGCTTTAAATTCTAAACGTCTCAACAGTAAATACTAAACTATGATAGCACACATCACATCTGTACCTCACAATAATCTAGAATAATTATTAAAAATCTCTTTTCACACTCATTTCTTCTTTATTTTTATCCAAATTCCTTTACAGTTCCTCAGACTTTACACGGGCCAGCAGTATACGCCACCCCATCATCAATTTATGGTTTCAAAGTTTGTTTTTCCGTTCACAGTTTTCATGTCATATGATAAGTTTTCACATTGGCACTTATCGTACAATTAACTTCCCTCTTTCCCTCCATTCAGACAGCATGCGAGTGGAGTCACAGTTGGAAAACAGGTTTTAAAGACCAGCTCTTCCTGCGCTACCGGTCTGTATGAAGCACTGATTGAACAAACAAGCACACAGACAGACAGACACAGACAGACAGACATTCTTAAGGGTGTCTTTACTGTCTTCTATATGCTGTGATACATAATATGATTCCTTTTTTTGTTTACAGGGAAGTGCAGCGCACGAACAAGGTCTTTTATGGTATCGGGACACATTCCTTGTTCGTTAATATCTCACCAGCCAGCAGCATTATGGGTCAGAACACACCCTAATCGGGCTTTTTCACACACGTCCTACTTCGAGCATCTTGAAGGTTCGTAAATACCGCGCACTGTGTACGGTAAGCACACACGCCGTAATGCCAATTTGTTATTTGTTCTTCCTTTTCACAAACTGAAAAGTGGTTGGTTTTCACAGTAGTTCTGCCCTCTCCTGGCGGACACAAGGGACCACAGTTCAGAAAGAGGCTCGGCTCAGGCCTGCGACCAGGTCTCAAAGCACAAATGAATCCTTTAAAAGCGTAATGAAACCCAGGATTAGACGCGATCCGTTTCTGGCGCCTATCAGAGATCAATATAAGACATTACGCATAATATACAATATGATGAAATCGGTGGCTTTACTAAAGCGTGTTCCAGACCAGGAGGGACAGGTTTATTCAACGCTATCCTCTTTAATCTTCCAGCAGGTGTGGTCATTACATAAAGCACTTATGTCCAAAAGTTGCATTAAAACGGAATTAAGGCAAAAAAGAGACGACAGGAAATCATTTTCACATTTTTATTTGAGTGTAGTGTTACAGTCAGGGATCAGAGGGAGAGAAAGATTTTGGTGTCTACATCATAATAATCAACGATAATCTTTCTTAATCTACTGTAACAGATAATTACACATCTCATCCATGATTTCTACGTTTTCTATTTATTCATTTATTATTCAGCGAGAAACCGTTTTCCCCGTCATTGATTATGTTCACTGACACTGTATAGCCATCAAAATGATTTACCCAACACAGTAAAAAAACCAACAAAGAAAATGCGTAAGCGCACGGAGGTAAAAACACATTCACCGAAAACACTCACCAAAATAAATACGTAAATAAAAAACATAATACCGAAGAAGATAAAACTCAAAACTTCAAACCATCCTAAAGAGTCGACCCTAGCTACTCAGTAAGCACACAAACTATTTAATGCAAAGAATAAATGCTTCGAAATCAAGCAAACTATGTATTTGAGATTTTCTAACCCCTTTTGTTCCCAGATCAGCTAAAACAAAACGAGCAACTCAGTGACCCGATAACTTAGTTAATAAATAACCTTGTGAAAACACACTTTTGTAAGAAGATAAGGCCACAAAACTTAACAGACTGGACGATTCACACCGCAGACTTGTGTAGAAATGGCCCTGTTTGCATTATATGCTGAAATACTACCGTAAAGTGAGAGAAGCTAACTAAGCTTACGCTCCGTAGCCAAACTGGATCATCTGAGGTTAAGTGTCTTGCTAAACAGCACAGTTGTTTTGGTAACTCTCCCGTACCTGCGTCGCCCACACGTCGTTCAAAAGAATACAGGACTCCATTCGAATCACGTCCCGGGTCTAAAAGACTTGCCTCGTATAAATGTTCATACAGTCATAAGAGTCATAACAATGGGTTTTAGTGTCAAGGTGCCGGGTATTAAGTGGGAAGATGGCAAAAATGCAAACTATGTTAGAAACACATACAATTACAAACAGACTGTGTGTTAACACGTACGCAATGCAGGATAAGCGGTTCTGTTGTATTTACACTAGCTAGCACGGTAAAATAGGATAGCATTTGATATTCATTTGTCCTTGTACTCTGTAACAGATATAGATTATGTTATAGATTATGAAGTGTTAAACACAAAAGACAACCTACTTAAAACAATTACATACACATATACAAATACATACATATACATATATATATATATATATATATATATATATATATATATATATATATATATATATATATATATATATATATATAGTTTTTGAACTATAATGATCAAAAACACCATGAATAAAGCCCAAATGTGTGCACTGATTCAACAAAATTCACATTCGTTGGGGGCAATGTGTTAATCCGAACTCACATAACGCATTATTATGATATTATGAATTATTATGAAATTATGAGCATGAAACATGCAAACGAACACAGATGCGTTATTATGCAGTTTGCCGCAGACCACTGACATACCAAGGTTTAGTGTACGTGTGTGCTATTTTAATGCTGTTCACTAATATGAAAGCAATAGCAAAAATAGGCAACAGTTTAGTGTCATAATCTACTAATCATATCAGTGGCAAATTAATATAGCAACTAATAAAGGACTGTTAAATAGCATATCACTATCTATCTATCTATCTATCTATTTATCTATCTATATATCTACCTACCTATCTATCTATCTATCTATCTATCTATCTATCTATCTATCTATCTATCTATCTATCTATCTATCTATCTATCCATCTATCCATCTATTTATCTATCTATCTATCTATCTATCGGACTGACAGCACAGCATGCATGCCATGCAGACAATGCTAGTGATTCGTACAAAACAATACCCATGCAACAATTAGCCAAGTCAATTCTACAACAAAGGGGGCGTTTGATTGGAAAAAGCTTTATTTACAGCTTCAATCGAATGCGAATTACGGCGGACCACCCAACAGCAACCACGTTTGACTCACAATTCAGGCGAGGGACGTGCGACAAGCGTCCATTCCAGCACAGCGCAGCCACAAAGCAGCATGCAACACTAACCAGCTCCGTGTGACCGAACACACGCATGCAGCTCTAACCTCTACCACGCCACAAGGCCTAAAACACGACACACCGAGAGAAAGAGCCATGCAAAACGCAGCAACCGACCGAAAAAAACCTGCCAGACTGTGGATATTGTGTGCGCGAGGAGGCAAACCGCATTATAATCGCATCTGTACGAGGAAATACATAAGCACATAATACATGAGCACGCTCAGACCCAACGATCTTTTTCATGGCAGTCAAGGACAACACTGATCACCGATTGTAAACACGTGAGCGAGTGAGGGAGAGACGATAAAATCGACTAAACGTTGATGCTACAAACCGACACTTTTCGCACGGCGAAATGGGAAAAGTCGACAGAGGAAATATTGATCTGCGTGTGAATGCGTGTGCGCGCGTTCGAACATAGAGATGATTTAACACGGAGCGTAGAAGGCTCCGTAAACCACGTGATGTGTTTTTCCAGAATACAGCCCAAAAGAAAAAATAACGAAAACCAAATCAAATAACGATTCCGAAGGCCAGATTAGTCCCACCCCTTTCCCAAAGCGAGAGACGGCCGCGTCGCGAAAATCCCGCCCCTCACTTCTTATTCTTCAGCTGATTGGCGAGCCAGTCGAGCCCTTCGTACAGACCGTCGCCGCTGGTCGCGCAGGTCGCTTGTATATACCAGTTGCGATGGCGGAGCGAATGTAGGCCGAGTTTGTCTGTGATCTCAGCTGCGTTCATCGCGTTTGGCAGATCCTGGAGTCGAGGAGGAATTCAAAAAAGAGAGGAGATTGTGAAACCGTATATTTGCGTAGATAGGACCAGATGTATTTGTTACGAAACAAATATAGAGTTGTGACCCTGGATCACGAAACCAGCCATAAAGGTCAATATTTAAAAAAAAAAAAAAATTGTACATAATCTGAAATCTGAATGAATAGGCTAAGTATAGTATTTCGATACAATACTATTTGAAAACCTGGAAGTGGAGGAAAAATTGCCTTGACAGTTATCCAAATGAAGTTGGTAGTTATGCATAATACTAATCAAAAATGAAGTTTTGATATTTTTACAGTGGGAAATTTACTAAATATTTTCATAGAACATGATCTTTGCTTAACGTCCTAATGATTTTGGGCATAAAATAATTTTTTTTTGTATTTTTGGCTGCATTGTATGAGTAATTTAAGCCTTTGTGGTCCAGGGTCACGATTTAGCAACAGAAATATAGAAAATAGATTATGAACTGCCCATTAGGGGACATGTTTTCTGTTTATATAAAAGGTTATGCTAGTAACATACCCACTGAAAAGCTTGAGGAAGACTTTTTAATGCTTTGAAAGAAGTATATTATGCTCACCGGGACTGCATTTATTTGATTAAAGAAAACACTTAAAACAGTAATATTGTGAAATAAGATTATCATTTTACAATAACCTTTTTTTTTTATACATTTTAAAATGTTTTTTTTTCCCATTACTCCATTCTTCAATGTCACGTAATCCTTCATAAACCATTCTAATATGCTAATTTGCCGCTGAAGAAACATTTTACATTACAACACCGAAAATGGCAGTTTTGCTTAATTTTGGGAAAATACACGTTTTCTGGGTTATCTATAAATAGAAAGTTTAAAAAAAACAGCATTTATCTGAAACAGATTTTATTGCGACAATGCAAAAGCATTTACTGTCGCTTCTAATTATTTGATTCTTGACGAATAAATACGACCTCAATCTTTTAAACGGTAATAAAAATATGCAATTATTTTTAGGACATATATTTTGTGATCTGTCAGGTAAGCAGGGACGCTTTAATGCTTTAATAAAAAAATATATATATAAAAAAAAGCTCAGTACCTGTTTGTTTGCAAAGACAAGGAGGACAGCGTCACGCAGTTCATCTTCAGCAAGCATCCTCATTAACTCCTCCCGTGCCTCGTTAACCCTCTCCCGATCGTTGCTGTCCACCACAAAGATAAGACCTAAGGAAAGAAAAACCAGGAGAGATAAAGGAATTCTGTTATGTGCATTTGTCACCATTATTTTTTAATATATAATAGTTTTTCCACTAAAATACATAATGATACATACATAAAACACAATACATGATAACTGTTTTGTTTGTATTTTCTTTCCGGTTTTTGTTTATTATGATTCAAGGCACAAAACATTTTCACGGTTTTAATTTTAGTTAGCTGTAATAACCCTGCTTGACGTCTGCAAGGTGGCACAGCCATGTAACTGCAGTGTGTGCTCGCCGAACAGCGCACAAACTACACAAACACACCGAGTTACCATCATTTACGCGGTCATCTCAATCCAGCTTGTGTTTTAGTGGGAGAAGTGGAGCGTATGCGTAACTCACCCTGTGTATTTTGAAAGTAGTGTCTCCAGAGTGGTCTGATTTTATCCTGACCACCCACATCCCACACAGTGAAGCTGATGTTCTTGTACTCCACTGTCTCCACGTTAAAGCCTTAAAACACAAACACAAACGTCACAAACTTCAACTGTGTGCCCCAGGATCACATCAGTTACTGTACATTCGGCTCACTGCAGCCGTAAAAAATATAATAGATGGTGTATATGTAGGGTAAGCTGTAACGTTTTCCTTTCTTAAGAATAACCAATATAATTCCTAACTCGCCTGCCAGTTTCTGCTATAAGAGGCATTCATATTTGCCAACAGCAATAGCAACATTAAAATATTTAGCTAAATGGAAACCGTCAAAACTATTTAATTTTAAACAGTACATTTAAATGTCCTCGTCCCACAAGAAAATGAACGCACTAAACTGTAATTAAAAAACGCAGGGCAGTATGAGCGCACGGGACACGCTCACCTTATATTTGCGGCTTAATACAAATGGCCATAATTAACGGACAACCGGGCTATATCAGGGAAAAGACAATCAAAAAAGCAACCCGGCACAGAAAAAGGAAAAATAAAAAAGCCAGAGATGAAGCCACTGCATCCGTATCAGGCGATACGTTCATAATCCTGTAAAACATTTTTGACTGTTGATGCTTGGCTAATGTGTTTTATTGTGTGTAATAATTTCATGACTTAACATGTATTATAGGCCTATATGGTAGGCTATATGGTTTAATTATGGTTTCATGAATAACACTGTCAAAACATATAATGTATATAAAAATAAATCATTTACATAATTACAAAGGTCACCAAAGAGCAGATAATTGCTGTTGTTACACTTCAAATCTTTGTTTAATATTGACCAAACATTTAATATCCATCCATTTAATATCAAATATCCATTTCTGGCCTCCTTTTTGAGATATGATACAGGCCTATTTAATTCCATCAACGAAAAAATGGACATCGCAACCCTTTGGCAAAATTAATTTTAACGTAGTAAAACCGCTTAATTTTATTTTGCGTGACTTCTAAATGCTTGAGACCATTAAATCAATTGCACTGTATTAATAATAACAATCATATAGTCTAGCTAACTGTCTAGAGCTACAATTAACTTATAGGTAATGCAATTTAATTACAATTTATTTAATTACTCTTAGATTTTATTAAATTATAGTAGGTGTTTTTTTTTTCTCTCGTTTTTGTTCTTTTGAGGCAGGGGACAACGATATAACCGTATCAGGTAACAGTTTATTTTAAGATCATAATTCAGAATAATTACCTAATTAGGTGCTTAATAGTGTGCATGAAATAAAATGTACTTATGTAACTAAGTTATGAAACAGCCTGTAATTACAGCTCGTAATCACGTACAATCTTGATACACTTTATTTTAAGTAGCTTATGCCTGTGTAATATTCTGTAATTTTAATGTAATTAGAAAGGTATTATGTGCATTTAAGCTGGGTACTAATGGGTTAAATTAGACTAAAGTGCAGACAGATAAGGTGTACAGTATAGATACACATGAAGTACACTTCTTTATGCCTTACACTAAGTACAAACTGTTCCATAACTTATTTACATGGTAAACACTTTTTGTTTTTATGGAAGTACAAATGCTGCTACTTACTGTGTAATTACTCTGTATTATGGAAAACATAAAAATAAAGTGTTACCCAATATTGTGGGTTTACATAACAATAGATTTAAGTAGAGAAGGGTTTTACCAATGGTTGGGATGGTGGTCACGATCTCTCCCAGCTTCAGTTTGTAAAGGATGGTGGTTTTACCAGCAGCATCTAATCCAACCATCAGAATTCTCATCTCTTTCTTCCCTATCAGACTCTTCAGCAGATTGCCAAAAATATTCCCCATGATTCAATGTTTTGCTTCGTCTAGCCAATCACAATCCAGAAAGCTGCGAGTCCTTGGTGTGGAACAATCCACTGAGGTAAAAGACTGAAAGCCTCGAGAAACAAGGTTATTTAGCCGAGAAAACGAATCTGGAGTCCTGGAAAGCGAAAACAGAACAGTAAATGTTATTCTGGCTCTCAAGAACCGCGCGCTTTTATTTAGCAGGGACACGTTAAATTCATCATTTATAATGTTACACAAATAATTATTTCAAAGTAATGTTCATCAAAGAATCCTAACAGAATGCATCACAGATTTGACCAAAATATTAATAAGAAGAACCGTTATCGATATTAATGATAATAATAAAAACATACATTATTTTTCAAGAGTAATGTGACACTGAAGACTAATAATGGCTGCTGAAAATTCAGCTTTGTCATCACGGAAATAAATTACATTTAAAAAATACTTGAAAAAATAAACTGAAATATATATATATTTTTATTTACTGTATATTCAGTCACAAAATACAGCCTTAATAAGCATGAGAGACTTTATTCAAATAAATAAACAGTAGTGTAAATAGGTCCAAAAAGGTCAAAAGAAACTTTACCTTCCTTTTAGGTGTTAATATTTACTTTTATACATATCAACAGTACCTTTATGGTACAAATAATTACGCTTTAGATATAAATATGCATCCTCACGTTGCAGCAGATGATCTACATGAAGTGCGATTCAACTGGACGGACTGAATTTAACATGTAAAGGAAGATCTGTGCAATCCGAGTCAAGCATTCGTTCACCCGCTGTAATCATGCGATTGATTATGAAAGACGCAATTTGGAAGATGCAAGCCGCAGAATTCTGAGGGGGCGGACTGAATGAACATGACACTTCTGGATGCGTGTGTACATCTCTGATCCTCACTAGCATGCTTTATGTGTACAAGCTGCATACTGAACCGAAGAAACCACGATCCTGCCATGTCTTCAGGCCATCCAGCAATCTGTTCATCCCTCTCATATCCTGCCTTCACACAGACCCCCACTAGTCATCCCTGAACATTCCCAGATGGAGCTATCCGAGATGTAGAACACATTCCCTGATAACCGCGTTGCCCTAATTCATGAACGTCGAAGTATAGAGCTAATTTAAAATTAAACTTGTTTAAGGGACACAGATGGAACTGTGAGGGTTTTGAGTCAGATGTCAACAATACACAAATATATATTTTCCCTAGCAGAAAGGTAACGAAAAATTGCAGAATATTTCCTTCGGGACATGCAAGATGTAGATGGGTTTGTTTTAATTGTGAGTTATTGTGATGTTTTTATCAGCTGCTTAGACTCTCATTCCGACGGCACCCATTCACTGCAGAGGATCCACCGATGAGCAAGCGATGCCATTTAAATTTTTTTCCATATTTGTTTTCTGATGAAGTAACAAACTCATCTGCTTTTAGGAAGACGGCCTGAGGGCAAATGCTGAGCAAATTTCATTTGTCAATTCTGTCTATCAAACTGAATCACCAATTTTTTAATTCTGGCTATAACTGTTGGGGAAAGAAATCCAGGCTAAAAGAAATCGCAATAAAAAGCACATCACAGATTTCAGATATTAAATGAAAAATGTAAAGCTCAGGACTTGTAAAAACATGTCAGCATAGTGTCCTGAAATATATATATATACGTTTGCATGTAAAAAAACAGCATGTCCATATTTACCATTATGTGTAATGTAATTTTGCAAAAACAACACTGTGACAGCTTGCAATGCCCTGCCCTGAGGTGACAAAATATCACAGAAAATAAAGAAACTGACTTTTAAAAAATAAACAAGAGTAATCTGACAGAAGTGTGACAGCTAGCCGCGGCCTCCCCTTTAAAATCAACACAAAAGCTAACAACATCAAAGGTGGGTAACCGGCATAAACCTATACTTAATGCGCGTGTAAAGGTGTCCGTGAAGACAGCAGCAGGAGAAGGTGTTTGTGAGGAACAGTGCTCTGAAGATGCTGCGGGGGTCTGACTCCGGCTGAGCTGTCCATGGTGCTGACGCCCCAACCCATCTCCAGCAAAACCCCATCACGAATATCTTTTACTATTATTTTTGTAACACACTTCGTCGTTTTTTAAAGGCGTCTTGCACGCGAGTTATTCTCCTCAAAGTCGTGCAAGAGACCCCAACGATGTAGTCACGAGACACCGCAACACAACCGCGCCGGACGGAGGTCCACGTTACATCTGACACGACGGTCTTTAAAACGTTAATATGGCTCTAAATCAATCATTTAGGTTACTGCCGGCCTGTTGGAGAACATAAAGGCGTACGACCCCTTTGACAATGTCGGCGTAGGATACAAAGCTCGGAGCTTCCCCGGTGAAGAGAGGCGTTTGAAATCGTTCTTACGCAAGATCGCTACAATTCACGCAAAAGCAAAGCAGGATCAATTAAGGCGCGAGCGCAACACGAGCCGTCATAACGTCCGAAGAGGCGTAGAGCAGCAAGAACATCATCTGTGATACGGATCTTCATTCATTTGGAGAAACAGAGAGACGGTACGTGCCTCGCGGAAGGCCTGTCGCCTTTCTGTTTCCAGTCGCGATAAAAGACGCGCTGTCATTTTTCACCAAACGTACACACAAGGTCTCGGCCCGTCAGAACCACTCCCGAACGCTTCATTTTAAAGCAAACGCGACAATTGAACGTATCTGCATTACCTTGCGAGCTGACGCCAGCCGATTTTGGACACGGAGAGACGGAGAGAAAATCTCACGAGAGTTGAAGCCGACAGCGCAGGCTCGGATGGGGATTTCTCGCGATATTTGGTTTTCGCATCTTGAGGCTGCCTCCAGTCAGGTCAGGTAGCATAGCCAAACAAATGACATGTCAAGGAAATGCTTGAGGTGTCACAACACAATAGTCCTTCCAACTACAGCTTCCCTTGCGAGGAAATATTTAGAATTTTTGGTATGAAGCATAAAATGTGTAGGCCCGCATTTTTTTTTGGCTATTTCAGGGAAACAAAGTGGAAAATAAAAAGACATTTTCAATCTGGAAATAAAACAATAAATAAACTGTTAAACTGACACTTGATATGAAATACTTTAGTAACTTGCACCACATGGTGGTCTACTCCAGACTTGTTATCATTAAACTAAACTAAAACCAAAATATCATGACTGGAATAACTTTTTGAAATGTATTTCAGGCAAGACGCTTCTCATTTTCATTTATTTCAAGCTAAAGCATAAAAAAACTAAAACCTAACTTAATGTAAAAACAAATATATTTCAATTAAAAAAAAAAAAAAAAAAAAAAAAAAAAAAAAAATATATATATATATATATATATATATATATATATATATATATATATATATATATATATATATATATATATATATATATGTATTAAAACATGAACAGTGAAACAGAAAAGTAAGTCTAATTCACAATATTAACAAAAACTATAATAGTAGGCCTAGGGTTAGTAAAATAACATTAACATGATAAAATAATAGTAAAAAGTGCTAATAAAATAGACTAACCTCCAAAGATCGTTTCAAAATAGCCTATTCCACATTTAAAGATAAGTTAAAAAATTAAAAATAAGATGTAAATTCAAATATAATTGTAATGTAAAACTGCAATTAATATGATAAATATTAAATAAGTCTATGTTACTCTTCGTCACAAAATACTTCATGCTCATTGGTTCAACGTGGCGGGGCTATCTGTTTGTATAACCAATGGAAGACGGGGAACTATTATTTTTTGCAGTTCGAATTACTGACGTTTATTTTGCAGAAACGACACACTCTGGCTTTAAAGAGAAATGAAGAAAAAAAGGGCCGCAGCAGCGCCGCTCTCATCCGCAGAGGAGCACGCGCCCTCTAGCGGGGCATTTCTCTCACAGCAGCAGCAGCAGCCATGTGGAGAGACTTCTGGGATGCTGGCGGATTATGAGGCGGGGATTCCAGTGACCCAGGTATTGGTCCGGCGCTCGAGGGTCGTCTAACCCCGCCGTTATCTCTTCACTATAATAACACATCAGCTTTAACTGGCACCTCGCCTTCGGTGACTTCTCGTGTCCGAGTATTTATAGGCTCTCTCTGCAGCGGGGCGACGGAAGTGAGTCACTTGGAGCAGCTTTTATCCTTTTTCGTGGCTATTCTTGGTGCCCGTTTTTTCTTAGAGCGAGGCAAGATGCGATTTCGGACAGGGGTCGCCTTGATTTTTCTCGCAGCTCTCGCAGTTGTTGCAGCCGAGGAGGAAGACAGCAAAGAGAGCGAGATCGAACAGTTGGTTGTGGAGACATTGGTAAGTTGGGTCAAGTTTTTTTTTTTTTTTTAATGAATGACTATAGTGACTATTACTACAGGAGTCCACGTAGCGGCTCGCTGCACGCGTGCTTTTCACGACCAACGTACCTTGACGTATCAACGCTAGCATGCGTGTTCACGGCGTTGCACCTTTTTCGGGAAAAGTCTTTGGTCCGCGCGTTTCATGTCCTTGCGACGCGCGCACTGTGATATTTAACCACATTCTGTTTTTGACCATTTTAGGCGAAGCCGGAGACATGCACGATTACATCAGAGATGGGAGACACGCTTCAAATCCATTACACGGTAATAAATACAACGCGTTGCGCCTTTACAGCCTGTTATGCTGCGAAAGGAGGCGCGTGAGGGGAAAAAAACTATTGCTATTGTTGACATGAAACGCGTCGAACGCGCTCTTGGGGGAATATTCGCGCGTGCAGTCGTTTAGTGATGTGGCAGGGTCAAGCCGACATCTGGACTCGCCATATCTGAGAGGAAATAGAGTTGTAATGCGATGAGGTCTTTAGAAGTTCCGCGTCCGGTCACCTTTCTGTTTCGGAATGCGGTTATCTGTAATAGTATTTTAGTTTTAAGCGAAACCAAATGTTGTGGAGGAGGCGGAGCAACACGTCAGCATTTGAGTCAGCCGGAGCGCGCGCGCTGCTTCAGACTCGAGAGAGCGCTATAGGAGCATATAAGAGGAGGCCCAGGGCTTGGTTTTCTTTCTTTCTTTCTTTTTAAATTCCCGTGAATAGTTCTTAGATTAGGTCAGTACGTCAAAGCCTTTTTGCTTAAAAAAAAAAAAAAAAAAAGAGAATTTCTTAAAAAATAAAATTAATAACTAAATTAAATTAATTAACTAACTTGCTACTCTTGGATATAAGATATCCACGTTCAGTATAGTTTCCCATGACAACAAACATATATATATATATATATATATATATATATATATATATATATATATATATATATATATATATTATCTCTCTCTCTCTCTCTCTCTCTCTCTATATATATATATATATATATATATATATATATATATAGTCTCTATTTAAATTTTGGAATAAAAAATACTTTTACTTGAATATAATAAAATATACAAATCTTAATATTTTTCAAATAACTGCCAAGTACTAAATTAATTCAAATGAAATAAATTGAAACTCATAAATAAAAGTTCATAAAAACCATGTCGATGTAAAAAAAAAAAAAAAAAAAAAAAAAAAAAAAAAAGAATAAAATGACCCAACAGTGCTGCTAAACTTTAAGAAACTTTTGAGATTAAATTTCAGCATGTAAAACGCACGGTGACAACTTGAACATTTAAATATGCCTTCTTTATATTTTTTAGTTCTATGTGTTTTTGCTACATATAATTTGCTGCCTCTAGATAAAAATGAAAGCAACTCCATTCTCCTGTCCCTGGCAGGGTCGTTTAATGGACGGGAAGGTGATTGACACCTCTCTGTCTCGCGAGCCTCTGCTGGTAGAGTTGGGCAAGAGGTCTGTCATCACAGGTACGATTTTACGTTCATAACAACAGAACAGTTTTAGAGAAAGACGGTTATGATAACTAAGGTCATGTTTTCTTTTGCAATCCACGGAAATAAACAGAAATGATGCTCCGTTTCCACAATTGCACGTATCTTTAAAAGCTGTTATTTTGCTTGGCAGGCCTAGAGCAAGCCCTGGTGGGATTGTGCGAAGGGTAAGTTGATGTCAAGGCCTGCGTGCCACTTGGCAATGCATGCAGTCAGAGACGGTGAAAGCACAGCGATTGAATATGCTCAAGAACACTTCAAGAAAAGGTCTTTAGGGTGAAGTCTGAATCAACCGCTTTAAAGTCAGTTTTCTGTCTCTGTTTTCACACAGACAAAAAATCAAAGCCACGATTCCAGCTCATCTCGCGTATGGAAAGAGAGGATTCCCTCCAACCATTCCAGGTAGTTTGATCATCGATATTCTCCAAAATATCTTTTTTGGTGTTTGATAGAAGTCATACAGGTTCTGAAAAACTTGAAAGGACACAGTATTTTCTCGTAATCTCTCCTTCCGTACAGGGGACAGCACGCTTGAGTTTGAGGTGGAGGTGATCTCTCTGTCCCAGCAAACACCGTGGCAGAAGCTGGTTAACGACGTCTTGCCTCTTCTGTGCTTGGCACTGGTTCCCACTTTGCTGGGTTTAGTGGGTCTCTACCTCTACAATAAAGCACATGCACAGCCTCAAGGCAAGAAGAAGAGCAAAGACAAGAAAAGCAAGAAGAAATAAGTTTTAAAGCCAAAAAGAATAAACTATTTAAATAAAAAATGCTTTGATTGGTGCTTTCTATTTTTTTTCCTTCTGACTTATTTGAGGACATTAAAACATTCAATCAAAACCCTCATATGTTTACACGTAAGTCACCCAACAGACACTTTCATCTAGAGCCACTCACAAAAGGTACCGTAGTATCTACTGTGGCCCCAAAGTATTTCGAGCATTTCTTTAGATGTGTTTAGAAGAACTTTAATGCATAACAGAAATGGAGAGAAAGCATACTTAATAATAAAAAAAAAAGTTAATTTATTCACATTCTGCTGAAACATTGTTATCCATTATCAATTAAATATACTCTACCATTCAAAGCTTGTGTTTGGTAAGATTTTTTTTAAAAATGTCTCTGAGTTCTGTATTGGATAAAAAAAACATTGTAAAATTGTGAAATACGACCATTTAAAAGAACCGATTTCCGAACTCGGCTAATTATTTTAAGCCATGTGTATTAATGTCTACGGTCTTAAACGTCTGCAGCGTTGTCTGAAATGCAACTCATCCCAATCAGTAATTTTTATCTGTACTTGTTGATTAAAAATTAACTTGAGTTAGAGGTGAATTGCTTTTATTGTGTAATTGCTTTAGCTGCCCTTATGACTTCAGTGTGTGTCTCTAGACTGAAGAGTGCATACATCATTCTCACTGATAAAAATGATTTACCTTGAATGCAATGCAAGCGGCTTTGGATGAAATGTTTTAAATTACTATTATAAACATCAGTAATTTTACATTCTAGTCTTGCAGGAAGACGGACAAAATTCAAAGATAATTACGTGCTCACAGTTCTCTGCTCAGGCAGGACTGTACCGTTCACACCGCAGAAGGGTTAAAGTTCAAAGGCAAAAGGTCAGGAGATGTGTCAGCAGTTCTTTGAGCGTGGTACCATGCTGTAAGCCTTCCATATAGAACAATATTGTGGTTTTGTAAAACTTTACATGGATTGCAATAGATTTTATTCAGTTACTTTAAGGCTTATGAATATAGAATTAATAGCTCAGTGTGTGGCCTCTGTCGCTCACTAACTTTATAATGCAACAGTTTGGTAATTATTTTAAACACATCCAAATTGTTTAAATGAAAAAGTATAAGAAAAGCATTATATTGTATTACCGTAAAATGTTTATACAGTTATGCACACAGTGCAAAATAAAATATTTCAGTTTTCTGAGGTTCTGTTTCTTTGGTCCTAAGTTGATTGTTTGAATGAATGCATAAAGTAGTGCTTCAAAGTTTTCATTGTGCACAGTATAAT
Source organism: Puntigrus tetrazona (assembly GCF_018831695.1). Lineage (NCBI taxonomy): Eukaryota > Metazoa > Chordata > Actinopteri > Cypriniformes > Cyprinidae > Puntigrus > Puntigrus tetrazona. Next base: position 3,524,113 of record NC_056704.1, on the reverse strand, counting down.
GTCTCATCTGATCCAACATATGTAAAATTGGAAAAACATGTCACAGGTTTACCTGAACCCAATAAAACCCTCCAGATAAATTATAATTGGAATTTTCGATGATTTGGCGCCATCTTGAGGCAATGAAAGCTCACTAAAACCCTTTGTTTCTCTAAAACTGTTACAACCTGATATGCAGAATTTAATAAATGTAATATATAATGTACTGAGATCATTGCATTAAATAGACTGAATGCTAGGCAGAAAGCATTTTAATTGCAACCAGAAACACTTTAGCATTACACATAGCATTTTTATTCTCTAAAACTGTTTGTGCACAACATTGGCTGCTTCTTGGACCACATAACGTTTCTGATCGCGTCTCTCTGAGGCAGCAGTGTCCTGAAGAGAAGGAGACAACACCACCAGAAGATTCTGTTGCCGAAAACTCTCATCAGAAACCGAAACTTCATCCAGATACTGCTTCAGATAGAGCCTCAGTCGCTCGTTCTCCTGTAACAGAAGCGTCTTCTCTCGCTTCAGACACAAATGTTCAAGCTGAACCTTGTTGTACCGTTGCCAGAACTTCTCAAGAGGCAAATAGTCAAGCATTAGCTGGGGACAGAGAACAGGGTGCATCAAATGTCAAGAAATGCTTCACATGAATAAATCTGGATATGATATCTATGATATCTGGAAATTATTTTTTTTTTACTGAAACTCATTGGCTTGTGAAAAATGCCATAATAGGGAAAGATCTGAATTCAAGGTCAATGTGGAATCTGAAGAACTACTCGTTACCTGAGCGAGTTTCTCAGTCGACGGCTCCATGGCATTGGCCCTCTCCTGGTTCAGCTCTTCTTCACTCAGTGAGGATGTGTAGAAGGGCAGAACCTTCTCATACTCTGTCTCCAGCTTACTACACATCTCAGAGAGACGAATCAGCCTTTCCCCCTAAGGAAGAGAGAGCACAATGATCTTTACTCCATATCCAACACTGCTCATAATAAATAGTCAAAATGCATCCCTGTTATTATATTATATTACGTGACCATGGACAACCAAACCTGTTTTAAGTCACACTGGGAAATAGCCAACAATACATTATATGGATCAGAATTATAAATGTTTCTTTTATGACGAAAGTCATTAAGATTAAAAGTACATTAAGTAAATATCATGTTCCATGAAGATATTTTGTACATTTCCTACCATAAATATATCAAAGTACTTCATTTGGACAACTTTAAGATCAGCCCAATTATGTTGTGGCGTATACCCAGCCTAAGCAACAGACGAGGTTCGATCAAGGTTGGAACAAAACCCCCCCAAGACCAGGGTTAAGAACCACTTCCCTACTGAATGCCATTGCTTGAAGGTACAATTTGTCCTTGATGGTGTGGAAATAAACTGGTAAATGAACTGTGTCAAAAATGTGGATGCATAAACGTACCATTGCTACAGTGTCTTGTAGTTTTTTAGTAGCATCGCTGCTTTGAATGGTAAGTCTGGTGAGCTGCTTTCTCCGAACGGCCTGGCCCTCAGCAAGCTGGACTCTGAAATGTTGAACTTTCTGAGCGAGGTCTTCACGATCCGAATGAAGCTGCTGAGCCGTTCCTCCGGTTTGACTGGAGCTCAGCTGACAGCGCAGAGAAGAGACAGACTCCTGCAAATGTTCAAACACATCGTTCACGTTACATCGCAGTGAAATCATCAAACCTATGAAACAACACAACTGGAAGTATTTGTTGCTGACCTGCAACTTCTGAATGTGCTTTTTATGCATGTCAATCTCTTTGGCACTTTGTTCATCCTTGATTTGCAGAGACTCAGTTGCGATGAATCTGTCTTTGGTGGTCTCGTTGTAGTGGTATAAAACCTGCTGCAGTTCCCGCCATAGTTTTTCCACAACCCCTTCCATCTGGTCTTTCACTGTTTGCTTATCCTCTTTGTTCTGCAGAAACAAAAGCAACGACATCATATTACACTAAAACCATAATTATGGCGTAATTGTTTGTTAAAGTGCCCCTATTGTGGATTTTTTTAAAAATGACATTTCATGCAGTGTGTAATACAGCTCTAAATGTATGAAAACATCCCGCAAAGTTTTACGTCTGAAAGTTACTGGGTTTTAAAACATATAGTCGACTCTCAATCATTAAAACGAATCATGTACAAAACGAGTCCCAAGCCGTTTCATGTTGACTTCAATATGAAATATTAGAATATTACCTGTTCACTTGTTTTTCTTTTCATGTTGGTCGGAATGAAAATGCATATTCATTCTTAGCCAATAGGTGCTGCTTTTAAAAGCTTACAAACCCTGCTTTGAATGAAATCGACCGATCACTGGACGGGTTTGGAAAAATGAATCAGATAAAAATAAAAAATGAAAGTGTTTTTTGACCTTGCATGCATGTCAACCTGTTGTTTGGAACTCCCAAAACCAAAATATGAACGTTTTTTATAAGCCATGATGGGGGTATTTAAAATATTGTACAGATGTAGAGTATGTACACACATTTGCATATCTGTGCAATCTGTATTTTTGTAATCCATTAGATTATTGCAATTAGGCACTTACTCTAACTCTTATTATATTTTTTAAAAACATAGCTTTTCTTCTTTTCTGTGTTTCTTCTCTGCTCTAGCTTTTTTACTAATCTGGTATTACTAAATCTATGCATATTGTTGGCACACAATTATTGTTTGGATAACAGCATCCAATGAATAAAAGTAAACATAACCAGCACCTGTTTTTTTATTTGATTGCGAGTGCTCTCGTAGTCACGTCTAGCCTCACTGTCGAGATCAGCGTAATGTTTTTCCATGGAAAACATCACTTTCTCCAAATACATACTCTCCTGCTGGTGCTCTGAAAGAATTTGCTCTCTGAAATATAAAAGAAACATAACACAGTTGATGCTATCTTTGCTCATTCCTTTGAAGTGCATTTTCACCCCACCCCAAACGCTTCTTATTAAATTGCATAATATATGTGAAATTCAGTTCCTTAAAGAAATATCACTCAAAAACAATTAAAAAATAGCTTAAAATATATTCATTCAAGATGCATATTTTTAGCATCAGTGGATCCTCTGCAGTGAATGGGTGCTGTTAGAATGAGTCCAAAAAGCTAAATAAAAACATCACAATAATCCACAAGCAATCCACACTACTCCCGTCCATCGGTTGGCATCTTGTGAAATGAAACCTATTGTGAGCAAGTCACGTAATGCAAAATTTCTCCAAATCTGTTTTGATGAAAAAACAAGCTCATCTACAGCACAACAGCCTGAGGATAAGCTTTCAACAAAATTTAGATTACAGCCAAAAGTATGTTTATTTTCTACAGTTCAGGAGTTCAGCACAAAAAGACTGATCCAACAGGTATTATCAGGAACTGGCTAACAGACTACACTACATTCACAAATGCTCGTGTTCGTGTGTGTACATGCACCTCTCAGTGTTATACTCTGAACCAAGTTCTTCTAGACTTGTGTTGAAGTTCAACTCTAGCTCTGCCAGCCGACTCCTATGAAGCTCTAACAGACAGTCCACGTTCTGCAGATGAGAACTGCGTGCCAGCTCCGACTGCTGCTCCCTCTCAGACAGATCGGCCACCAAACTCTGTAGAAATCACACACACACACAAGCTTGCTGCTTCCACACACTCGTAAAATGTATGGCATCCTGACAAGTCATGTCGTTTCACAAAGAAAAAAACTCTTAAATGATGTTGTCACCTTAATGATATCATCTTTGTAGTCCAGGACTCTCTCAAAGTTCTGACTGAGCACTGACATGTCACTGCGTAACTCTGCTATCTTGGTCTGCGTTAAAACAACCCGCCATTGCTGCCGCAGCTTATGGAGGTTCAGCACGCTGTTCCTCTCCTCTTTCTGCAGTTTATCCTAAAAAACAAATTAAATGTCAGTGCAGAAATCCCTTGCCCCACAAAAATAAGTGCGTCTGTATTAGACAATATAAGTGCTATAGGTGCATTTATTTATTTTTTTATCTGATAAAGAAATATACATACATATATATACAGTACTGTGCAAAAGTTTAATGGCAAAAATGTGAAAAAATGCTGTAAACAAAGACTGCTTTCAAAAAACGGAAGTGTTCATAAATGAACAAAATGCAGTGAATGAGCAAAAGAGAAATCTAAATCAAATCACCCTTTGCCTTCAAAACAGCAGCAATTCTTCTAGGTACACTTGCACACAGTTTTTGAAAGAATTCGGCTGGTAGGTTGTTCCAAACATTTTGAAAAACTAACCACAAAACTTCTGTGAATGTAGGCTTTCTCACATCCTTCTGTCTCTTCATGTAATCCCAGACACACTCGATGATGTTGAGATCAGGGCTCTGTGGAGGCCATGCCATCACTTCCAGTACTTCTTGTTCTTCTTTACGCTGAAGATAGTTCTTAATGACTTGGGCTGTATGTTTGGGGTCGTTGTCCTGCTGCAGAATAAATTTGGGGCCAATCATTCACCTCCCTGATGGTATTGCATGATGGATAAGTATCTGCCTGTTTTCTGAGCATTGAGATCACCAATAATCCTGACCTAATCTCCAACTCCATTTGCAGAAGTGCAATTCCAAACGTTCAAGGAACCTCAACCGTGCTTCACTGCTGCCTGCAGACACTCATTATTGTACCGCTCTCCAGCCCTTCGACAAACAAACTACGATCTGCTACAGTCAAATATTTCAATTTTACCTCATCAGTCCAAAGCACCTGCTGCCATTTTTCTGTACCCCAGTTCCTATGTTTTCGTGCATACTTGAGTCGCTTGGCCATGTTCCCATGTCTGAGGTATGGCTTTTTGGCTGCAATGCTTCCATGAAGACCACTTTTGGCCAGACTTCTCCAGATAGTAGATGGGTGTACCTGGGTCCCACTGGTTTCTGCCAGCTCTGATCTGATGGCACTGCTGGACATCCTTTGATTTCGAGGGGTAATAAGCTTGATGGGTCTTTCATCTGCTGCACTAAGTTTCCTTGGCCAACCCCTGCATCTATGATCCTCAACGTTGCCTGTTTCTTTGTGCTTCTTCAAAAGAGCTTGAGCAGCACATCTTGAAACCACAGTCTGCTTTGAAATCTTTGTCTGGGAGAGACCTTTTTGATGCAGTATAACTACCTGGTGTCTTGTTGCTGTGTTCAATCTTGTCACGACACGAAGATGTCTTTCACATCCTCACCTTGGCAGCAGAGTTTAGCTGTTCCTCACCCAGTTTTAAGCCTCCTACACAGCTGTTTCTGTTTCAGTTCATGACTGGGTTTCAACCTACGTGTGACATTGATGATCATTAGCAACTGTTTGGTATAATTGGTTGCTCATACACCTGACTATAATTCTATAAAATGTGCAAGTGTACCTATAAGAATTAATGCTGGTTTGAAAGTAAAAAGGTAGTAGCACCAAATACTGATTTGATTGGATTAGGATTTTTCTTTTGTTCGCTCACTTTGCATTTCGTAAATTGACAAAAAATATTTATTCATTATTTATATTTCTGAATGCATTCTTTGTTTACAGCATTTTTTCCACGCCTGCCTGAAACTTTTGCACAGTGCTGTATAAATATGCATGCATAAATTAACATTTTATGCCTAAACTCTAATTTATGAAATCATTTCATGACAATAAAAGACCTCTGAATTTTACAATTTCTAAACTGTATTCTTCACCTCATGCATGTTTTATATGTTATTTGTCAGGTGTTTGCCGCACCTTGAGGAAGTGTGTGAGCATGTCCTCTTTTCTCTTGGCTATCTCCTCCTCAGCTTGAGCCTTCTGCTGCATGTAGAGAAGCCTCTCCTCTTCTGTCATCCCGGCAAGCTTTCCGCCTCCCTTCTTCCCTGCTTTTTTAGGCATACCTGCTGAATTTCTGAGCATCACAGATTTAAAAGAGAAGATGCGTTTCATTACAAAACAAAATGAGAACTTGCTAAAACACCGAACTATCAACTAAAGATTGCATGAGCTAATAATATTCCTCAGTTTTGCTTTAAAACCAAAAGCATTAATAATCTAATACAAACCATCCCTTTGCTTGTGTCTGCGTTTAATTCAATATGATTAAACGATGACTTCAAATAAGTACTTGTATCCTTTCTTAAGAGAAAGTTTCTCAAGAGAAGACAAATTGTGCCATTAAATACGTAAAATGTGTTTTAATTTGAATTTATGTAATTTTATTTTCAACTAATCATCAACGAATCCCGCATTCAGATGAATTAAAGGCCAAGGCAACGTTGTTCTTTCGTAAGACATTGCTAAATATTTTCCGCGAAGCAAGCTATGTAGAAATAAAGAAGAACAACGCAAAAAAAGAAAAAAGAAAATCAGTTGTACTATTTATAATTTTGATTGTTAAAAATATTTTTAGCATCGTTTTACCCTTCGACGTCCCACGCGCTGACTTGTTTCTGTTGACTGTTTCCTAGCAACGAAACATGCTACTGCGCGTGCACGTTTCACGCCTTAGTTGTTGCATAATATAAAAGCATGCAGTCAGTCATAGTGTTTTGCTCAAGTGTATATATATATTATTTATATATATTTTTTTTTAATGATATAAAACAAAATTATACATGCATATCATTCATGTATTAAACAATAAGGCACAAAACATACACATTAAAGGAAATGCTAGCTCTTAGCAGCAGAGGGAGCTATGGCTTTTTCACAAATTAGAAAAGGCTTTAATTATGAGCAGCACAAACGCCATTTGCACATATTTACAAACATCGAAAAATATTTAAAAAAAAGGGCTGGAAAGCAGTCTCAGCCGTAATGTTTTTCTTTATGTATTTATTAAGGTTATTCAATACAACGTAATGGCGTTATGTTGTACTGATAAAAATAAATAGCCTATATATTATCAATGTATTCAAAATATCTTCAATTAAAAAATAATACTGTAGGTACTTATTTGTCATTAAAATCTAAAGTTCTTTCTGTTTATGTTATAAAATAGTTTTATTGTTATTAAAAACATAATAAAACAGTTGCATTCCTGGAGCTTAATCATTCTGCTTAATACGATATGTTATCTTTATACTTAGCCTACATAAAAGACAAGCTTCCAGTAATTACCTATGATCTTTGTAACCTGTTGTCACTGCTGATTATACATAAAAAAAATAGACCACTGGTTTTAGTCGGTTGACTGCCATGCAAAATATGTCATAACAATAATTAGTACGACTTGACACAGCACATTAAACTGATAGCATTTATGTTAATGCGATTAACATTGTTCTGTCAACTTCAGCCTGTTTTTTTTAACCGTAAAACTCAACATAGGCCTCCTGGCACGATCAGATTTTTCATTAGTTTTGCTTTTTTGCACCAGGAGTCAGTATTACAGAAGGGTTATCGATTTTATGTATCACGTGGGAAATAAACAGACACTCTATATGCAATTTAATCCGTTATTATTTTCAATATTTTGTGGAAACATTTATTCGTTTCACTTTTGTGTGCAACAAAAGGATGAGAAGTGCAATTAATGAAGTGTTGAAAAGAAACTTCCCATCGGGATCAAGTTGTTTTTTAGTCGCCTTATGTATTTTTCCTTCTCTTCGCTCTTAAGAGCTCCTCAGACTCAGAGCTGAGACCCACAGAGAACTGATGTTATGGAGCTGCTGTCTCTGCTTTTGATGGCTGTTCTCTTAACAGATTGTTTCCCCACAACTCATTCTGTCACTTGTCACCTGCTGTCCCGTATCATATTGCAGATTTATCTACCTTTTCAGATGAGCATTATTTCGACAGCAACAATTAGAAAGGCACTGGAACGGTTCCTTCTGTATTTTTCTCCACATCTGGTTATCTGGTATAACTATACCTCCACATTTGTTATAACTGACCATAAAAACTTAAAGTGTGCATCATTATAAAGAAAAACTAATTCTCTTATTTTATTTTCTTATAAAATACAAAAATAGGAAAAATTCAACTCTGAACAAAATATATTTTAAACATTTATTATTATTTTTTTTTTTACAAAAATCAAAGCTTTAAACAAGTGCACGTGACCTTCTACTACACAAACATCGCGCTCCGTTCATTTCCCGTCATATCGTCGCAGCGTAAGTCAGATAAGGTTCGTGCTGAGCTTTGGTCATTCCCGGTAAGAGCACGTACGAAGAAGGAACAGCGGGTCCAGATCCCGGCCAGCCCAGGCAGTTATAGGGCACCATGTGGCCCGGGTTACCCGCGGACGGGTGAGCGTGCGGCGCGCCGGCCAGAACCCCGGGAATGCCGGGAAACGCGGAGACTCCACCGGGATACCCGAGCATTGAGTAATGCGGGAAAGGCGCGGGGGGTAATTCCGACATTTTGGAGGTCAGGTCGAGAAACGGATAGGGATTGGTGGACAGGTGGTGACTGAAAAACACCCGAGTGGCGGCGGCCACAGACGTTTTCTCGGCGCTCATTGAGTCCGTTTTCAGCGGGTCACTGTCACCCAGGTTGTACGTCACATTAAAATGATACCTGTCTTTTTTGATCAGGTTTTTGGGCTTTCGCCGCGGTCTGTATTTGTAATCCGGGTGTTCCTTCATGTGAACGGCTCTGAGGCGCTTGGCCTCGTCTATAAAAGGTCTTTTTTCAGAGTCTGACAGGAGTTTCCATTCGCCCCCGAGGCGCTTGCTGATCTCCGAGTTATGCATCTTTGGGTTGTCCAGTGCCATTTTCCGTCTCTGGGCTCTCGACCACACCATAAAAGCGTTCATGGGGCGTTTGACGTGGTCCATGGGCTTTGCCATCTCTGAAGCAGTTTCCTCTGCTGCTTCTTTTTTCAGGTCACTTTCAGCCCAGGGTTCCCTCGACGCACAGTTCAGTCGCGCGCTGCTGCGTTACCTTCGCAACATGGCACCAGCACTGAGTCTGCGCCTAAAAATAAGTTTTAATTACTTGTCAAATTTATGTGACGTGCAAAACTCAGATGTTTGTCTCTTCGAACAAGTCCCGGCGGTCGACGCTGTTATCCATGGACGTGTTTGTGGGAGCCTCTGAAGCGATGTCTGTGTTTAAATGCTGATCACTGCTTAGGTTTGCGCCGCCTGCGCCGAGTTATGAATGAAGTGGGCGTGTCCTTTCAACCTGAGACGAATGACGTACGTGTGGGCGTGTCCTGTGAAATCTAGAAACACTAAGCAGCATCACTGTGGGACTGTTTTGCATTTCTGGTAGCAGTTCAATTTTTTTTTTAAACAGATACTTAATTGTAAGCAAATTCGGTTTGTTACAAATGGTATTACACTTTGAAAAGTTGGAGATGTTTACTCATTAGACCACAGTGGTATTATACGAATCCACACAATCTTACATTTAAGCTTTTCAGACACTTTGTGTTGATTCTGGCTCTGCAAATGTTGGACATTCGTCAATGAGTTACTTGATTATGATGGATGAAAGTGTCATGTTTATATGTGTGGTAATGTTCTTAAATCCGTACTGGAAAAAAAACAACATTGCATGCAACATCATTCAATTATGCATATTATCAGTTTATTTCCCGCGATATACAGGTATCCATCCACCCATTACTCAACAGAGTTTTCGCTTTTTGTTTTGGTTACCCAGTGCTTCCTTTACTTTTCCTGCAGATAATGAGTTATTGAAAGACACCTCGGCAAGTTCAGTTAACCTTGTGTCCGTAACTGCGGTCATATGTGTTTCTCTGTTACTATGTGATTATAAAGTAATCTTTTGAACTCATTTCAATATTACAGGCTTGCAGGAGAAAGGAAGTGCTTATTAAGACAAGCTAGTGGAAATTCTACACTCTTTTGTTTCTTTTAATGGCGTCTCTTTGTATAAACCTAAATCTTCATGATCTTGTAACCATGGATGTATTATTTGCAGGCACTTTAACTGCTGTAACCACTCAGGTTTTACACCCAAGCCCAAATTAACTCCACTGTAAGAAGCATCCTGTATAGTTTTTTTCACTATTGTTTTTTTTTACCTGTATTTTGAGCACAATGCATTGCAGTAATTCATTTTTTTAAGGTCAAGAAAATATTTTCGCTCATAAATTGCGTAAAACATACCGCGACGATCATAATTCGGGAGTTTATCAAATATATTGTTTTTGCGAGGCATATGAATTGCAAAGTACTTGACACTTGTACTTGAAGCTTTACTTGAAAATTGAAGTATACAATAATGCATATTTTTATTGTCAAAATAAAATACCGCCGTTTACTTGATAACAGGTGTACATGCCACAAACTAGTATTCATTACAAACGTACGGTAGCCGTGCAATCTCTTTTTTTCGCTTAAGTGCGATAAACTAGCCGGTCTGTTTTTATTGTGTTTCATTATTGCATAGACAAATGAACAATAATTCCATAACGTTGTGATCCACAGGAAGTGATAAGATCCTTTTGTAATTGCTTTTATGGAGCGGTCACACCCTGAGAACTAGGAGGTGTCAGTCATGAGTCAGGACCACACCAGAACAATATGCTCTGGGGTAATTATAGGAACAAATGACTCTTAAAACCGGCTCTGTGTTTAGCCTCCCTTTTATTCTCCTGAAAACATCGCGGAACGCATCTTGGATTTGCATGAGTGCTCTCGGTTATCTCTCAAAGAGAAGCTTATTTAGCAGAAAGGAAAAGAAAGTCCTTTGGGGAGAGCGGAAGAAAAGAACAATGCGTTAAAAGGAGAAATCCTTTAATTTTCAGCTGGAAGAAGGGCCATTGTACGTCCAGCTTTGCCCGGCCTTCGGTACTTTATCTCCGCTGCGCTTTGACAGAAACACTAAAGCTTTTAGTGCTTTTAAACATTTGCGTTCTAAAGAGTGAGTTTGTGCAGAAGGAATCAGTTCTGCACATTCTTTGGGTTTCTAGCATCTTTTGCATATTTTGAACACTTGACACTTCTACTCCGAGAACACGAGGGACTCGGTCACGACTATTACTAAAGGTGAAAACGAGAAGGCAATACGGTGCATTAAATACAATATTACAATTTTACTATCACTCGTGTCATCCCAAACCTGTATGAGGAGGAGCCAAAACAGGAAGTTATAACCACTGGCGCATTAATTAAAGGGAAGGACACATGTACAGACAGGCCCGTCAGATATACATTTGAACATTTCGTGTAATTCTACATATATAACTTGTGTAATACATTGCGTAACTGAAACATGTGCAGAAGTCGTTTAACCTGACTGACAAAACGTCACAGTAGTTTTCTGAAAAAATGCGCAGGGTTCATTAGGCAAAATTGAGTTCAAATGCAACCCACAGAACGTTACATTTGAAATATTATCACAGGAAGAGGGTTTTAATGAACAGCGATTTGTATGAACTCAACACAGAGGTAATGCATTCGTGGAAAAATCCATAATTTTCTCTTTCCACGAGGCTCAAAAATCCCAAACCAACCTGAACAAACTTTGCCGTTCTAGCAAAGATCGAACGAATGAATTGTTTTCAATTCAGTACATTTAAATTCAAAAGGCGTTTTTGCATCCTGTCAGGAAAGGAACTGGATTTCTGAATTAAATGACTGAACCGATCATGAGTCCCACTGCTCATGAAATAAGTCCATCATTCTGCCGAACCCCTCTCGAAATGCCTAAAACATCCAGCGTCCTTGCAGACGGACGGACGGCGTGCAATATCTACGGCCACCCGGCGCTTGACGTGCTTTCGGCCCGCCATTACAGGGGTCCCGAGTCTTTTCACACACTCCAGCGTCGAGCACACAGGCCTCCCACGAGGAACCCAGAGTCCAGCTGACATCACAAGCTGTTTTGTTGGCTGTCCTTTGTAGGCCGTAATGAATCCAGCGAATGTGAAAGGAGATAAAAGGACAGCTCCAGTGAGAGTGAAGGATGGTCACACTGTGTGGCTAATGTTCTGAAGGCTTTCACCGCGGAGAATGGGAACAATGGGAGCAAATGGCAGGACAATGACCAGTGTTTTTGTCCACTCAATTTGTCTGAGGTCCTTCAACCTAATCACATTCACTCAGAGTCATTTGAAGGTTTTGTTCGAAAGAGAAACTGCTGAGAGTTTGGGCTCGCGAACAAAAGGACAGAAAGGGGAAGAATCCCCATCTATCACCATGACAGCCGGACTTTAAGACAGGGATTTGGGTCCAAAGAAAACACGGGATGAATGGAGAGGATTGGAGAGAAAGGCCAACGTTTATTCTCTCAAAAAGTCATCGGACATGCTCGACCATCACGTGCATGAGAACGGCTCGAAAGTTATTTGGTAACGACACTATGAAACCTTGAAAATGTTTTTGGAGGTTACGCTGAGAATCGATGACAAAACGTTTCATAATTTGCTTTGTAAATACCCTGGAAAAAAGGTTCGGGAAAGATTTTCATCGAGAATTTCCTCAAAGAGTGAATGAAACAAGTCATTTAGAAGTATAAAGACTTCTATTTTGTTGTAAAAAAACATTTTTTGCTTACAGTTATTTGCCACACTGTAAATTTTAATACATAGTTGTCAGAGAAGACGAATCCTAATAGTGTTGGCGTCTCTTTTAACAGAAAGAAATGTAAATAAAAAATCTACTTTACAATTTGAAGTTAATTATGAATACACATGCAGTGATTCAGAGCAGTTAACTTATTCTTTATGAGTTAAGATTAATGCACATTTTGTATTGGATCAAGGTGAGAAAGTCTAGGGTTACATACGGTTGTTTGTTTCTCTTTGGTCAAGACAGAAGTTGAGAGGACTCATGTAAGACAGGCAAAATTCAAGCAATTAGTTGTATATCACTCTAAACGGTAAGCGTAATAAAAAAAAGTACAAACCTGGATCAACATTCTTGTTAATCCTGAAACAACATTACAATCAACCAATCAGAATTGAGGGATCGTTTTTTAGGCTTTAGGTGCTTCACCTTTATTAATCTATCATTTCCTACTGATTTTAAGAATAAATTGTGGGTGTGGTTAGGATTAGCGTTAGTCCAGGATCCAAGACCCACTCTAAACACATGCAACGTGCAATTCTTTACTCTCAAAAAACTATTCTGTTATCAAATTTTAACCATTGCAATTCCTTGCCCTAGTGACATCCATTGTAATTCATAGCTATTTTATGTTTTTTGCACAAAATCATGCATATATTTTTTATATGCAAATACATTTATTTTGTATTATTAAACACAATTTTTAATACAATATTAAAATCTCATGGTTTGCTACGGAGGCCCGTCTCGCCGTGGAAAGTAATCAGTAAAAATAATTGTGACTTTGCAATCTCAGAATTTGCTTTTTGCATTTCAGAGGAAAAGAGAGAAGTAAGCTCAGAATTCTGAGGGGAAAAGAATGATGAGATGTAATCCTAGAATTCAGAATTTTTTACAGGATTTCCAACTTTTTCTCTCAAAATTGAAAGATAAAAACAGAATCACAAAGTGAAAACATGCCATTCTGAGAAGAAAACTCATATGACCTGTTAGAATTACAAGATATAAACTCTAATAAGAATACTGACATATTACAATTTAGATTTTACATCTTGCAATTCTGTCTAGAGTCCTACAGAAGAATTCAGTATTGCGAGATCTTTTTTCCTTCCGTGGTGGACATAGGGTTGGCACTGCCCCAGATGCAATTATAAGAAGAAGTTTAAACTATTTTAGGTCATAAACAACAGAAAATCAGCAGAACTTTGTTGTGAACTTGGGAACATTCTTTACGCGTGCAATCGGTTATCAGTCTACATTGTCAGTGCGGACCGCAGCGGTCCACAGAAGAAGCAAACAGCTGCTTTCTATGTCACAGTGATTTCTAAAGGCACGGTCACCTTCATCAGGACATTGTGCAGCTTTACAACTGATATTAAGACGGCGCCGTAAAACAGAGAATGGGGGTGGTAGCATGACAAATGCTTCTCTCCCCGTCCCTTTAAGCGATTTGCTCCAGAAAGGCAATTTCTGTCAGAAGGTGTTTTGTTTAGAAGACTTAACTTTAGTACTTTTGTTGCGTTTTGACAGAAAATCCTAAGGAAACGGCACGCATTAAGTCACACGACTACCATTTTGGAAACTTTCTGGCAACGCATACAGTGTCCGAATATCCTCACGTTAGAAAACAGACACCGAAATCAGGCATTGTCTGCCAAAACTCATTTTGCCGTTGTTCTGTAAACCAGTATTTTGAATGTGTTTATGACAAGTCGGTGCAGTCCAGTGTCGTTTAGACCCAAATATTCTTCTTTTGTGTTCCTTGAAGAAAGTCATACAGGTTTGGAGCGATAACATGACGATAGAACTTCATGTCTGGGTGATCCCGGGTGAACTATCATAACTACTTATTGTAATAATTTGATATATGCAATGGCATTCAAACATTTTTGCCAATGTGCATAATATTTATGTCGGGAAATGTAATATCCTGCAGTTCCGACCTGAGTCAGAATTCAGTCAGTTTATTTATTCATATATATATATATATATATATATATATATATATATATATATATATATATATATATATATATATATATATATATATATATATATATATATATATATATATATATATATATATACAATATCTTGCATTTATAACTATATTTATTAATTAATTATACTTAATTAGGTGTTTAAATCTCACAATTTATTTATTAAATTTTTTTTGATAAATGAGAATCATTAATAGTAATAGTAATAATAGCATTTTTTTGAGTGCATTCTTTCCTCAAAAACAAAAAAAATACACTTGTTCTAGTGCCTCTGTGCATAAGAATGTCAATAACTATAATAATATTAATCAAATTATTGCAAATTCCACTTCAGTTGATAAGAACAGGCATCCAAATTACAAGACGAATGTAACTCTGGCCTACTTCACATGCTTGAGTGTGTGTGTGTGTGTGTGTGTGTGTGTGTGTGTTTACCTGTGCCATGAGATCATTGCTGTAAGGGAAGCATACCACATATCTCCCTTAATAATGGATCTGGCTATCCTTTCATATCTTCTCTCAATTTTTACGCATTACCAGAGTGTATTGAAAGTGCTTTTTCAATGTAGAAGTAAAGGCAAGCATTCCTTCTTGTGCACACCTTTGAACTGAACACAATAGGATCGTCTACTGCAAAGATCTCACACTTTTGTTTGTCCATCCAGGAGGAGAAAGGCCTACAGTATCGCTTACACTCCAGAGATGATGGTTACGATTACAGACAAAGCCACAAATGTTGAGGACAAGAGGCTGTGATTCGATGCCTGCTTGCCTAACACATTGCCTCTTGTTCTCAGTCAATCCAGGATTTTGCCTTCGGGTTAATTCCTTTATGCCCTAACATAACATAGTCTCAAAACACCATGGGACACGGATGACAGACTGTAAACAAATACCCGCTGTCACCTCCGGCACCAAATCTTAAAGCCATTATGGAGAGGGATGTGAAGTGACAAGGTTTTTTCTTCTCCTGGTTATTGGAATACAGGGGGTTTCCCAGCTGTAATCAACCCATATGGAAATGAAGGTTAGGGTAACGCACTGTGCCCTGCGACATGATTAGGGCCGTCGATTTAACCTGCTTTAAAACGCTGGAAAAAACGAAGCAGGCGCTTCTTGCATCTGCAAAGTCCTTTTCAAAAAGCGCAGCTCAAGCTTCGTATTTTTGGGCAAATGCTGTAACTGTACTGCGCCTGCACTGAGGGAAAAAAAGTAACAATTTTTACTGAACTACGTTCAGTCTTTCGAATTCAAGCTTATACGGCGTTTAATTGTAGAATCGAGCAATTTCTGAGTAAAAATTGTTTTTCTTTTCACTGTGCTTCTGAAAAAAATCCTTTCTTAGGTAGCTGTGGATTTTCATTCATTTCATCTATATATGTATTATATTATACATACTATACATGTCACTGTCTGGATGTCCTGTAAAGAGGGCTTTTTAGATTAGACACCAAATGATTGGAGGTTTCATCGTGAGCATCCCTCCTTCTCTTTGGTCTTCAAAAATTAATTTAGTGACACTCTTATGGAATTATAAAAATATTTTGTAATTATCTATTAAATCTAATGTTTAAATTGTGTGGTATAATTCAACCTGTTTAAACCCAAATATGACATGTCCTCACATGTCCTCAAATGACTAAAAAGATTTTAGTCATTTTGGGAGACATGACAAATGAATATTGAAAGAAATTATATTTCAGTATTCTATGAAATATTATAGATTATAAAAACGATTTGTCATACGTTGCCCCAAAACCACATGCAAATTAGATTTAAGTTTATAGATACATTGTACATAATGAGAAAACCACTTTACACACAAGGTATATTGAATAATTCTGTTATAACATAGCTGAGAATCCTCTTTAAATCATTTTTGCTTATGCATATTCATTCATGTCTTTTAATGTTTGAATTTTTTTTTTTTGCACATTTTTTTCCTCTAAATATATAATAATTAAAAACCTAAAACATTTTTCTTGGGTATTAAATCATAAAAAAAAAAATGTATAACTCCAATGACTGGAAAATAAGAGTTTAGTCTATTTTTAACTTAAAAAATAAAGTGAAAAGTGCTTAGAGATTCCGTTAAAGTATATCTGTAAAAACAAGGTACACTATACTGAGATTTTTTTTAATTTAATTACTTAAATTAAATTACTGTTTTTTAAGTGTTTTACCAGTCATTTTAATTTCATTTTATAGTTGAAATATCCATAAAATGAATGAATATTTTTCTTTGTAACGACCTGCTGGTACCTTTTATGTTATTTTACGTATTTATTTAAACTAAAAATACTAAAACATAAATAACAAATGAATAGATATTAAGTGATACCAAGTGGTTTAATCCAAAAAACAAGTATCCGACATGACAGAACAATTGCAAATACATATTTTAACAAAAATGCAAAGAATACATGTACTTCTGACTTCTGAACAGCAAAAACACTGATTCTTCCAACCAGCAGAAACCATGCTGTCGATTCGAACGAGACGCAAACCCAGACGGGATACGAGAACAAACGTTTAACTTAATTCTCAAACAAATAACCAAGAAGTTAAAAACCCCAAACGAATCTGTTGGGCCGAACTACATTTCACAATAACCTTTGGTGGCTAGAACCGCAACTTACTCTCTTTTCCTCTCCATAAAGCCCAAATAATACCATAAAAAAAATACAAAACGTTCCAAAAATATAGCTAATGAGCAGCAGAGAAAAAGCTGCTGGTGTTATTGTGTGCAGTCACTCAACATCCCTTTCATTCTCGCGGATTCACAAAACAAATTATAAAAAAATAAAATCATTTTTCTAAAATTTCAAGGAAATCGGGGACAGCAAAACCGGGCACATTAAACACAAAAGTAGAGTTTTTTGTATTGCACAAGAACATTTGCACAAGTTTCCTTTTCCCAAGAAACAATGCAGCATTACAATGATTGTTATCCAGCTAATTTTTCTCTGAGATTTTTTTTTTTTTATTTAACGCAGATGGAGTGTCAGAATCACAAATAATAATAATAATAAATAACCAAAAATGTCTCTACGTTATAAAGCCCTCTCAGTACAGCGTTGTCTTAGTGTTTAAAGGCCTTGCTATTAGAATCAGCGGCCATTTTGGTTCATTAAGTACAAAGGCACCGGGAAAACTTACGCGTTACACATTAAGGCACATGTTAATAATCATAACATACAGTGGTGTACAATCTCTAGCCTATCATACTGGAGTGATGGCGTCTCTGGCGTGAGCGTTCAGTGCGAGCGTCTCCGGCTCCTGGAGGGAGAGCTGGAGCCCGTTGCTCTCCCCAGAAAGGAGGAGGAGGAGGAGGAGGATGCCTGGCGTCTACATCAGCCACTTCACTCTTATAAAGCGGTCTCGAAGATAATCAAGCTGCCATCTCCTGTGGTGGCGACGCCGTTGAGCTGGTGGACCGGACTGCGGTTCATGTACGCCTGAGAAAAGACAGACAGAAAGTTTATTTATGCTCACTAATTAAAAATACAATAACATCACATGACACTTCAGAAATCATTTTAATACGCTGATTTGCTGCCCAGTTATTAACTGTGCTTTTTTCGGCAAATTATCGTATTATTTTTCGGATCCTTTGATTAATACGGTTCAAAACAATGGCATTTCTTTAGAAATGTACATACACTTTAGTGACCTTGGATCACAAAACCAGCCATAAGTTGCACAGGTATATTTGTAACAATAGCAAACAATACACTATATGGGTCAGAATGATTGATTTTTCTTTTATGTCAAAAGGTAAAGATCGTGTTCCATGAAAACATTTTGGACATTACCTACCATAGATATTTCAAAACCTAATTTATTATTAATATGCACTGCTAAAACTTTATTTGGGCAACATTAAAAGTTGTCAATATTAAATTTTTTTAATTCAGCCAAATATTGTTATAACAAACCTTTCAGCTGTCAGTATAAATCTCAGTGCCAAAAAAACAAAACAAAACAGTCAAATCAATTTATTTTTGTGGTCCAGGGTCACATATTTGTGTGTGTGTGTCTATAATATATATATATATAGACACACACACACACACAAGTGTGTTATTTATAGAACTTTTGATCAGCTGAATGCCAATAATGAATGCATTTTTTGTATGCAAATGCAAATTTATACAGGTTTTCAACACCAGTTATAAATCAGAAATGTTTCTTGATCCAGTCATCATATTTAGAATGATTTCTGAAAGATCCTGTAACAATGGAGAGGAGGTAATGATGCTGAAAAAAGAATTTTGCATCACATGAATAAATTACATTTTAAAATATATTCAAACAGAAAATTTTTTTTTTTTTTTTTTACATTTGAATAATATTTCACAATATTACCGTTTTGTTTTTATCGAATAATGTCAGCCTCTGTGACCATAAAACATAAAATATTATAAGACATTTTTAAATATAATAAAAAAAAAAAAATGTAATAATATAAATGTATAAGTTTTTATAAATAAATGCAGCTTTGGTCAGCATAGGAGGTATCTTTCCAAGATATTACAAATCGTAGTAATTCCAAGATTTTCGACCAGTAGCGTTTGTGACCCTTTAATGAGACCTGGAAATGGATGAAAGGCGTCACTCTGTTCCCAAACTTTCTTCGACAAAGCTTTTCTAAACACAGGGGACGGGACACAGCGGGCTGAATGGAAGTAAAAATCCCCTCTTATTTAATATCATTATTATGCAGTAATCAAAACCTCTCATTGTATTTAAAAGCACCCATGGCTAACAATGAGCGCAAAGAGAAAAAGAAGAAAAAGCACCTGGTGTTCGACCCCCACCAACCCCACCCCACCCCCGCAGACACACGGAGAAAAGTCCCAACAACACAAAGCATGGCCGACAAACAGTTGGCCACACTATCAGATATACTCTCAATTGAGCCGGCATTCAGAGCGCACAATGGCGGAGTGGTCTGATATCAGGTGGATGTGTGCTTGAAAGCCCCGGCGGTCAGCTCCAGAGGGGCCGGCGCGGAGAATGAGCTCACCGGCTGAAGGAGGCGGAGAGGAACCCGATCCGAAGGGAGAACAACGTGCCGCCGAGGAGGGGGAATCTAATACTGACTGACAGCACAAAGGCCTGGGCTCTTTCAAACGCACTGTATTGTGGCTTTCTGGCACAGGTACATGTGGCACATATTTGGCGATGCGACGGGGAGGCTTCGCTCTGCTCACCTGTTTGGCGGTCTGCAGCAGGGAGGCCGCCTCTGCCTTCCCCGTCTGCTGCACCATCTTGTAGAAGATCCCGTTCTGGTTCTGCAGGAGGACGTGGGGGGCGTCGTACTCGTGGATTCGACCCGCATCCAGAACCTGCGGGAACGACAGATACGTTTGAAAAACAGTTGCATGATATAAACATTAAAGGCAAATAAGGTGATATTAGGAGCTGATTTATGAATGAATGACTCGTATGAACTGGTTCTTTTTAATGAATCGATTAAAATGACTCATGAGTTGCAGCTTTGATTTATTCCAGTCAGTGAGTGAGTCATTAGATCAAATCAGTCATAATACAGGCTTTAATTTCATCACCGTCGTCCCAAAATGAAGAAACTGCTGCTGTGACATACAGCGGGTAAATAAAGTATTGAAGGCGTCACCTTTTTCTCAGTAAATATATTTCTAAAGGTGCTGTTGACGTGACATTTTCACCAGATGTCTGTGACAATCCAAGTAATCCATACATACAAAGAAAAATGTATTCACTACTTCGTACAAAAGCTCATAGCTCATAGGGGTGTAACAATATCACAAACCGAACCGAAAGATCGTGATACACCGGCCGCGATACGAATCACAGTGTCACAGTGTCTACAACGGACACCATCTACTTTTTATGTCTATTTTAATGTTTATTTAAAAAAACTACAAAATTCTTAGAAAATTTATATTTTATATATTTGTAACCTTTTTTTTCTTCTTAAATGGTTAATTATGTTCAATCAACTGTGTGTGTTGGTACTAAAAATGTTTCAGGTCAAAATGAATGCATCATGATAAAGAGCGCTCCACACTCACCAGGATGCGATCGCTGTCTATGATGGTGTTGAGTCTGTGAGCGATGGTGAGGACCGTGCACTCTTTGAACTTGTCACGGATGGTTTTCTGGATCAGCTCATCTGTCCTGTAGAACGGATAAATGTCTGTTACAGCTCGGAAGAGTGTCATACTCGTTTGTAGAGGTCCTTAAACAATCTCTAAGTACTCACCGAGGGTCCACGTTTGCGGTGGCCTCATCAATGATGAGGATCCGGTTCTTCCTCAGAATGGCCCGAGCTAGACAGACGAGCTGCCGCTGACCCACGCTGAAGTTTGATCCAGACTCAGCCAGTTCTGTCTCCAGTTTAGCAGGTAACTCCTCCACAGCAGCCTTCAGCTGGACCTTTGAGCAAACCAAGCACAGATTCACTCCAAGAGCTGGACTTTGAGATCGCTTAATAATGTATTACATCTGCAATCATCACGTAAATCTAGCAACACAGTACACAAAAAAAGACGTAGTAGATGATTTTCTTTAGTGATTCCCAATTTGGAATTATTGGAGCTAAAAAATTTAGTCTAAGATACTGAAGTTTGAAGTTAATATCTTAAACTGCGCATTCACTTTTACGGTTTTCTTCAGGATAATGAAACGCAAAGTTGTAAAATGCTTAATTCTTGGCCTACACAAGTAAATCATCGCTGTAAATGTGTGTGTGTGTGCTCACTTCTTGCAGAGCGTTCCACAAGTCATTGTCTGAGTGCTGGCTGAAGGGGTCCAGGTTCTTCCTCATGGTTCCTGTGAAGAGCATGGGATCCTGAGGGATGATCGACATCTTCTGGCGGAGGTCGTGCAGGCCGATCTCTGAGGTCAACACCCCATCCACTAAGATTTTCCCCTCCGGCTCCGTCAGGCGGAACAGAGCTGAAATCAGGGAGCTTTTCCCTGCACCGGTTCGTCCCACGATCCCAACCTGTTCAACGGAAAGCAGAAAACATCAGCGCACACGTCCTGATAGACTCTGACATGATGCTCTGGACTCACCTTCTCTCTGGGTCTGAACATGGCCGAGACGTTCTTGAGAACCATGGGTCCATCAGAGCTGTAGGAGAAGTTGACCCCGTCGAAGGTTATCAGGCCCCGACTGGGCCAGTCGGGAGGAGGCCGTTTCTGAGTTTCCCAAGGTGCTTCACTTTCCAGCTCTGTGTATTCGACAACTCTCTCCACTGACGTCATCTAGACGGACACATCATTCACAAAGCAAATCAGTTTATGAGGGGTTTACCTTGCAAGGTCAGTATTAAATATGAATCAATTTAGGCAGAAAAACACGCGCATCAAACTCCAACTCACACGAGCTGAAACACTTTATATAGGCACCTCTCAGAAAGAGCACTTTTAACTGGTTACCATGCTGTTCAACAAATAATCCAATACTCCCAATAAGAAGTGTTTTCAGTACTAACAAAACAAGAATAGATTTGTCTGTGCATGAGTTTCTAACAATAATTATGCTGCTTTTTGTTACAGCTTTTCTATTCATCTACACAAATCTAGCTACATCTATAAAAATCAAACTGAGGAAGAGGTACAGTACCATCCGTAAGATTTGGGTGAATACGTTTTTTTTCCCAGAACAGATTATGTAAATTGATACAAAGTGTAAAAGTAAACACATTGACACTGCTACTTTTATGCCAAATAAACATTTTTCTATTATTAAGCGACAAGAGTTTTTAACACTTTTTTGCTATCTAATAAGCATATTACAATGATTTATGAAGGATCATGTGACTCTGAAAACTAGAGTCATGTTGAAAATTCAGTTTGCATCATATTTCAAATTAAAATATATTATAACAGAAAACGGTTATTTTTAATTATAATAATATTTCAGAATTTTACAGTTTTAGCTCAGTGTAATTAAACAAATGCAGCCTGGATGAGTCAACAAGACTTCTGTCAAAAACATTAATATATTTTATAGACCCCAGAGTTGTGGAAATTTCCTTAAATTCAGATATTAGGATCTTACCATGTTCTCCACCTCAGCGCTCTGTCTAACGCCCCACTGGAACATTCCCATCAGGGTGACGGCGTAAGACAAAGCCAACCCCACATCTCCTGCCTTCATACCTGTGAGGAACCACAATCTATTCACATACTGGTCTCAAAACTGAAGTTGATCTAAGCTCCACAAAGGAATTTCCCACTAACAGTAAAAAATAAAAATGAATAAATCTGTTTGAAATCAAATTTGGCAAACTGACGATTAAAGAGCATTCATTACTGAGACCTGCAGCATTTTCACTTTCAAAGGAAACAGATGTTTAACAGACCATCCTTAACCCAAATGTATCGTGTCATTCCATTTTTTCTTTTTAAATTTGATCATAATTATGACATTGTCTCTTTATCTTTAAATGTACAATTAAATTTATCACACACACACAAAAAAAAAAAAAAAAAAAAAAAAAAAAAAATAATAAATAATAATAATAATGTGCAACACCACCACTTAAAGGTTTGGGTAAAACAATCTCTGATGGCTTGATTTATTTAACAAAAAACAGCAGAAGTGTAAAATATTTTTACAATTTTCGATAATGCTTTTCTAATTTAATATATTTTAAAATGTAATTTATTCCTGTGATGGAAAAGCTGAATATTCAGCAGCGATTTCTACGGTCTTCAGATACATGTCTTATTATTATCATCATCAATGTTCTGCTGATTGACACTTTTGTAGAAACTGTGACTTTATTCAGGACTCTCTGATGAACAGAAGGTTAAAAAGAAATTGTTTAAAAAAAAAAAAAAAAATGTCTTTGTCACTTTTGAGCAATTTAATGCATCTTTGCTGAATGGAAGTAGTAATTTCTTTAACAAAAATTGCATACTTTAATCTCTTGAAAAGTGTACATATAATGCATTTATAACATATAAATACTTATTTTTAAATGATAATTGTTAATTTAAAAAAAATGTATAAAAAAAGACAGATGAGAAAAGTCTCAGTACGCTATCACTGTAAAGAACCCTTAAACACTGCGTTTTGGTTTATAGTGTGCACGCTTTGGGTATCTCACTGTCTTTAAGAAGCAGACATCCAAACGCTGTGATGGTCACAAACACCGAACACATTCCATCCAAGCGCACCGCAAACCAGCGTGAAGTGGTCAAGAACAGGAACCAGGCCTCTGCAGGAACACACGAAACATTTAAGAACACCACTTCGTCATCTAATCAGAGTCCCGCAAGCGCCCTACTCCTTCACCCACCCGAGTGCAGATCCTGGTGGGCATCAAACGTCTGCTGAAACCTTTCCTCGGCTTTAAAGGCACGGATGGTCCAGAGGCCTTGCAGTGAAGATGACAGATGGGAAAATACAGGACTTCGAGCTGTAGAAACACAAACTCCAGACTAAACCTACGAAGACAAAGCCGCTCTGAAGAAGCATTACTGAAGACAACAGAGAAGACAGAAAACTGGAGACACTTACTGGTCGATTCAATGCGCTTGACGTCTCGAGACGTCCGCAGGAAGTAGCGGCGTAGAAACAGGAAGGCGATCAACAGAGGAACCACAGGAATCAGAATCCAAGGGATGACAGAAGACGCCACAGCGATGACTCCGATGATTTGCAGAAACACCTGGAAGTGGATGAAAGCATGGAAGAGGGAGAAATACACGTGCAATTCATTTAAGTGAACATAAACAGCCAGTACGATAAATAGTGTTTTAGACGAGAGGTGAGCTGTAGAAGCACTGCGTCACAGCGCTCGACTGCTGGGTCATTAAAACACTTGGTGGTTTTGGTTGCTCACTTTTAACCACGAACATTTATCAAAGAAACACAGGAGAAAAACAGGCGGGCTGCCATGACAGCATGACTCGACACTTTCTGAAATCTCTTTCAAATAACCCATAATCCCCTACTCTTATCTGTTTACTGTGTTAACAAGGTTAGCGTTGGGATGAGCACTGACTGTAGCGGAACAAAAACGGACAAAAGCTTTACTCTGCTTGCGACTGTAGGACTCAATAACGTCAAAGTGAGATCTGGAAGTTTGGAAGTTTCACACCAGTGGCCGAGACCCACTATAGGGACCCGCAGAAAACTTTTTAAAAAAATTATTTAAAAAAGATAAACTGAGTCGAAAATTTGGCTACACAACTAAAAAAAAATCAACATATTTCTTTAGTTGTTCAACCTCAAAAGTTTTTTTTTTTCCCCCACAGTCTTGAAAAACCTGTATTTACTGCAACTGTATGAAGTTTTCTATAGATTTATATAACTGCAAAAGTAAAAAAAAAAAAAAAAGAAAAAAAGATATAAAATGGTAAAAACTTTTATAAAAATTGTATTGTATTTATAATGTATATACACATTTTTCTAGCAATTTTAAAGCTCTAAAATTACATTAAAAAATTATATATGTAAACATTTTTAATCCTTACACAGTAAATATTACAAATTTATTAGCAGCAAAAATATTTTGAGGGTCAAGGGTCAAAGATTTCAAGCTGTCTGCATCAAATGAAATCTAAAGTGATTTTACATCCATAGAAAGCATCTAAATCTAAGTAAAGTGTCCAGGTTTCAGATAAGCTTGTGGAGAATAATTTTTTGAAACGTTAAAGGACATGCTTATTCTGACTTGTACATATCAAAATATATAAAAAAATAAAGAAGCATTTAAATTTTATTGCGTTTTAAATTACTAAAACATTCTTACTGACAAATGGGCAAAACCTAAAGTAGTGCAACATTTAAAAAAAATAAAAATAAAAATGTTAAACGGAATGACATTTTAGTCTCGTCTGTAAATATGGGAAAAATGTATTTTCAATTATAAACCCAAAACCAAAATTGCAATGAAACAACTTTATTTTTTACGATGCACTTACCAATTTAAGTGTTACACTTACTGTTCTTATGCTTCAACCCATTTTGGCCTTTGACCCACAAGAAAAATAACAAAAACTAAGAATTTCAATAAATCAATTACAGATTTAACAGAGGAAACATATTTACAGTCAAAAAGTTTGGAAACTACCGGTATAAGCGGCACATTTGGCAAAAGCAGTGAGTCATAATCCTACAATATATATATTTTCTTAAATACTTCTGGGAATCTCCCGTTTACAGGTTCAGAAGCTGTAATCACAATGTGACGTGTTTCGGGTTTAAGTGATTTTACAGTGTTTTACTAAACACAAACACAAGACGTTTATTGGCACTAGTGTGAAAAAACAAAGCACAGACGGTAACGTCTTCCATTATTATACTTAAATATATACAATATATTAGCGCTCATCCGTTCGGTATCGAAGGCACCAATACTGTATAAATAGTACAAGCAGAATAGCAGTAAGCTATTTTTTAGGAAGTACATGCTGACTTTGCTGTCACACTAAAGGGAACCAATAGTGAGAGAGGACTGTGGGAAAGACTAAGTGACTGCAGTGTTTTCTCATCCTAAGAGAGAACAAGGAGAGCACAATGAAAAGCTCCTTAAATGAAAGACTATTGTACTTCCAACTCAGTCTGTCAAGTTTCAGACAATAGCGTTCTGAGCACATAAAGTGACGCCTGTCACCCACGTATTGACCACATTGTCATTTGCCAGGGAAGAAGCCACAATATGTTGTTGGTCCACAACATTTGGTTTACCAGAGCGAATAATGCACACGGCCACAAGTGATGGGTGTTTCAATACAGCCACGTCAGCATGTGCATATTATGTGGTTTTTAACAGATACAGCACTGCAAAACATACCTGGATAAAATCCACAAATGTCCACGGGAGTAAGGAATCAAGGTGGCCGATGTCTTTGGAAAACCGGTTGAGGATTCTTCCTGAAACGACAAGGGAAAAGCCGTTCTGAGAACAAAACTGCTTCCAGAACACTGCCATAAACACCAAACATTTTAACTAGATTTAGCTGATTTTCAAGAATTATAGTTATATGAATTATAAAATCAAGGTCATGTAGTGCGACTGACATAAATAATAAATAAATACTGTATATAAAAATAAATAAAAAATAAATAAAAAAGATTATATTTATATATTTTATATATATATATATATATATATATATATATATATATATATATATATATATATATATATATATATATAATTTAAGAAACAATTACATAACTAAAAATAGACAAATATTACACATTATGTAACATGATCAATGTTATTTATTTATAAATATTACACATATTATGCAAACAAAAACTTTTATTATGGATGCAGTGTGGATTAATCATGATTAATTGTCTGACAGCATAATAAGTCAACAAGTCTGAAAAATAAACTTTTTATTATTATATTTTTAAATTACTTATATTTAAAAAAGGGAATAAAAATGTATGATATTTAATGAACTAATATAACTAAGCTTAGAAAATACACAATAAATAAATAAATAAATATATATATATATATATATATATATATATATATATATATATATATATATATATATATATATATATATATATATATATACACACACACACACACACACACACACACACACACACACACAGATTTTTAAAAAAATCTGAAAACGGTACAAACAAAAACTCTAATAGCGACGAAAGCGTCACAAATTAAAAACAGGCTGAAATGCTGACAGAGACAGACTTTTCTGTTGCATTATTTTATCAATAACAATCCCATATTGTATTTACTGCTTATGATAATTCTGGCTATAAAGGCCTTTATCCTATGATAGTGACTGGGAGGATAATAAATGGCAGATTAAACACAAATAATGCAAACAAAGGAGAGCTCGATCCACAATGGCACCATGCAGGATATCTGTTTGTCATTTGTCAGAAATGTTTATGGCTAATCATGCTTATATTACAAACCCAAAGGACTGGCAGACATTCTAAACACCCGCTAGTGTTAACCATTCTTTATTACCAGAGAGCACCGAGACACAGGATACGGTAGTTGTATCAACTAATCCACATCGCAAGCTTATTCTAGCCATAAAAGTATGTGATTTGTGCGAGTGCCTCCCGCTGTAATTGTGCCTCGTGTGTGTGCTGCTGATAACAGTATCGTGAAAAAGGGCTCCAACTGACTCTTCAGCTGCCATAAAACTATCTATTAGACTTTTGAGACTTATAAATGCTCTTTTGCTCATGTTATCAATAGCAACACCCCGATAAGCAGTCCTCGATGACACCGAACCCAGCTCTGCTGTTTGCTCTTTAGAAGGTGAGAAAAAAACTGCATTATACTGGCCATATCAGCCGACTTTGTCCTGTACATTAAAATTATTAGGAATATAATAAAATAGAACAAGAATTTGACCCACGAGATCAAATACACATTTAGATGATATGTCCAAATAATAACCTTTTCATAAATTATATAATAAAACAAAACTGTGATGATGATAATAATAATAATAATTTTTATTATTATTATTATTATTATTATTATTATTATTATTATTGAAGATACAAAAATAATAACAATAAAATACAATGAGTCTTTATGGTATATCCAAATAACTTTTAATTGTAAATATGATCTAATATAATTATTAAATATCTACATTTACAACTTACAATAATACAACTTGAGAAAATAATAATAATAATTATTATTATTATTATTATTATTATTATTTGGGGATATACTTTGAAGATACTAAACGTTTGGAGTTGTTCTGCTGGAGTAATAAATAAACAAACAAATAGTGATTCTTAAGTCTTGATTTTTCCTAATAATTTTGTATTAATATTTATAATGTTCACTGCATTATATTTATATAATACAATTGGGGATAATTTGGGATACTTTTTTTCCACACACACGCACACCCACACGCATATAATAATTAGAATTATATATAATATATTTTATTATTATAATAATTTTTTTTTTTTTTTTTGGAGGGTGGCGGGGTATACTTTGAAGATACCATCAAAAGTTTGGACAAAGTTTTCAGAGTTCAAATCTCCAAATGATTTACCTAGCCTTATGTCTAAATGACTACAGCCCAGTTCACTTCCTCTGCCGATGCAGAATGCCACAATTCTGACTCGAACCTGAAAATCTGAGCATATCCCACCAGTCCTCAGGTCCTTACACTGGCTCCCAGGGGCTGATTTTAAAGAACTTTTACTCGTTTATAAATCACTCAATGGCCTAGGACCTAAATACATTGCAGATATGCTCACTGAAGATAAACCTAACCGAGCACTCAGGTCATTAGGATCAAGTCGGTCAGAAATAACAAGGGTTCACAGAAAACAAGAGGGGGCCTGCTTTTAACTAATACGTCACCCGCAGTCTAGAAGAGATATTTTTAATGATTATTTTATTTCCTTTTATGTAAAGCACTTTGAATTACCATTGTGCTGTGTAAATAAACCTGCCTTGCCAAATAAGTATGACAATTTCGATATTTATATGTGCCAAATATTACTGTAAATAAGGTGCAATAACAAAAAAACCCATAAACCATTGTAAAAGACTGCAATTCAGATTATCCTGATGATGCTCAGTGACATCAGTTCAGAGCATTGTTTTCCAGAGATAGGGCAACACACACACACACACACACACACACACACACACACACACTTCACTCTCAACACAGCGAATATACCTCCCTGCGTGAGCAAAGACCTCAACCTCTGCCGTTTACTCAACACTCCAGAGTAAACACTGAAATCTAGGGTAAACATCACTGAAAACACACCGGACCACTTTCCTTTCCTACTGTGTGTGACGTCTGATCATCACTTAAAAACAGCCAAAGCTCCACAAACAACAGTTATCCATAAACACCGAGTATCTCAACAGTGTACATAAATGTTCAATAATCTTTAATAACAGCAGTCCTTGCAAGACTACGAATGAGTAGCAGCATAACAGCATAAGGACTGCTCCAAATACAATGAGTAGTCTTTTTAATTAGTCAGATCTATTATAATTATAGGGATTTGAAGCACACTGTATTTTAATACGTTCAGGCTGCGTTACATTAATTATTTTCAAAAACAATAAAACAAAACTACACATGACAAAAGTGAAATATGCAGGCATTACTTTAAACTTTTAATTTAACATATAATTAATGTTTATGTTTATTGAGCAGCAAATCTGCATATTATAATGATCTCTGAGAATCGTGTGACATTGAAGACTGGAGCAATGATGCTAAAAATTCACAGAAATAAATTAGATTTTAATATATTGAAACAGCACACAGTTATTCAAAACTGCAATGAAATAAATCAGACTTTGTTAGCATAAGAGATTTAAAGAGACAGTAATGATTACACACTCCGACACCAATATGCTTGCTCAAATAACTTAATATCAATTAATCAACCATCCATTAATATTTGGATCTCTATGTATTCTGTCAAAGCACTATGACCCTACCATCACTCTACGACAGCACTTCCTGTAAAAGCCCCGCACTGGCAGGCATACTCGGTCATGTTCATGTATGAGGGTTTTTGTTTGTTGACAAGTCCAGAAAGAACTTTCCTGTCCTCTGGCAGTAACTGCACATCGGCAGAGGTTTTCCAAGAACCGCACAGGACACGTAAATCAGTAAGCATCCCAGGACGGGCTGCCCTCTGTTGGTCACTTCCAACGCCGCCTTCAAAACTAGCTTGATAGATGGCCGGGCGCCTCACCTGTGTTTTTTGTACTCACCGATGGGGTTGATGTCGAAGAAGCGGACCGGGGTTCTCAGGATGCTGTTGAACATGCGGTTGTGTAGCGTCTCGGCTGAGTTCACCAGAACGTTGAACATGATCAGTCCGCGCATGAAGCCGAAGACGATGGTGGCTCCTGTCAAACCTGACGAACGCAAGACACGCGGATCTCCATCAGCGTTGGAAGACACATGCAACACGTCTACATTTGTGCGTCTGCTGACGATCATGAGCGTACCTGCGTAGATGCCAAGGTAGAACTCCAGGTTGAGCTCTTGAGTCGTGTTAATGTTGATAGTGCCGTTTACGGTGGAACTGTTGTTAGCGGAAGACCAGTTCAGCTTCTCCTGCTCTGTGGCCCTGTCAGGCGTGACACATCGACATTGAGATAGCTGCTAAACACCAGAAAATCATGTCCATTCTGTACGGTCCATCTAATATAACAATCACCGTTTAGGTTGTTCAAATGCAGTTAGTGCACTTAATTTTAGCATAATTTACATTAGCGATGGATATATTTAAGTGACGAGACTTGAAACTTATTTCATGATATTTAATTTAAGGAATAAATTACATATGAAGGTTTATGTTTTTGAAAGATCTGCATTTATCTAATGCCGCTGGAGTTTCTTTTTTCGATATTCAAGTTTCGAGTTGTGTAGCTCATCGAGTGCAACCATTTTACATCATCAGAATAATAACGCCAAATATGTATAAATATGTGATTTTTTTTTAAATAAACAATTCATGGGGTTTCTTCTACGTATTTCAGCAAGACACATAATTTAGGTTATATTAAGGAATGCAAATTTAACAAGCAGGGTTCCCTTTTAAAATATAATTCATTCCTGTGATGCAATGCTGAATTCTCAGTATCACTACTTTAGTTTTCAGTGTCACATGATCCTTTAGAAATAATTCTAATACACTGATTTTGCTGCTCAATTTTTTTTTTATCATCAACAATGTTGAAAACATTTGTGCTACTTTATTATATATTTTTATATATATTTTTAATATTAATATTCTGTGGACGCTGTGATACCTTCTGCTGGATTATTTGTTTTCAAAAAAATAAATCTTTTATAACATTATAAATAACTATATTCTCAGTTTAGACCAATTGAATGCATGCTTGTGTTAATTTATCTTATATATAAAAATAAAAACCTAAAATCGAAAGCTAAACTGCATTATGCATATTTTAAATATATCAAACTGAAAAAGCATTTAAAGAAACGCGCTGTAATAGCAAATATTATGGATCACTCACCAGTATGAAAGCCACCAGTCATGAAGAATATAAAAAGTCTATAGAGCAGAAAACAGCATTAGAATGAAACTCTGAATGCGACTGAAAGGTCTTTCTCTGTGTAGCTGCTGCCTCTCATACCTGGGCCAGCAAGTTGAGGAGCACAAGAATAATCAGCATAAGGACATTAGCTCCAGCTCGAAAATATTTCCAGTACATGCGAAACCCGATGGTCCCCTCAGTGCGTGTCTCCTCAGCCATGGTATGCACAGGCTCTGCCTACCCATGAGGAAAAACAAAGTTACGGCTAGATGGTATGCAGATTATTCTACTAAACGTGCAAACCTCTATATAACATCATTTCTGTCACGCTGTACAGCGATTACCGTTTTTGCATTATTGTAAGGGGTAGCTTTAGGGTGTAGACGTTAATAAAACACAATCTAATAGGTAGAAAACTCTTAACTGTATCCCTTCTAGCCAGAACCGAAAAACTAGTTCATTCTTTCACTTGGTGGAAACGTCTCTCTTTACGATCAGACGTTGAGTAACATCCCGGCTGTCCACTAGATGGAGCTACCGACTCGTCAGAGAAACCAGAAAAACTTAAATGGCAAGTCACACCTACCGGCAGCTGATCGGATTCATCTTTAACAGACAGAATAGATGAAGAGTGCGACCGGACGGAGTTCTGGGAGAGCGTGCGGCTGCGCGGGGAGCGAGGAGCCTCTCCTTTTTCACCCTCCTCTTCCTCGTCCTTCTTCAGCAGCGAGGTGAAATCCACTCCTGAACGCAGCAGCTCTGAGTACGTGCCCCGTGCCACCATGTGCCCCTGAGAGAGCCACGCACGTTAAATACGTCTCATTTATTCATGGGCGGAACGCAAATCGACTGGTGCGTGGCGTTACAGCTCACCTCCTTCAAAACCAGGATCTGATTTGCGGCCTTCAGGTACTGCAGCTGGTGGGTAACCAAGATCCTGGGCTTGTGCTTCAGTATACCACAGACACACCTGAAGACACAATCAGCGCTCTTAACACTTAAACTATAAAAACAACAACGCACTTATTTTTTAAATGTTTTTGAATAAGATCTCCTATAAATACAGTCACCAAGGCTGCATTTATTTGATTATAAATACAGGGGAAACAGCAATAATTTGAAATATTGTTACAATTTACAATATCTGTTTCCTATTTTAAAATATTTAAAATGCCTGATTTCAATGCACCCCAAAAGTCATTTTTGAATAGCAACAATGAAACAACGTTGAAGAACATACTGTTCAAACAGGTGTCTACCAACTTCTGCATCCACTGCACTCAATGGATCATCCAACAGGTAAATATCAGCATCCTGATAAACAGCCCTAAAACCCACAGACAGTATAAGATATGTGCACGTATGTGCTAGTTTGCATCTTAAGAAAGTCTTTATTTCCACTTCATATATTATGCACATGACAAATAAATTACTTGTATAAATATAACCTCAGCATGTCCATGATGAAGTCCTCTAAATGAGCATATATATATATATATATATATATATATATATATATATATATATATGCAAATTATTGATAAAAATATATTTATCATTACTGAATCTGTACCGAAAAATGTATGGAAAATGATATTTTTGAAGGTTTAACAGTTTGGAATACCTGGCCAGATTGACTCTTGCTTTCTGTCCTCCACTAAGAGTTGCTCCTCTGTCTCCAATCACAGTCAAATCCCGTCAGGAAGCAGCTCCATGTCCTATACAACACAGAAAAAAAAAATATCTACAGTATTAGAAACAAATAGCAAGGATGCATTAAATTAACTAAAATGGACAGGTATAATATATATATATATATATATAAATATATAAAAAAATATATATATATATATATTTTTAGGAGATTACATTTTCTTTCTTTAAATGATGTTCTTTTGATCTTTATATTTAAGAAATCCTGGAAAATATATCATGTTTTCCACAAAAATATAAAACAACACAAATGTTATCAATATTAATAACACAAAATGTTTCTTCAGCAGCAAATCGGCATATTAGAATGACTTCTGAAGGATCACGTGATGCTGAAACTTCAGCTTTGTATCACAAAATAAATTACATTTTAAAATATATTACAATAGAAAAATGTTATTTTAAATTATAATAATATTTTACTGGACTAATGTTTTTACAGCATGTTTGACCAATAAAATGCAGCCTTGGTTAACATAAGAGACTTCTTTATAAAGCATTTAAAAATCTTACTGACCCCTAAAGAGTAGTGCAAAGGTAAGCACTTACTTTGTGTTTATTTAAATCAAGTAATGGGCACATATAATTAATATGACAACCCTAATAAAACCAATAAATTGTCATTATTTACAAGCGTATGCTAAAGATTAGAAGCTAAGCGTGTGATCGATGAATTAGCGAACATGTATCTTACCCTTTTGAGTGCACAGGCTCTGAGGACGTTCTCATATCGCTGGGGATGCAGCTCTTTTCCGAACAGTATGTTGCTTCGAATGGTTCCTGGAAAAACCCAAGGCTGCTGGGAGGCATACGTCAGC
This sequence comes from Puntigrus tetrazona, assembly GCF_018831695.1. Lineage (NCBI taxonomy): Eukaryota > Metazoa > Chordata > Actinopteri > Cypriniformes > Cyprinidae > Puntigrus > Puntigrus tetrazona. The sequence continues at coordinate 3,490,087 of NC_056704.1, read as the reverse complement.
TCACCTTTGACCTTTACGGCACCCTTTTCCGCCGGAAGCTCCCCCAGAACAGTGCTAAGGAGAGAAGACTGCAGGAGAGAGGCGAAGGTTAGAAGTAATAACACTCGTGGATGCTATAAACAAACCTGAAAAAGCCAAATGAGAGAATGTTAATGTGACTCACCTTTCCAGCCCCCACAGGACCAATAACAGCCAGAAGTTGACCGGGCTTCACAGCAAAAGACACGCTTTGTAACGTTGGTGCATCTAGAGACTATGAAGTATATAGAATATATTAACATGAAATAATAAACAGGGGGAATTGGTTTCAACAGAACTTACTGAGAGTCCTAAACGTTGGGTATTAGCATGGTAGAAAACAATTAATACTTTTATTCAGCAAGGCTGCTTTAAATTGAAATTGTAGAAGAGTCACAATGTCACTTTTGATCAAAGAAATGCTACATCATTTAATACATGACTATGACTGAGCAAACATACAAACAGGATATCCAGACCGCACTTTTTTTTTGAGGAAGTTTCAAGAAAAATGTACGCTGCTTGATAAGCACGAGTTCTGCATTTATCAAATATATACAACTCCGCAGAAAGTGGTTTGTGTACTTTTCAAGGGCCTTGTGACACTCAACTCACCTTGTCCCAGTAGCAAATAAGATCCTGTATCTCCACAGACGCGTCTTTCTTATCCTCGTGAGTAAGGGGAACATGAGATTTTACAAGCTCATCGAGCAAGAGGAACTTCTGCACGAGAGAGAAAGACCACAGACACTGCATGAACACAAGATCACGCGCGAGAACTGCGCTCATATCGCTCTAAAAAGTCTAGTCGCAGTACTTTGGAGATTCTGTGGTTAACAAAAATTAGGACTGTCCGACAAGTAGAAGTGGGTTTAATGTGAGGTCAAATCGGAAAATGAATCATCTGCTTTGTATATAAAGGCTCCCTTCTCTAAGCAGACACTCCATGATTACAAAATCTGCAGGTTCATGACTTGTGTAACATTAGCTGTGTCAGTGGGAACTTTGGAGTAGATCTAAAATTAACCCTGAAAATGACACCTAGAGCACTTCAGCTCAACCAGAGGAGCCAGGGATTTTATTAGGAAGGTACAGGAAGTTATTAGTCTTGGCTAATTTTTTTTTTTTTTTCATTTTGTATAGAAAGCTTATTTAATACATTTGCGTTATAAGACAATCATAAAAATGTAAGTATATAAATTGTATAATTATATTTATGTTATATGATCTTGTGAGCACATATATAAACTGAGCACAGTTATAAATGTATATGAGCTGAAATCAAAGATCTAAGACTCTGTCTATGTGCACGAAAGGCCTATTTCTCTAAAACATTGTTCACAAATCTGTCTAAATCTGTGCTAGTGAGCACTGCTCCTTTGCCGAGATCATCCATCCATCTCACAGGTTTGACAGCAGGATTATTGTCAGAATTATTACCTTGATCCTCCGGATACTGATGGCAGACTCGGACACTTTCTCGACAGCAGCAGGGAAGAACAGAGTAACGGTGAGGCGGACGGCGCTGTACAGCGACACGGCCACAAACACGCGGCTGGCAGAGATTTTGTTTCCCACCAGAACATACATGGTGAACGTCACAAACAGGATGATTTTATTGGCCGTAAAGAACGAGGCCATGTTCAGCCCACGGAGGTAAGAGCTGCTCATGATTTTTGAGATCTCCTTTCTACAAGAAACGAAAAAAAAAAAAGTATCAAAGATTATCATGTCTCAAAAGATGGATGGCCTCGCATAGTAGTACTTCACAAGGTTTATTTGCACAATAAAGTTCATTCTGTCTCAGTTAAAAAGACATTACAAACAAAACCACGGATAAGCATTGTTTGTGGCAAAGGATAAAACTGAGATTTCATGGCTTCAAACTGTGATAAACATTATTAAAAACATACTTTTCTTACATGATGGCATTCCCCCAAGTCCTGAACCACAGTACAAAAGTATCTGAACACAGCTGGTTCTAGCATTGGATTGCATTTGAAGTGCATTCTCAGCATTGCCTTAAGGAATGCTTTAGTCGTCTTCTACAGTTAGTGTTCACTTTTAAGTCAACGTCTATAGTTCGGCACAAGTGTTTACTATCATTCTATCATTCTATCATCATTCAGGCAAGATTTCTGCTGACCTATGTCAGAGCTGCAGTAGTGTAAACAGACCAAATAAGTCTATATCATTTACCTTCGTACATCATTAACCAGCGCCGCGAATGGCTTTTCCCAGGCGTACATCTTAATTATACGTATACCAGACACCACCTCGTTCATAGTGCGTATCCTACTGTCAGTGAAGGCTGCCGTCTTACTCCTGTGAGAGACACGGACAGAAGAAGAAAACATTTATGAGATATATAGCCTATTCTAAAACATAAAACTAATCCTGTAATAAAAAAAAGCTACTTTTTCACATCTTTTGTTTAAACATATCCTCAAATGAACCCCTTCAATTGCTGGTGAACATTGTCTATAAATTTTTAATTCAATAATTAGGAGATGATACCTAATAAAGCAATCGCATCATGATCTAATTTACAAAACGTATCTTTTTTGTTAGTAGTAATAGTAGAATATTTTTAATTAGTGCCACGTCAGCATCGTAGGCTATTTTCATGACAAAAAAACAAAAGTATAACAAATACAATAAAAACCAGCAAACTCACAAACACACATTATATTACACAACACTTTATATAAAAAATGTCTAGCGTATTTATTAAAAATGTTATCAAAAATACAAATACATGAAGTTCTTTGGTAAAAGTTCAGAATAAACTGTTCTGATTTAAACGTTACTATAAAGTCCTACCAAAATGAAGAAATTCTGCAATATTTCATCTGTCAATAAAAATAGTATATTTAGTATATAGTATATTTATATTATATTAAACGTTATTAAATTAAATTAAATGATCTGCCAAATACATAGGACAAATCTTTCTAATTGATGAATCTCATTCTCTGAACCCTGATCTCAGATTTTAAAAGAGTGCATAACCCCAGATCGAAAGAGCATGTGGTTAAGCGTGTGACTACGATTTATTGTGTTTGAGCACTGCAGCAAGACTGATCACCATAATCATTACTTATATATGACTTCTTTGGAGATGATTAACAGCTCATTATGGACAGAGTAACCACTATAACATACCAATATACCATCTTCAGCGTGGAAAGTTCTTCTAACTGTACTTTTGAGCTATTAATTATTACTAGATTATAGTTAGTTAGATAATAAATAATTTATTTAAGAATAAAGCCTACTTGACACTATTCACCATGACACGAAGAGCATCTCGTGATTGCGATTAAGCCTTTCAGCTTCTTACGATTCCTTCCCTCTCGTTCAATTTGAAAAATTCTCTGTCAGAGTAATCCTGAGATTGTACCTGTACTTTGAAAACAGTTTCCCAAACATGGTCTGAAGTGGCATGAGAAAGATTAAAACCGCCATGCCCGCAAGACAAGATGCTCCGATCTCTTGCCAAAGCAGACCAATCACAGCTGCAGCTTGCAGAGGCCCCACCCACAGGAAGTGCAGAAAAATAGTCACCTGGGAACAGACATGAGAACAAAACGGTAATGATTACATAATACTACTTCACCAAAAATACCGTGTTTGGATGCGGCTCTGCAGTAAAACCATGTTTTTGGACATGTGCGAACACAACTATTTAAAAAAAACTGGCGTTGATCAGATTTTTGAATGTTTTTAATCTTCACCAAGGCTGCAATTACTTGATCAAAAATACAGTAAAACCAGTGATATTTTTTAAATATTATTACAATTGAACCGTTTTTATAATTTATTCTTGTGGCGCAAAGCTGAATTTTCAGCATCATTACTCCAATCACATCCTTCAGAAATCAGTATAATATGCTGATCTGCTGCTCAAAAAACTTAAAAACACCTTGATAAACATTATAAGCAATATTTGTATTTATATAGTATATGTATACTTATATAAAGTGCCTATTTTTTAAGTAGCATGTCATGTTTCATGAGTCCATTTAGTGTAGTACTTGGGACACGGTGTACTGCTTTTGTAATATCACATTACAAACACCCCCAAGAGATTATTTTTAGAATCTACAAAAAAAAAGAAGCTTAAACTTCAAAAGTTCTAATTCCGGATAACTCCGACTGAACAAAAAAAAAAAAAAAAAAAAAAAAAAAAAAAAAAAAAAGAATTTCCTGTAATTCTTCAGAAAAGCCCTCTGATCTCTGCTGGTAAATGCGAGAGAAACGCCTCCAAGGACAGATCGCAGAACAATGATATTCCTACTACAAATACAAAGAATAACTGTTCAGACGGTATGAACGTGGTTTGAAATTATATCATGTGTTTACCGAGCTGCGTTAAAGTTAATGTTACATAACACGATATAATGAAGATAAGTAAACTGCTGGAGACTCCACTGGTTTCATTAATGGGCGAGTAAGAAACCGCAACACATAAAAACGGTTTAATATGTTTAACCAATCATTTTAATTTCCCAATAACCCAAAGAGGTTAAGACGGCCTATCTGTGACCTCTTCTGATGCTCTGAATGTTACCCAGTAACACAAGCCCTTTACTGTAAATCACTTGGATGTTTTAACTGGAAAACGAACAATTCCCTGATTAAACAAGCATCACATTTAATTCCGTTAAAAAAAAAAAAAACCTGCAAGTGACCTGCTTTAAAAACAGGAAACCGATGACGATGACTATAACCCTTAAGAGGAAGACAAAGAAGTTCTGGAAACTTCCTACCTCATCGAACTTGTTGACGTCGTTCGACAAAAGGTTAACTATCTGTCCGGTGGTTGTCTGGCCCATGGCTGTGGCACTGAGGCACAACGCCTAAAAGAAGAAAACAATTCAAAGGGTTTGTGAGAAATACAGTGATGAGGAATTATCAATCAATCAATCAATCAATCAATCAATCAATCAAGTCCTATTGCTTATATCTACAGACACTGTATTAAAAACAAAGAGAGAAAGAGAGATGTGGCACTTGGACAAAACAAAGACAGGACCTCAGATTTAGACGTAAACGTCACGTTACACGAATATGGCACTTATCAATAATCCATCACTTGGCTTTTCTTTTTCCTGGAAAAGCAGGTTTGTTTGTTTTTTTTAAAGAAAATCTAACCTTCCTGTAGATCATGTGACACATTGCAATGCGGATTTTCATTCCAGCTCTTTGGACGTGGTAAAAGTAGAGGTGGTGGAGTAAAGCCAGACCCAGAGTGGAGAAAGAGACGCCCGCTGCGTATCCATAAGCTTCGTACAACGCTGGCATGTTGTCAGGGTCGTAGCTCTCAAAATACTGAATGAGTTTTCCCAAAAACACAGGTTGAATGACTTTGATCACCTCCTATAATGGGGAAGAAGAAACATCAGATAATAACTATGATAAATAAATGATACTTTGTACTTGTAAAAAAACAATATGGGGCTGAACGGATTAGACGTTCACATTCCTAAAAACATCCACACCCTTGTCTTTATTATGTGAGGAAATTGTGGTAGCATTTTTTTGCAGTCCTGTTTGACATGCAGGCAAGTATAATCCTAAATTCAGTTTTATTGTTTATAAATAAAACAAAATACAGGTTTGTATTTTTCTGGAATTTGTTTTAATGGTTTAATGAAAATTCGAATACTCAAAGTAGATGCACTATATTGGATCGCCCCCTTCTAATGAACGGGTTTGACTACTTTAGTAATATCCGTGAGCCCCAATACTTTATTAAATGAACTGTATTATTATTACTGCTACTATACTACTGTATAACAGTGATATAATTCCATCAGAACTTCCTCAAGTTAAACCAATCTGCTCGTTGCAGATAAGACGAGCCTTGGAGATCAGACAATAGTTTCATCAACTGAAATGAATAAAAATATTGTCCCTTGTCTTCAACGGGGGAATATATGTGCTATGTACTTTCTATAATAACTAGGCACTAATCATGACCCTTACTATAAACCTAGCCTCGACACATATTAAGCTCAAGTAGTTACTTTATTTTTCTTGGTAGTTTTTGAGAAAGTAAACTGTCTTTACAATAGAGCGCAACATAGTATTGTGTAACACGTTTTCATACGCATTGCCTAATAAAAAGATTACCCCAAAAAAAGAAAAAATTGGCATCCTCGTGTAATTCTGTAAAACAAAGGAGGATATTTAGCAGAATGTCCTGGCAGTGCTTTTCCATCAGATATTGTAATGAAAGACAGCAGCCAGTACCGGCCTACAAGGACATCAGGCTATGTTGGCATTATTATTTTTAACACAAACTTTAAATTGGTTTCTAGACCCTTAATGAAATCTTCTATAAGCGGTTTTAAAATGCTTTGGTTTAAACAACACTTCAGGTGATTCATGTTACGATGGTGAATCATCAACTGAATGTGTAAAATGTTTAAAGTGTAAACACAGAGCAGACTAAGGCACTATCTCATTTCTACCCTTTAGCCCTTACCCCCTCGATTCTCTTTTGGTTGGAGGGGGAGAGGGAGGGGAAGGGGAAGGGCCAGATATCCCTTCAAATGAAGATTTCTCAGGGACCACACTACAAACTAAAGGGTATGAATTATCTCAGCATAAACACGGCTGCCCGAGCGAAACAAAAAGAATTAATTAATTAATAAAGATTTTGAAAAAGTTGTTATTTATGTTACATTCAATTTATGCTATTCAAAGAAATTTTAGCCAACAAAAAAAACCTAAATTAATTGCTAAAATTTGCATACTTCATAAAAATTACACACTTCACGATTTTCATGTCTGATCAAAGCGATAACCACCATAGCCATTGCCATGCTTTTTTCCTCAAAATCTGTGCTTCACCTCATTTTCCTCAAACGATTCGTTTGAAGCAGTTCTAAGATTCATTCTCTCTAAACCCCTCCCTCACATGAGCCTACTCTGCTCTGATTGGTCAGATGGCCCAGTCTGTTGCTTCTTTATATAATATATTATCAAATAACAATTAGTGTAATATATATATATATATTTTCACAGTGTTTCAAGGGACAAGTGAAAGGGGTATAAACTAGCTTCAGTGCCCTCACTTTGTGTACCACATAGAAAAGATCAGGCGAAGTCCTGGATCAGAACGTACCTCTATAAGAGTGAACACTCCCAGTACTGCATATGATCTCCAGTAGCACCTGATAATGGCTTTGGTGAGTTTGGGTGTCCTGAGTTCTTTGGTAGCTTTTTCCACTTCTTGGTCCCAGTAGCTACGAGCGTGGGAAGAAGAAAAAGATGAATAAGGTTTAATAAATTCGGCTGACACAGAGAGAAATAAACGCCGTAAAACAACTATAATCCTCCTTTATTACCCACATTATGTCATCTCACATTAAGCGTGGCGGTATGAGGATTTCAACATACAGAAAAACTTAACACCACAAAAGTCTACAAGAGACTTTGTGTCGGCTTTTTCGATTAATAAATCTCGATTATGCATTAAGCGGCTTAAAAGGATAAAAAAAAAAAAATGCAGACCAAATAAGCTCCGGTCCTGGACGACCAAGGACCACTCGGTGAACAGGTGACAAGAAAATGTGTTGCAAACAACATGATATATATAAACGTACAACATAGAGGTTACAAGAAAAGGCACAGCAGATACAAATCCTAAAGCATTTCAGCCCAATCAGGAAAGCAACTAAGGTGCTTCTTCAAGACAGCTGCTGGGGCCCTTCAGATTATGTTTAACGTCCGGCAGTAAATTCTACATCTGCAAATAACAGTTTACTTCAAGGCAGAACATTTGTGTTTACGCCTAGGCCCCGCTGCGCTCCACGCAACCGATCGCAATAAAAGCTTCACTAATTAGTGTCATATCCCAGAGCTCTGTGCTAAACGAACCAGCACTGATTCATTTTAAAGTGCACGATTAGCGGCTGAAGAAACGCCGTGTGTGGAGGTCTTTTTTAATGAATGACAGGATTGTGTCCGCTGTCATTCATTTCCGCGCTTTAACAGCCGGAGATAAAAATTTCGCAGGAGACCGCTGATTATCAGTGCTTTTCTACGCAGTACAAAGGGTCAGGGAAAGATTTATCCGTTTCTATGTAATAAAACCTCAAGGTTAGGGAAAAAAAAAATGTGTCTGCAGGATAAGCTAATCATAGAAAGCAATGTGTTGCAGTGCGTTTCGTTTCAAGACTAAAAGAACAAATAAACAAGCGTGAAATCTTGGGTTGCACGGTAACAAATATTTATGAATATGGAATTGACCCGTTTTACACAACCCATTGTACTTCTGGAAGGTGACGTATTTCTGAGTGAAATAGGATGATCATTTCAGTGAAAAAAATGGATTAGATAAACTTGACACTGGGAATTTACTGGGTTGTAAAATCCATTCAGTGGTTTCGATTACCAGGGAATACATGAACTTATAAAAATGTATACTTAATAATAATTAAATAATTACTGATTGACAATAAATAGGAATAATTGGGACTATTGGCAAGCTTTTATAAAGGCGGCATCACTTAAAAAGTGATATAAAAAAATTATTTGCTGTTTATTTAAACACTAAACTGCTTCATCCGTTATCCAAAAAGCTGCACTGCCTAGAAGCCAAAAAGGAAAGATGTTTCAGACTGTATTTATATGAATGTTTATAAAGACAACGCGACAACTTGCAACAAGACAAGGATGACTGTATTAAAGTTCATTTAAAGCTGCAGTACGAACTTTTTTTGGGTTAAAAATGTACTAAATTTATATAATAGGAGAGTACACCCTGAATCCATTTTCCAAACCATGTTTTGTATATATCATATAAACATATATATTTTTTTACATATGTATTTATATATGCATATATACATATGCATGCATGTTGGTACATACAGATACGTGCGCATACATGCATACGCACTCTTAACTAGCTGCTTGTAAATACTTTAGTAGTAGCGGTTTACGTAATGAGTAGTTAGTCGCTTTAAATTCAGGGTATTTTCCCTTGCGCTACGAAATGAAAGTGATCAGGAAAACCAGGCGGGCCGTCATCCCTCACACCCTGCTGTCTGCACTCGCTGCCAAAACTCCTGCTCCTGTAAGAGAGCAAATGATCTGCCCTTCTGTTCCGGCTCCGCAGGTTATCAGTGCAAACAACCCTAAATATAACCATCTTAATGTCTAACTCTTCACCTGGTTGATTATCCAAGCCAACTTACAGTATATTTTGCCCGACAGTGCTTCTGTCTTTACAATAGAGAGAAATCTGCTGCAAGCTCTTGAGACACCCCTTGAGGATTTTAAGCATACCGTCTCCTGGGTTACCGGGCCTGATCTTAATCCACATCACCAAGTTCAACATCTCAGGTCCCACGTGCCCAACCACAAATCATTCAACGAATACTAAACCAGCCTTAACTTCCTTCATTTCAATTTGCATACGCTGTTAATGTAGGAATGATTACAGAGATGCTCACAAAACTCAAGATTGCATGACGCGGTTGATGAGCCCTCTCCTTCCCAACACCTATTGGGACCCACACCGGCCTGCGTTCTCATATTTCACCGAAAATACTCTGAGGGTTTGTTTGAGAAGAGCATGTTGATTAGTCGGTTTATTCCCAGCGGCTTACTCACCTCTGCAGTTCCTCTCCGAGTCTCTTAGACCCATCCTCCGGAAGCACTTTATACATGTCATCTTCTTCAAGTCTTCTCTTGGACCCGATACGGAAAAGAGGGTTTAGCCAGCTGATGTCAAGCAAGAAGAGAAAAGAGGATTTGGTCAATAGAAGGCTTTAAATGTGCATGGCAAAGGATGCTGAATTATTGACGAGCGACGACAACCGCCTAAAGTGTACAAACCACATGTTTCGTGACAGTTAAAGTAATTAAACTAACAATCATGTATACGTGCAGGTAGGCAATCTCTTTAAAATGATGTAACGGGTGCTCTCTTCTATCAACGATGCACAGAGTGTTCCTGAGAGGTAAGGGTCGGGGAAAAAAAAAAACTAAAAACTTGTCTGACACGGATTTGCTTATGAGCCCATATCATGAACTAAATAAAATAATATTGAATAACAACGTAAAATAATGCAAAAAACATCAAAAACATTAATATGTGACAGATGAACCTGTTTTTTTTATTTTTTTATTTCTGAATTAAAGACAGTTTTTAAGATTTTCTGATTAATGTGGTAACTGTTCAGGGATTTAAAAAAAAAAAAGAAACAGATTAAAAAGACAGAAAACTCTAAAAAAATGGTTTTGTCTGAAACAGAAAACGGGCAAATGTTTGCTAAATAATATTTTTTAAATAATATTTTTGTCCTGTGACAAGAAAATGTTATATATATATATATATATATATATATATATATATATATATATATATATATATATATATATATATATATATATATATATATAAACATATATTAATTCATTCATTAATTAATTTTAATGAATAATTAAAAACAAGATTACATTTAAATATGCCAAAATAAACAGATAAAAGGGCTTTGAAGATGGGCACTTTTTTTTCACCCTTTAAATCAAAGTCAGTGTGGTGTAACCAAAAAGCAAGAGGTCATATATTTGTCCTGTGACAAGAAAGCAATGTAATTACATTTTCAAAAAACATCTAATATTTGAACCTATGAACAGAGTAGAGGTCTTAAAAATAATTTTGATACATGAGGGGTCAAATAAATAAATAAATCTGGAAAAAATGATAGAAAAATGTAAAAAGTAAAGATTAAGCTTAAGTCTTTTCAAGAATTTCCATAATCATTAAAGATAAATATTACATTCAAATAAAATTAAAACAAATATATTTTTTTATAAAAAAAAATAATAATTCAGAAATGTATTAAACTAACATGAATACAATTTTTTTTTATCATGTCAGATCCTGAAAGCTGTTAGAATGAATACTGGGGGGAAAATACTGGAAAACTCCGATGTCTAATTTGCAGGAGAAGTTGTCAGGAAGAAAAAGAAGTGGGTGATGAACAGAACCGGCTTTCCACATGTAACAAAGCACTGGATAAGATACACACCTGATGGGCAGACACCTAAAATCCTCTCAATAAGGCTGAACTAATGTCTTTAGTTTCAGACAATGTACATAAACGAAAAGAAACGAAACGAAAACCCCATAGCTTAAACTCTTTGACAAGGGGTTATCATTTTAAAGTGAAAACACATTTATAGTCCATAACGCTGGTCAAGTAAGTTAACTGTCCCCCTTCTCTATTCCTCCTTTATAACAGGCATAAAAACTCACCAGAAAAATATCTGTGAGAAGAGATTAGCCGTGGCGGAAGGGTTACTCTTCGCATCTCTCTTTATTGGCTCCATATCGATCGCCATGCTCCCTGTAGTTCAGCCGGACACCGGTCCCCCACGCATAACCTACGATCAGTGAGGGACATTTACCTTATAAACTGTTGTGTAACTTTCTAACGCGCACATGTCGGCGAGTCCAGGCGGAGGTAAGCCCTTCATTTCCTACTGTGAGCGCAAGGCGTAAGCCCCGCCCCTGACCGATCGCTCATTGGCTCGGCAATCCTCAGCTCGCGCGCGATTGGCTCAGCGGGGGTTAATAGGCAAGACGTTTACGTTCTTCACGCGCACCTTAAGAACAAACGGACCGGATAACGAATCCTACTACGGCGAAGACCTACCTCATGAATATTAATCAGAGCATAGTTGCGTTGCTTGGTAACCCTCTTTGAGGTTGCGTCAAGTGACTTAATTAATATTCAGGAGCCTGCCGTCGCTGACCGGCCCACTTCTCTACCAGCTTCGACTAATTGGTTCAGTTGAGCTAACGTCACGCCGGCTGATTAATATTCATAAGCCTAACCTTCACCATAATAGGATTTGTTTAAGCGAGCTAAGGGTAAAACAGCAGAAATTGTTTTATTAAATAAGGTAAATAAGGTTACGACGGGCAGATGAGAGAAAGAAATGTGTATTTGTAGCTTTGATTGTGTAATTGTGCATTGAAGGTACTTCTGGGTGAGGAGGCTTCTTGTCTACCATCTGTTCTTTATTAGCTCTGTATACACAACCCACTCATGCAGTGTGCTGGAAGCAATCATCTTTAATTAGTGTCTAAAAAGAGAGAAACAAGAAAGCAACGCAAAACAAATAGTTGGAATATATGGAAATTTTCAAAAAAAAAAACTTATCCATATATTGTTCCAAAGCCATATGGCTTTTCCCTTATTTTAAATACAAAGGGTGCTATATGAATAATGTGGGTTGAGGTTTTTCACACACTCTCAGAAATAAAGGTATAAAAGCTGTCACTGGGGCGAAAGAAACATGTTTGTACCTAAAGGGTCCATTTCGGTACCTTAAAGGTACATATTAGTACTTATAGTGAGCATATTTTAATCTAATAGGCACAATAAATAGGGACCATAAAAGCACAGAAAAGACCAAAATGTTGTTTGTAAAATAAAACTGTATTAAGCAATTCATTCAACACTTCAAAAGGACCTACATTTTTAAGTGAATTTCAAATATGTTCTGACAAAATTCCCTTTTAACCCAATCACGCATCGATCCCATTCGTCTGTGAGAGAAGCATACAGCAACAGGCGCTGTGTGTTCATTCTCTCTCTTCCTTCCTCTGTCTGTCTCTCTTTCTTGGATTTCCGAAACAGATAAATCACTGAAAAGACAGAAGATGAGAGACCCACAATGAGACAGAGCAGGTGGCCGCTACTCTGATAAAGGTAATGCTGACAGACACAGACCCACACACACATATACACACACACACACGAGAAGAGAGGCCCTTGTCTATAGTCTCCAAGATTCATTCAAACATAATCAGCAAGGATGAGTTACTGTACATCAGGAATGATTGACTTTCATATCATGCTCTGTGCCGCACAGAAAGCCGTTGAGTCATTATTACTTTGCTAAACGACTTAAATATGAACTTTACACCAAAGGCCAAGTTCCAGTAAGGGATTACATATTTCTGCTGCAAACCTGACTCAGAAAAGAAGCAATAAAACATGGATCAGCAGCATTTTGGTTTTTATAATAGAATCTGGCGATTACCCGGGAATTTGCGGGTCCTGTCGGAAACCAATTTTTCATTCCAGAGTTTGAAAACACAAGTTTATGGATTCCTTTCTGCTCTCACGGGCAAGAGTTTCATTCTAGGTCAAAAATATTGAGCCGTAATTTATACTATGAAGCAGATACCATTTTTCGCATATCTTATGTGTACCGAACTGAAAGAGGCCAACTTTTAAAGGCATGGTTCACTCAAAAATGAAAATTGGCTAAAAACGTTCTCGACCTTGGGCCATTTATATAGTAGATGAGTTTCTAGAACAGATTTTGAGAAATGTAGCTTTAAATCACTTGTTCACCAATGGATCCTATGCAGTGAATGGGTGCCGTCAGAATGATAAGTTGAAAAGGAATAATCCCCAAGTAATCCGCACTACTCCAGTCCGTCAGTTAGACCAACAAAATGTGTTTGTGAGAAACAAATCCACCACTAGAACGTTTTTTAATTCAAACGTTTGCTAAAATGTGAGTCCTCTGTAATAGCATCCTTTCTCCAGTGAAAAAGATTGTTTTGTCTGAATCAGGAGAGAAGTATGCGCATGTCAAAACAATTTTCAGTACTGTAAACAAATATCTGGATTTTGATAAGAGAGGACGAGATTTTTTCAGAGGATGGACTTTTTCACTAGAGAAAGTGATATTTTGGTCAGAAGCAACAGTTTAAAACACCTTTATTAATTTTTTTTACAAACACAGCTTTTTGTTTCACAAGACATTAACTGATGTACCGGGGTTGTGTAGATTACTTATGGTGTATTTTGATGTTTTTATCAGCTGTTTGGTCTCTCATTCCGACGGCACCCATTCACTCCAGAGGATCCACAGGCGACAAATGAAAGCTGATCTGTTCTGATAATAAAAACAAACTCATCTACATCCTGACTGGCCTGAGGTATGTTCATTTTTGGCGAAATATTCCTGTAACCATACCTCTGTCTGAGCATCACAAATTACATACTTCAAGGTCTCAAAACTCAAATTAGCGTGCTGCGTTGCATGTACAGTCATGTTAATTTTTTTTCTATCAAATTTCCTGGGAATGTCATCACGGTGCAAGATCCAGCGTTCTGTCATGAACAGGTAAATCTTTTATCCTTAGTTAACCGCGGAGGTATTCTGCTGGCAAGCAAATATAAACTAGCTTTGTGTGAATCACTAAAGTCTTTCATATTTATCTAACGAGTCAAAGCCTTACGTCACGGTGAAGCGAGGTCTGTGACCTTTACGCTTCCTGAGGATGAATAACTGCATACCTCAGTCAGCGTGCTTCGATCTGCCCCATCTGAATTATTCTGCAATCATAAAACCGCCACTTTTTCCATTTCATATGGCAAGATTCATTTCACAAATGTAATTTGCAACAACATAATTGCACGTTGGAGGTGATGAACGTGTTTAATTTGCCTCAGCACAGGGATCTCCTCGAGGGAATCTGTGTGGTTGCTATGGTGGCAGATATTTTGTTTGACGTTCCCGATGACCTTGTATCACTCAGCAACAGCTCACCTGCAAACAACCGCAGGCTGTTTTGAGTCGTCCATCCCCGCAGGTATAAGAGGGAATGTCTCTGTAACATGTTCAGTGGAACAATTGTGCGTTTTAGGTCTGATTTATGTAATATATAGATCAGTTTCATACAGCAGATTTAAACAGACAAGCCTTTTGACTTTTTAGCGTACAAAATCTGCAGCTCATAAAATAAGTGCATTATCCCATGAGATCTTGTAAAGCTTGAAAGCATTTTAGATAAACACACAAAACGAGATCCAAGATCAGGTAAAAACATATAGACACTTCACCTAACATTTCGAAATGTTACCTTGCTGAAATCAATTCACTTTAGCAGTAAAATAAAGCATCAAAAATTAAAATAAAATCATCACGCACGTACTTTTTAGGTACTTCTATGTGTATTTTTTTTTATGTTAAAGCTACAGTCCGTACATTTTGCCTCTTTGTCGCCATCTATGTTTGACAACCTGGTATTGCAGTTTCTTGCGGAATGATATCCAATGCGTGGGTTGTAATGCAGCGTATTGTTATGCTTTATTCTCAAATGATTAATATTAACAACATCAGTATAACGTGAGTATAGTGTGTATTAACGTGTAGATTTAAATTTCTGTACTGTCCGGTCTCCGATTGTCACATCATTCGAATTTCATGTTAAGAAATCCTTTCAACCCAAAAAGCAAACTATGCTCATTTCAAACTGGTTTTCTTTAAAATGCAAATCTTGCGTAATCCTAGGCTATCTGTAATCAGAAGCACATTTAAAACCGGAATAAAATTTAATTTGTTTTATATAATCCTTTACATTTAGATTACAATCCGCCATCAAAATATTTTTTTTGACATTATTATTATTATTATTTTATTATTATTATTCCAGCTGCTATGAGAATAGGCTACAATTAAATGCGCATCCTGCAGGCGAGCCGGAACTCAACCTTTATGTTTACAGACATGACGTAATGACGCAGCGCCACGCTCGAATTTCCCGCGAAAACCTGCTCTTCCACTCAAATGAGAAAACATTATTACAAGCTAACAGCTGTGAACCGAGCTAAAGTAATGCGAGGTCAACACTGGCTGGTTATGTATTTTCTCGTTTTTGGATCTTTTTTAAACAAAAAAAGTTACGTACTGCAGCTTTAAATATTCCCCCAAAACACCGTGTTAACCCCTTTTGTACCATTTACAGTTTCTTAAGAACATGGCTATTTTTGCAGCCTATTAATTTTGCATAGATTTCGTTATGGTCCTGATATGAGATTGTTGTTATATTGACCTAATAAGTTATTAAATTAAATGATCAATGTAACCGATACTAGCTGAAACATTACATAATGTGTTCTTGGCCGAGGGGAGCAGCTGTTGACTGAAGAAGACTCATGTTTTGGTCAGGTCGGGTTATGTTTTGTAACTCCCTCTGGGGGCACGGAGGGAAACCATTAACGGGCTGAGCACAGGCAGGAAGACCCGTCTGACCTCCGCTTACCGGTGACTCCTGGTTACACAAACATGCACTCAAACTCATACAAAAATATTTAGCCTTTAAATATTCTTGACGACTGTCTTTTTTTATTCAGGCACCCGAGACACTCTACTAAAGTGAAGGTTTGTTATTTTAAGCTCAAGGTGAAGTGAGCACACAGGAAACCCGTCTGATATTTTACACGCACTCTCACACTCTCCAGTTCTTGAGACACTCTTACTATATGTTCAAACTATGTTCTAAAACTTTTGTTAGGACAAATGCACAAACATGAATAGGAATGTAAGTCAAAACCTGATGCTCATGTATTATTACACACTGTTTTGATGGTTAAATAACTGTCATGTTGAAAAGAAACCATAGTCTACCCAAATTCTTACCTCTATAACAAATCATGGTTATTATAGTTGACTAAAAGTAAATAGTAATGGTAAATGTGAGATAATTTGACTGAAATAAAGTAAAATTTAACATTTTTAAATATATTTTAAACAAGCTATAATTTTAGTTTAACTATATATATTAAAATAACTAAAATTAAAACGGAAACTTGATTCAATAAAATAACAATATAAATATATAAAATTAATGTAGTTTTTTTAAGTAAAACTAATAAAAATTATTGATTAATAAATTAAAACTTAATATATAAAAAATAAAAACTAATTCAAAATATTAAAAACTATAAAATCATCCTAATGAAAATTAATCCTATGCTAAATTACAAAAACTAAACCTAAAAATGTTTTAAAAAAAATATTTTTACTAATAAAACATTGACTAAACTGAGGTGCCCCTATTATGGATTTTTAAAGTTATTAAAAGTTATTGCCTCTCAAAAGAAAGAGTCGACTCAGAATCATTTAAAACAAGACGTTTTTAAAAAGTCATATATACTGTATATAAGATGGTTTGGGGGTGGGTAAAATGTGCCGTAATTTCATTTTTGGGTGAACTATTCCTTTAAAAGCTCACAAACACTGTTTTAAAGTGCCCCTATTGTGGGTTATGAATAGTTCATATTTTGGTTTTGGGAGTCCCAAACAACAGGTTGACATGCAGGAAGGGTCAAAACACACTTTATTTTCTCATAATATGAAAATCAAAACATAAACCAAATAGTCCATAATAGGAGCACTTTAAAATAAAAGGTATTCAAAATATTCATATAAAAAGTCATAATCATAATGATAAAATAAATAAATTAACTAATAAAACTGATTAGAAACACACACACACAAATATTGATACAAATTATGTTATAAATATAACTTTAAGAAAATTATTAGAAATTATATACAACATGCAATTTTTTATTAAAAACTGACCCAAATAAGATATTGCGCATGAAACATGTTAACATATAGTTCAGATAATAATAGAAAATAATAGTTAAATGAATAAAAATGGCCCCATGTTCAAAAGTTTACATACACTTGATTCTTTTTTTTGAATGATAGTTGTTCAGCAGTCCCTTGTTTGTTTGGAGCAGTCAAACTGCCTGCTTTTCTTAAAATAAATCCTTTGAGTTCCACAGATTCTTTGGTTTTCCAGCATTTTTGTGCATTTGAACCCTTTCCAGCAATGACTGTATGATTTTGAGATCCATCTTTTAACACTGAGGACAACTGAAGGACTATTACAGAAGGTTCAAACAGTGAACTGATGCTCCAGAAGGTAAAACCATAGAATTAGAGCCCGGGGGTGAAAACTTTTGAAAAGAATGACTTTTCTTTCAGAAGCTACCGATTATACACCAGAAGGAAACATAAGCTAAATTTAGTTTTCATCCCTTGGCTCTTATGAACAAAAGCTATCTCCCAGTCATACCAAAAATACCACTAGTTCAAATGCTTTCTATATGCAGAATGACATCTCTCTCATCATTTTCACCAATATCCGCTGGAGGCGTTGGCTTTTCAGGCCCTTCCAATAACAGCCATCTTTAATGTACTCACCTCCTGACCTCCAGCATCTTTGCCGACTCACTCAAAATGATTCTTGCGGAGTGATGTTTGGGTGGGTGCGTGTGTGTGGTGTTGTGGGTAGTTAATGTGAAAACAAAAGGCTATTGGTCAGCTGTTGAAAAGGTTAGTAGCCAGAGCCCTCCCTGCTGAATATAAAGCAACTTTGAGGGGCGACCCAACAGAGCGTTCAGTCTGAGCACCCCTTTCCAAATTACTACCTGCATTGACCAGACCTTTCTTTGTGCACTTTAACAGAACGTGGGAAAATGGGTAACATGGCAACAGAGATTGTTGCCTTCCTTCTCACCGTATCCGGATGGATTCTGATCTCTTCTACGCTCCCAACTGACTACTGGAAAGTGTCGTCAGTGGACGGGACAGTCATCACCACAGCAACCTTTTGGTCCAATCTATGGAAGACGTGCGTTACAGATTCAACCGGAGTCTCCAACTGCAAGGACTTTCCTTCTATGCTTGCGCTGGATGGTATTTTATTGCTTTTCTTTAAACCTTTGTTGACTTTTTAATTGTTTTATGAGTAAATCAGCTGAATGTGTGTGTGTGTGTGTGTGTGTTGACTGATCGTTTGTCGTTCTTTTTTCCTTCCTCCTGAGAGTGCAGATGTCTAATTGTTCGGAAAAGAGTAGCATGGTGTTGGATTGCCCTAATGCTGTTTTGGCAGAAGCTTCCACAACACAAACAAACTGGAGCCAAACCGATCACTTGACTATTTAAACAGGGAGTTTATTGTGCTGACACCAGTTTATGAATGCAATGAAGAACCAAGTCTCTATTTTAGTGCTTTAAAAGAGATGCAGAATGATTTAGCTTGTTTCAAACTCTATTCCCCCCCCGAATTATTACCCCAGGTACAATCTGCAGATATGTGTACCTGAAGGCAAGTGTGAAAGTCATTGGCTTAACTATGTCTGAATGGCTCACCCACAAACAGAAGGAAGCTTTAGAGAACAGAGAACTGTTCCTTCAGGGTTCCGTGCAAAAGTAGGGGGTGAAACAGTTGATGCAAATGATTTTTGAAGCTGTGCATTTTTGTGACGTGACCTCCTTGATGGCTAACTAGAGAGTTCAGTGAAAGATGCATTCATTTAAATGTGAAGTTTGTGATTTATTTGCAGAATGCAATTAGTTTTCTGCCAGGTGAAAAATATGACATTTATTGTCCTCAGTAACTATGAGCTGAAAATTATGTACTAGCCCATAATGTTTTGTCATGTATGCTACTTTTCCATGAAGTAGCTAAATGGCTGATTCATTATTTGATATATATATATATATTATTTATTTTGATATATCATTATATATATATATATATATATATATATATATATATATATATATATATATATATATATATATATATATATATATATAAAAATAAGAATTATAAAATAATTTTATATATTAAAATTATTAAAATTAAAAAAAAAAAAAAAAATATATATATATATATATATATATATATATATATATATATATATATATATATATATATATATATATATAATTATACATTATTATAATAACAGGTTTGGAGTAATAATTCATCATTATAATTATCATAGTGTTACCAAATGTTCATTTATACATAAAATATTGTCGAAATAACTGTAACATACACAAAAGAAGTAAAAAAAGATTCAGACTAGTGATCATGTGATTTTTTTTTTCATTTTAGTATAAATTATTTGTTGTCATTTTTGATTAATCGATTATGTTCCTGCAGCTTATATCCAGGTGTGTCGTGGACTGATGATCTCAGCTGTGTGTTTGGGATTTTTTGGAGCCGTTCTGGCACTAGTGGGCATGAAGTGTACCAAAATAGGGGGATCAGAGACCACCAAAGCCAGGATCACCTGTCTATGTGGACTACACTTTATTCTCAGTGGTAAATGTTGCCTAACCTAGATCATGGCTTCTGGTTTGTTAAAGCATTTTTGATTCCTGTTTCAGTGACGGTGTCCTGTAATGATACACCTGTTCTCTCCGCAGGAATCTGCTCTATGACCGCCTGCTCTCTCTATGCACACCGGATAACATCAGAATTCTTTGACCCCTTATTTGTGAAACAGAAGTAAGTTTTGTGACGTTCCTGCCATTACTACTATGCATCCCCAACCCAGATTATTACGGACACAAGTCTTCTGCGTGTCTGCTTTTAGATTTGAACTCGGGGCGGCGCTCTTCATTGGCTGGGCAGGATCTGTTCTCAGCATTCTTGGAGGATTTATCTTCTGCTTTTCCATGATGGAGGGATTCAGCATCAGGTCTGATTCTCATCCTGGCTGGATAGCGGCCGTTATTTTGAAGCTCCATAAATCAGATATATCCACACCTTATATCTCATGTCCTCCGAAGTAGATCGATGGCTTTTGTAACAAAATATTTCTGCTATTTAAAAAGTCAGTTTACTACCCTAACAATGTTTTTAGATACTCAGGTGATTTTTAGTCTTTAAAAGTCTTTGAAATGTATTTCTATGTAAGCGTCAGTTTGCAAGCTTTAAGTTTTTGTCTAATATTTAAATTTCATATTAGCCTTATTTGAATAGCTTTACTTTATACCGACACTGGCTGTAATGGGTTGAAATCATCCTCTGACTCTCTGACAGGGAGTACTCCTACAACGGCACCACGTCCTTCATATCCACACGAACCAAGATCACAAAGATGGGCAGAAACCCCGAGACTCCTCAGAAGGACCCTCCAGACCAGAGTTTCTCTGGCAGGCAGTTTGGCAGGAACGCATATGTTTGACTTCAGCTTCTTTAGTGAAGCTGAAAACAATCACAAGTATACACCGTGTAAAGTCACCTATCAAACAAACCCTAGAACGAAGAACATGAGATGGTGTTGCGCGAGGCTGCTTTCATCATCGGAGAAGACTGCACAGAGGTAAATGTTATATATTATTAACGTACGTCCTATCTGGGTGAATTCAGAGATTGTTGCCAGAGGTTATTTTGATGAGATATGCCTATAAACAATGTATTGCAGCATAGACCGTTTTGTCAGGAAAACACATAGTGCCTAAGAAACCTCAAGCAAACTTTCCAGGTTGAATGAGATAGAGTTGCCAGATTCGGGACTCGGGCGAACCGATGACAGAGAGGACAGAGAGAACAGCTGCGCTTCATTGACCATAGGAACACGCTCTCTGGATTCGGAAATTGAGTCGGAACTCACATATTGCCCTGGTCCTGGAGTCTCTCCTCACCTCGTGATCAGTGGAAACTCTAGACTCTGACCCGGGGTTTTAGAGCTTCCGTGGGCCGCTGCAGGCTGGCACAGGCTTCTTGTTCTGTCAGATTCTTCCTTAAACAAGTGTTCAGTGTCTCTGTGCTTTTTCTAGGAAGGTTTTAAAGTATTTTATGACAATAAAGGCCATTATTGTCTTGGACTGTGCTTCAAAATTTGGAGGATTTGCATTCATCCTGAGACCACAGACAAATGAACATTTCCGTTAACACTGCAATTACTGTTTTAAATATTTTTAATGTATGCATTACTTTAAAAAAAAAAATTAATTAATTAATTAATAATAATAATTTTTTTACAACATTTTACTTATTGTAATGTCTTTTCTGATCAAATATATTAACCTTGGTGAGCAAAAAAAAAAAAAAAAAAAAAAAAAAAACATGAAAAAATGTATAAGAAAATTACATTATTTAAGAAGTAAGCTTTATTGATATTATAATTTTATATTCACATAGCGAAATTAATGTTTTCATTAGATTGTCATGAAAATACATACATAAAGTAGTCAATGAACAATTATTACCTCAATGTACAAATGAAGACTTCCAAGTTCTTACATTCGCATTTCAAATCAGCTTTTTTCATCAGGTTTCTATGAAAATATTATTGGACATTTTTTTTTTTTAAACAGGCATTCAATAACTGACCAGTAATCTTTTCTTTGCCATTAAAGTGAAATTACTTACCAAAACAGTATCCTGATAAACATGTTAATTTAAGAGAAAATCCCAGACAGACTGAAGTGTTCATGTGTTCACTGTGGTGATATTTTCTAATGCTTTTACAACAATGCTATTCTGAATGGTTTTGTAATTCCGGGGCCTTGCCATGCAGCTGTTAGCAATTTGCCATGTGGTTTCTAGGGCGTTACCGGACGGTTGTTTACTATGTTTCTGTTATATTCTGAGTCACTTCTTCAACTCAAGGGTATGGGATTTTTCACATGTTTGATTTCACAGAAAAGTGATGACACTCCTCAATCCACGCTCAGCAATAACTCAGCTCATATCTATCATGAACATCTTTAACTCAAGTAGTGGAGGACTGTTTCGCCGCCAAATCTGAACTACACATTTACAATTTACAGATTTGTTCAAGTTTTAAATAAAAAGTTAGTACCACTAATAAACAGCTTGTACGGACCAATAACCCCCTTCAGAAGTGGTTGAATGCAAATTGACCAGCAGAGGGCATCATGGTCTTTTTTTAGACATCTCTGAATACCCCTGCTTTCGAATCGATCTTCAATCTTGGCTTCATTACTTAAAACCACTAAGAAAGCATTCATCTTTATATTCTCTCTAGACCTTGTATACTTGACCAAAGCTCACAACTCAACATCAAACACACACACACACACACACACCTGATATCAGTCTTAATTAAGTCCACCGAACACACATGCACATACTCAAACACACACACACACACACACACGCTTTTATGAAATTAATAATGTTATGAACCCTGAGGCTGTTTTCTGGAAAAATAAAGGCCCTTTTGAAAACAGCCATGAATAGTAGGCTACCTATGAATACATAATTTAATCTATACACCCTCTAGTGAAAAATAAGTGTGCTTAACTATATGTGCACTTGTACTTAAAATTTTAAATGTATATTTTTATAAAATTGTATTTACATGCAACAGAGAATATTATTTCATGACTGTGTAACACTTTGTAAAAATGTCAAATTAAAAGTTTTACTTTAAGCATCATTAAGCCTTATTTTGTTATTTTGTTTTCTTATTTTGTCTCACTTATCTGTTTACTAACATACATTTAAATGTAATATATTTTAAACACACTACACTGAAATTTCGTTACAAATATGTAATCACAGACATATTTAAAGATATACAAGACACACAGGTTTCAGTAGAAACTGCATTAAAGTATATTTTAGTTTACCATGAATGCTGGCATTACTTTCAGAAGAAACATAATAGAATTAATTTTGAAATTACGTACAATGAGCTATTTAGGTCCTACATATATATGGCAAAAATCACTCTAAATGGGATTTAATATAAATGTAAACTACAATGCATTTCAATTCAATTCCCGTTAATAGCATTGTATTCAATGCACACTTGAGCGTATTCTTTTAACGTTTTTTTTCATATATACATATATACAAAAGTGTGCTAAAGTGTACGTTTTCCGCAAAGCCCTGTGCTGTGCTGTGTTATGTTAAAAATAAATGCAGATAGTGATGAATAATGAGTTTAAAACTGACCAGCATGTAGCATGTCCTCACCGAGATGTTTATATATATGAAATATGAACCGAGAACCGAGGTAAGCATTCTCTGTCCTCCAGAAACTTATAAACAAGGCCCTGGGAACATGGAGAGTCATAGATTCACATCAGCACAAAAAAGAATTAGGCTTCGTGTCCAGACTCGGGCGAAACTGATTCTGAAGAAGAACGTTTAAAGGATCGCGAACTGACATGTTGAGAGCGCCGAAGACCGAGAAAGAGATGCTGGAAACGAGAATGTTTTCTTAAAAAAGACAGACTACAAAATAATAAGAAGTGTGAGGTAGGTGGTTTAGATAAGCGGGTAAAAGCAAAGATGAAGATCCGTGCAATGCAGATCTGGGGCTTCCTTTTAGCGGTACTGGGGTGGATCTTTGTCGCCTGCTCCATGGCCATGGAGGGCTGGAAGGTCTCCACTATCGGAGGGCAAGGTGGGAACTCCGTCATAAAGGTGGGCTGGTACTGGTCCAGTCTGTGGAGGGCCTGCTTCACGGACTCTGCTTCTACATCCAACTGCTACGACTTCCCCGTTCTGTGGTCCGTTCAAGGTATGGACGTTATTAAAGTCTTTGAATGCACAAATGTTTTATTTGCTACAATAAACGAAAGAGGCTAAATAAATTCCCAACAATCTCGGTAAACATTTTTTATTGTCAGCCACGCTTCCGCAAAGAACCATTATTATTTATTTATTTATATTTTGCAGTGATGCTATAGAAGAACTATTTTGGGTTCCTCAAAGAACCTTTCAGAGAAGCTTTTCAAAGAACCATTCTATTTTTTCCCGCGTGAAGAGCGTTTTAATAACCTGTAGAATCTTGTTCCACTACGATGAAACATTGTTTGATGGAAAGGTTCCAAAGATGTTCAAAGTGGATCTTGGAACCATTAATGTCATATATATATATATATATATATATATATATATATATATATATATATATATATATATATATATATATATATATATATATATATATATATATATATATATATATCACTGATATATTACTAAATATTTCACTAATTTGTATAAATATATATATATGCATACACACACATATTGTCTTTAGAATTAAAAAAGTTATTTCCGTTATTAAGATGTTGTTCATAGTAAGCGTTCACTGCAAGACTTTTTGAGCTGTCTTTGAATCTTCATATGTTCAGGTTATCTTCAGATTGTGAGGGCTCTGCTCATGTCTGGGATGGCTGTTGGAGTGCTGGCCTTCATCCTGAGTCTCGTGGGAATGGAATGCACTTACATTGGAGGAAAAGACAAAGAGAAGAACCGATCCATGTTCACAGGAGGCATCTGTCACATAACAAGTGGTACATTTCTTCATAATATACAGCAGGAGCATTGTAAGTTAGGCTTGCGCGTTCGTTTTAATGTGTCTGTTATTTTAAGGTATGCTGGCTGCCTCTGGTTATGCACTTTATGCTCAGCATGTTTCTGCAGAGAATTTCAACCCCAGATTTGATGGACTGCAGTAAGTATATAAAGATTTTATATATATTTATTTGTGATATATATTTATTTGTGATATATATATATATATATATATATATATATATATATATATATATATATATATATATATATATATATATATATATATTTGTTTGAATGTTAGTAAGTAAATAATTAAATTATATATATATATATATATATATATATATATATATATATACAGTATATATATATATATATATATATATATATATATATATATATATATATATATATATATATATATATATATATATATATATAATTTAATTATTTACTTACTAACATTCAAACACTCATCAATGTTACAGATTTGACTTGGGAACCCCCTTGTTTCTTGGATGGGCCGGATGCGCTTTTCAGATCAGCGGAGGGATTTTCTTCCTAGTATCAGCCTGCAAGATCCGGTCTTTGACACACAGCAGGTAAGACGCACACCACAGTCATGGAAACCTTCTGGTACAGGAATTTATAGTTTAGTTATGCCAAAAAAAATACATGGAACCCAAAAGAAGATTTTTGAAGAAACTTTCCACAGCTCTGTGCCACTCAACAACAAACTCTAGGTTTAAAAGCAAGAACAACACCTTAATCTTGCACTTTGGAACCCGTTTTCAAAAGCTGACCTGTGAATAAATGGCCAAAATACATTAAAAAGTATTTTTTTTAGTTAAAACTGTCATATTATACTAAATTTGCTAAATGATTTTGTGCACAAATTTATGCATACGTTTATTTGAAGTACATCTGGAAAATGTATTTTTAAGGCGTTTGCCTTGAAACATGTTTCCTGTCAGACGTCAAATGATTTAGAACGTATGTAAAACTATCTGGCTTGGTTTATGATGGTTTGGTGCGGGCTATATTGTACGGAAAAGAGATGACTTTTGTCATGAACGATTCATTTAACACATTCTTCATGAAACGTTTGTCCTCAGCGAACCAGCACTCAGCGTTCCCGTCGCAGAGGACAATGCCTTGCGTTCCTCTCAAACAAACGTTTCCATCATATCTGAACTCTCCACAAAATCCAACGTCTCAGCCGTATCTGAGCTCTCCTCAAAGTCAGAAACAACAGCTCTGTCAAATGCGCTATCAAAGAGCACGCACATCTCAAGAAGCAGGCGTCCCTCAAGAACCAGACGCTCTGATAAATCGAGAGGCTCTATCAAATCGGACGTGTCGCGATCGGTGAGCTCCTCGCGGTCCTCGAGGATCAGCAGATCACATTTCAACAGCAAGAAAGAGCCTGCTTCTTCTGGAGGCACTACACATCACTTCATCAAGAACTCCTACCTCTGAAACGCTGAGCTTGGATTACTGAATCTGGTTATGATCTGGAAAAGACAAAACGGTGATGTCCAGTGTAGTGCTCTATAAATCACTCTTTTATTTGCTCATAACAAAACAACCCTACACTGGACAGCTGAACAGTGTTACTACAGATCCCAAGGAACTCGGGTTTAGAGTCATTTATTGGTGGATTCATTCTTTGAGAATTATAGATTGCGTATTAATTAAACAGAGCATTACTGCCTATGGATTACTGAAATGCGAGTTAGACCTATTTTTCTTCATGACTTCATTTTATATCCAGTAAAATTGATTTAATAAAACAATGAAAGATGACAATCATTTTTTTTAAGATGTCCTAAATACATATCTGTGTATTACGAGCCTATATGAATCTGATAATAACATTAACTTTTGTGTTTTCTGAAATGTTATTTGAAAATATTGTTGAAATATGATTTTTTATATATATATATATATATATATATATATATATATATATATATATTTAAAAAAACTTCCTAACAGAAACTTTTCTAAGCTTTTCTTGGGACCTAAAAGAATATTTAATAATAAATCAATTAAGTAATAATTTCCTGTATACATTTATCAAAACACAATTAAACTGTTTCAACCCCGGAATTAGCAGAGTTGTGAATTACTGACCTGAAGGAGCCAATATTTTATTCACAAATAACAAATGTTTAAACTGAGAAATGTTACACTTTTATCGGGTCCACAGACCACACTGGATCACTCATATGCATGATTCTGTGATTGACATTACTTAATGGGCCCAGGAATACTTCCAGACACCACAGTCTTAACATCAAAACTTGGGTTGCATCTATATATACAGTATATATATAGTATATATATATATATATATATATATATATATATATATATATATATATATATATATATATATATATATATATATATACGTGTGTGTGTGTGTATTTATGCAACCCAATTTAAACCCCTTTATTTTATCCATGTTTTATGGTGCAGCCTTATGTTAAATTGCTTTAAATTGGGTTTTTTTCCACATCAGTCCACACTCCATACATTCTAGCAAAGCAAAACAGTCACAACAGAACTGGCACAACTGTATAAAATAAATAAAAATAAATAAATAAAAAACTTTGCATAAGTATTCAAACTAGTAGTGAAGCACCTTTACAGCCTTGAGTATTTTTTGGATATAATGCAAGCTTTGATCATCATCATTTGGCAATTATCAGCCGTTATTCTCCTCATCTCTTCACCTCTGTCAAGTCGGATGGGAGAAAAAGCACATTCAATTTCAAGTTTCTCCAGAATGATTTGATTGGTTTCAAGCGCAGGTTCTGGCTGGCTCCCTGAGTGAGGGTATTCACTCATGCTGTGTTCTTAGGGTCATTGCCCTATATGCTATAGGTACCTATATGGTGACCATGCATGCCACGCTTAGAATTGAGGTTCATCAACCTGAGAATTTTGTTTCTCAGTGTCTGAGAGTTTTTTTTTGCAATTTCCAACTGTGTTTTCCTGTGCCTTCACTCATGTGTGGATTGAGTTTGGCCACACCACCATAAAGCACAGACTGGTGGAGTGTTGCTACTATGTTTGTCTTTCTGTCGGTTTCCCCTATATCCACGTATGATCATGGAGCTCAACTAGAGTAACCACTAGAGTAACCAACAGCCTCTTGGTCACCACACTAACCAAAGCCCTTCTCCAAAGGCCAGCTCTAGAAAGTCCTGTTTTTTTCCAGACGTCTTTCTATTATGGATAATGAAAGCTACAAGCTTCTGTGAACCTTCAATTCAGCTGAATTGTTTCTAAACTCTACCCAAGGTGTTTGGTTTTATGCAATCCTATCTTTGAGTTCTTTTGACCTCAGGTCTTGGTCTTGGCTCTAATATGCATTTTCAGCTTATTAACATGTGTGTGCATTTCCAAAGCGTGGTAACATTTACAAGCAAAATGAATGCTCCTGAGCTAAATTCCATATGACATTAATAAAGCAATGTAATCATTTAAGGTTATTTATTATCTTGAATATGTTTGCAAAGATATTATTTGCTTTGTTGTTATGGTTCATGGAGTGTAGATTAATATAGAAAAAAAGTCATTTAAAGCAATTTAAAATAAGGCTGCAGAATAACAAATTGTAAAAACAATTAATACTTTTTCAAGGCACTGTCTGTGTGTGTATATATATATACAGTATATATATACATATATATATATATATATATATATATATATATATATATATATATATATATATATATATATGTCTGCAGTGCAACTGAAAAATGAAACCTATAGTAATATACCTATAGTATATACCTATAGTAAATAGTAATATATATATATATATATATATATATATATATATATATATAAATTCTAAATACTAAATGAACACTTGAATAGTGCAGTTTTACTTGCTTTTTCTTCAGTATTTCAAACGTTGCTGAATATTGTTTATACATAAACAGAATGAGTTTCACTGTTCCATTCTACTGCTATCATCACATATAACTTACACCCTATATGACACATGAGCCTACATAGAGCATAAATGCCAGATTTAATAAGAACATACTTCATCATATGACAATATTATATCTAATAGACAGCCGATGTTCTTTTAAAGACAACACATGTCCTGCGCTATTAGTCCTGTATGAGTTTTATGGCCACGAATGACACCTTAAATATTTTACTTTTCGAAGCCATCAGACAGATTTCCGCCTTTCATCTTTTTCACATATTGTTTTATTTCCATAACTTATTGAATGCACTTTTAACTGGTCAGTGAATGTCCTGGTAAAGGTCATGTCATATGTTTTCAGAGGCTTGACCCGATGACCCTGGTTGCCAGATTCAGAGATCGGACAATTCCACGGAACGTGAAACTGCTTATGAAGTAAAACCATGTAGTTTTACCAGTTTGAAGCTGCAATATGCTATAGAAAGCACTGAGGATGCATATACCAAGACGGGAGGAAGCTGTCCTCTAAGGACACACGCCACCATGTAATTTTATTCCATGTTGGCTTGAAATCTCACAGCAGTTCAGGAACTGTCTTTGCATAGATCTTTCTTTCCATAGAACGTCTGGTTGAGATGAGGCAGCGGACGATGGAGATGTACGTGGAGATCGGTTGCTTTTTGTCATGCTTGAGTGGCTGGATTTTGATCTGTTCCACTCTGGCCACTGAATATTGGACCTTCTCAGAGGTCGGCACTTTTGTTCTGACCACCGGTAATTACTACTCCAACCTCTGGATGGACTGCGCCTCAGACACCACAGGAAAATCTGCCTGTAAATACTACCCCTCCATGATGAGCCTGTCTGGTAAGGAATCACTGTTAAAAAAGACGCAGTGTGTCGTTATTTGAAAAAAATAAATAAAGAAGCGCATATTAAGCGTGCAAGGAAAACCACATTTTGAGTGAAAAGTGTACTAGTGCTTTTTAGAGGAATAGTTCACCCAAAACTGAAAATTCTGTCATCAATTACTAACCCCAGAGTAGTTCCAAACCTGTAAGAATTTATATGTTCTGCTGAACACAAAGCAGCTTTGATAAAACTTTGTCACCAGGCTTTTTTGGGTCGTCATTGACTTCCATAGTAGGAATACAAAATACTATGGTACCCAAAGTGACCCAAAACAGCCTGGTGACAAATCTTTATCAAAATATTTTCCTTTGTGTTCAGCAGAACAAAGACACTCATACAGGGTTGGAACTACTCGGGGGTTAGTAAATGGAGGAAGAAATGCTTAAAATATTGGTTTTTAAATATCTAAATCTGAAATTATGCTTTTATTTGAAGTTAAACTTACACTATAGATAAATAAGCACTCTTCTTCAGCAAAAGTGACAGTAAAGACATTCATATTTTTAAGATTTCTGTTTCAAATAAAAGCTGTTCCACTGAACTTTCTGTTGACAAAAGAATAATAAATAGGTATCATGGTTGATCAAACAAAAGGTGATGCATATACTGTTTAATTATATGAATTAATTATATAATGAAGTTAGTCAACCATGAGATTATGGAAATTGGTTTCCACCACAACATAAAAACTTTTCATGTGTGGGTCTCTCTCTTTCCCTCTCTGGTTTATTAGCTTTCCTCCATGTATCCAGGGCCTTGGCTGTCGTCTCTGTGATCTTTGGCTTCTGGGGGGCTGTTCTTGCCCTCGTTGGGATGAAATGCACCAAAATCGGAGGATCTGAGCTCGCCAACGCCAGAATGACGTTTGCAGCAGCTTTAACGTACATGGCATGCGGTACAAACCTGCCTTTATTAACCTTTTTTATACTCCAAAAACTGAGTATCATAAACTGATGCATTGCTTTGTCTATTTGGCAGGTTTTTGTGGTATGATAGTGTACTCCTGGTGGGGTAATAAAGTGCGTTCAGACTTCGTGAATCCATATTACTTGGAACAGAAGTATGTAACTACGACATTTTTTAAATAGTTATGCATTTATAATTTATTCAGTAATAATAAATTGCTCAAAGGTGAGGTATGCAGTTTCTGCGCTTCTTTTTAACGATTACGACATAATAAAAAGTCAACATTTGCGAGCCCCTAACTCTCGCTATTGGTTGAGCTGAAAGAGACTGACGTATCAAAACAGTCTGCTCTAAAGGTTTTGTCAGTGCCTGGGAGACTTCACTATTTCAGGAGATGAGATACCTAGCTGTCAAAGATTAACTGGGTAAAGAGAATGCATCTTAAGGGTTTTTATTTTCCTCAGGTTTGAGTTCGGTGCAGCCCTCTTCATCGGCTGGGGAGGTTCGTGTCTGGTTATATGTGGGAGTGCGGTCATGTGCTATTTCTCTGCGAGAAAGTCATTCCCACGAAGGTCTGGCCTATTGCACTGTATTATTTTCAATATTGAACAGCTGTGGTGCATTTGTAAAGTATTCTTGGATGAACGTACGCGACACTGGACCACAAAACCAGTCGTAAGGGTCCATCTTACGAAATTGAGATTCATGCATTATCCGAAAGCTGAATAAATAAACTTTCTATTGATGTATGGAATTATGGAGCTTCAAAATAACGGTTGCTATCCACCCGCATTACCAAGCTTGGAAGAGCCAGGATACATTTTTAAAAAACTCAGACTGTGTTCATGTGAAAGAAGAAAGTCATATACATGGCTTCGGGTGAGTAAAATATGGGGTAATTTTAATTTTGGGGTTAACTATTCCTTTAAGACTGGTTTTGTGATTCAGGGACACATATATATATAAAAATAATATAAAACCACGCATCCTAGATATTTATCATAGTGGTGCATGCTTGCTGAATCCTAAATTCGTGAGTAATAGTATACTGTGTGTTTTCAATACATTTTCTATTTCCTCAGTTTTTCCAAGAATCTCAGGAGACCCCCAACCTACATGTCAGCACGCACCAGACGGACGTACATACTTCCGGCCTCGTCCAGACGCACAACGATTTTAATCCCTCCTTCACACCAATCATACAGCAAGAGCAGAGGAAACAGACCGAGCAGAGGAAGAAGAGGAACACAAGAAAGCAAGCTTTCAAGAACTGTCAGGCCCGTTATAGACTCAGCCGTGTGACCCTGTCTTTAAAGATACCTCATTTAGAAACTATTTCAATGCTTGTTGTCTATATCCATTGAGATGAAGCAGGAATACTTGTCACAGTACTTATTGTTGCTCTTTTGTTGGTTAGATTGCTTTAATGTAAATGTAAAAGCTTGTATGTCCAAAACAAAGAACCTCTGAAGTGTTTGAAAAAGTGAATTTAATAAATCAATGTTTAACACATTACATAAACTATCATAAAACATGAGGCAATTATTTTAAAGTGCAACATCCCTTGGCTGTTCCTTAGTATTAGATGTACTTGTACCTTTATATTTCATATAAAGTACCTTTAACACTGTTAATATCAAACAGCTTTTGCACTGCTGTCCCTGAATGATCACTAAGCCTGAGCTACAATAGATACTGCATATTACAATTATGAGATATATTAAGTGAGGATGTTTTGGTATTGCTCTGCTGAATTTTATTATATCTCATCTGAATCATCCCAGTCGCTGACGGTCACTAAACTGCTCTTGAGTGTGCTGCCGGTTCCTGCGTCTGTGAGGCCTAAGAAACACAAATTACACAAAAAAAAAAGGTTGACAATTGTTCGCACAATATGTACTTTTCAGATAAAACAAAAAAGCACAGTTTGTAAGATGTAAATAGTTTTATAGCCATTAGGTTAATAATGAACGCTGTGTACCTGGCTTCTGTCCTTTGCCTGTGGATGAGCCCCACACACTGGTGCTGGTGTCCAGACTCTTGTCCAGGCTCTTCCTGACGGGTGCAGGACATTGGCTGGGTTTGGTTACAGCGGGCACATCCTCCAGAGAAGAGATATCCCAGTCATCATCCTCATCATCTTCATCTGTGTACTGAAAGCAGCAGGGCGGAACAACTCATTTGAAATATGATGTAGAGATAAAGACTAACACATCTTAGGAACAAGAAAGGCATTTTAGATTTCATTCAACTTTTTAAAGTAATTTTAATTATTTTCATTTCAGTTCTTTAGTACGTCGCATTAAACCAAATAGAAATGAGAACTCTTGCCTTGACAACTAGCTGAAATAAAAGGTTTAAAAAATGTTTTTTTTGTTTCAGTTAACATTTATTGTTCTTACAGTGACAAAAATGTTTATATTTTAGAAATATTCGTTTTAAAATAACTATATATTAACCCTGCCTTGTTCCAGACTTCAGTGATCCAATTAAAAATCATTCTAATGTACTTGCATTCTAATATTATAAATATCTTTAAATATCATTGATCAATTTTATGTTGAATGAAAACAGTATCAGGCCAGCAATGCAAGGATAAGCTGTTCGTAGAAATCAAAGCATAAATACATGTATTCTTGAGTTGCATCTGACAAAGAAGAGTGTACACTATTTGCTGTCAAATGTTTGAAAAGAAGGGTATATATATATATATATATATATATATATATATATATATATATATATATATATATATATATATTCAGTATTCACTACAGTTATGGTGATGAGCTACATTAACTGAATGAGTATTTACTGTATTTTTAATTAATAATGTATATTAGTGTTATTTAACACTCATTAACATGCAGCTTCTCAAAAAGAATTTTATTAAATGCAGAAGCACTTCAATAAATGTCACATTTGTATGAAGTAAACATCTGTATCTGTTTAACGAAGCAGGTCTCACCTTTAACTCTTTCCTTGCGTCTTGCTTTATATTTTTGACAGCTGTTGGCTTTTCGAGCAACATATTAACGCCCCCTGCTGGTTTCTTCGGGCCTCCTGCTTCCAGCTGTTTTTCAAGGCTTCTGCTGAGAGTTTTCACGTTACCTGCAGAAAGCACACAAACAATACACATTTGTAGCATTTTTCTGTCCCACTCCAGACCGTCCTGACATTAGATGTGAGTCTTACTGTGAGTGATCTTCTCCACGTTTCCATTCTGGTCAGTGTGTTTGTGCAGCTGTGAGAGGTTGATCTCCTCCATCTCGCTGCCGTCGCTCCACTCGCTGTCGCTCTCGCTCAGAGCCGTCACGTCCGTCCTGTCCGCGCTGATCACGGGTGCAGCGGAGCGCACGGCAGGAGCGTGAGGGGTCAAGCGCTGCTGCGTTTTGGCCGTCTGGGCTTTGACTGTGGCGCTGTTGACCAGGGAGGATTTCTTCTGTGTTTGAGGGGTTTCTTCTTCAGACGATTCTTCTTCCTCTTCCTCAGATGATTCTTCATCAGAGCTGAATGGAGGAGTTCTGCAGGCGAAATGCAATATGTATATTTTCATACAAGCCAGAAAAAAGCAATGCACAATACTGAGAAATATTAATTAACTACATGTAATTACTATATGGTGAGGGTTGAAATTAGGGTTACTTTCATGTAATTACGCATAATTCATTTTTATTATAACAGTAAGTACATGCGACATGTAACAAGGACAAATTTGTTGCCAAATTTTATAACTAACAAAAATGCAAATTTCTTAATTAAAATAAAATATAAAAAAACTTAATTTCATTTAGTTTTAACATTTTTATGTAGCACTGAGATGATTAAAAGAATTAAAATAAAAAACAGAAGTATAATTGAATAGCTTGGCAAAATTAAAAAAATAAAAACAGATTAAATGAATTAAAAATGTAAATACTGGAAAACTAATAATAACATAAACATAAAAATACAATAAAAAAAATGAATATTACAAATACTATAGTTATGCATTAATAATACTAAAATAACACTGTTGATTGAACATGCTTAAATATATAAAAAAATGGCCTAACAAGCTTAGATATGTCAGCAGAAAACAATTAATATAAATAATATTGTAATATTGTGCATGATCATGAATATAGAAATACAAATATATAAAAAGAGTCTGTTTAATAGTATTTATTTTTTATTGTCATTTTATTTCAGTTTTTAAAAAAACAGTTTTTATGAAGGCCAGAGTAAATGTTGCTGTACCTGTGATGCTGTAGCGGTGTGGAGGTCTTGGGCAGGGTGCTGGTTCTGCTGCGTGGAGTAGGTTGTGGGATGTTCAGCTGTTTAGGAGCAGGGCCTGACACCACTCGAGTTACTGTAGATGGAAAACTGCTGGATCTGGGTCTGGATTGAACCACTGCAAGAGAATAAGGCAAAAATCAGCTCTGCTGTCTACATAAGCCTTCTAAAAATCAATTCACACAGGACAGACAAACACCAACAAACTCCAAAAAACTAGCTGTTGGAGTTTGTTGGATCAGTGAGTTTCCCCTTTTGGTGTTGGTTGGAGTTTGTTTTCTCTCGACTGAACATGATTAATCTGCGTTTCAAGTCCAATGGCCTCTTTTGTTTTATTCGCAGTCTTTCCTGGCAAAGAATGACTTGCATTAATCACATTAATAACAGTAAAACTTTGATTTTGGCTACAGGATCATCTATTTCTAACCCAGTCAGACTTGCACCATCGCGGTGCAATAGAAAAATATATAACAGAGGTTGTGTTTGATTATGGTGCGATGCGACAAATTTCGCGTCTAATGTTATTTGACTCTCTGTAAAAGTTAGTTGGGGCAGTTTCAACACAATTTGAAATCCAATAGCCAACTTGAGTCAACTTGTTTGCTGGCGTTGGCCACAGGAAAGTGAAACATAAGTGAGCAACAAAACATTTCACGCAAATACAAAGCACTCACAAAAACTGGGTGAAATATTGCATTGTTTAACACTGTAGTCTGTAAGTCTATGTTTGTCTCCGTTTTAATTTTTCTCAACTTTTTCATAGTTATATTCAGTTTTATAAATTAAAAAAAACAAGTTTAATTAATTAAAATAATGAAACATACATTTTCCCATCAATTTATTAAGTTTAACAAAAACGTTATTTTTAAACGTTATTTCTTGAAAAAAATGTTGTGATTAATTCTCAAAAATAATGTTTGTTTCATTTTAGTAGGCTAGTAGTATTAGTAGTGGGCTACGTACATTCAACAGAAAAATAGTAGCAGGCATAATGACTTCAAATTAAACCAGACTTTTATTTTGACGGCTTGCCGTAAATACCTTTACAGTTCTGTGTATGTGATATTTTGCTAAAATCAAACGGTAAAATGCTCATGAAGTGATCATTAGATTAAACTGGTTCTCTTTAAAATACAAATCCTTGTGTAATCTGTAATCAGAAGCACATTTAAAACTGGAATGTAATATAATTTAATTCACATGTGTTTTATAAAATCCTTATTCACAATTAGCCATCAAAATGTGTTTGGATAATATTTAACCAAAAAAAGTTACAGACTACTGCTTTCATTTATTTTGACTTATATTTTAGCAGTACTTCAAGATAAATGCTTTTAATGCTTTCAGTTTTAGTTAACATAATAAACATTTTTATAATAGACATAAAACAAATTTGTGTAAAGCCTTGTTCTCATCCTTGAAACTTTAAAATTCTTGACCTTGTTCATGTTGTTTGTGTTTGGCTGGCTGCTCTGTGTTCCTCTCCTTCACTCTCTGCTCCAGTTTATGGCCGATCTCTTTCAGAGCCCTCCGATACGCTGGATCCTCTTTCTGTCTCTTCTGACGATCAGTGATGACCTGGGTCATGGTGCTCTTAAATGCCCCTTTACAGAGACCGCTGTCTCCCTGAACAAAGCAGGAGTTGTTGAAGTTATACAAGGTCATGGCTTCTCAGCTGCAGCCCAGCTGTATAATCTATAAAATATATTTTTTCATAAGTTATTTCGTAACGTAGGCTGAAACTCGCTACCTTGATGCCTAAGCTCTGCAGTCGATCTTCAAGGTTCTGCTGAGCAGCCAGACGCATGTCTCTCCTTAAACCTGGGTTTTTTAACAGCTCCTGCACTTCCTGCTGCCACGACCGGTTCTCTGTGTGACCTTCAGAGATGCTAGAAGAATCTGAAAATACATGACAAACGGTCATGGTAAAAGCCACTCACCGTGCTGGATGGCACATTCTCTGAAATCAATTTTCTGCCATTCTACAATTGCATTGGCAGATGCTACGACTTTTTAAAAACATTTTAACATGGTATTGGAAAATAATCTTATATCACAAAAACTTGCACATCAGTGCTCTATAAAGTAAATGCATAGAGAAATACTAAACCAACGAAAACAAAAAACGGTCATACTCTCCAAAGCTGCATTTATTTGATTAAATATATAATATGGAGCGAAATTTAAAATCAGTTTTTAAAAACATATATTTTAAAAAGCAATTTATTCACTCCAGTCTTCACACAATCCTTCATAAATCTTTCTTAAATGCTTATTTGCTACTCAAGGATCGCTTATTATCATCATCAATGTTCAAATCAGTTTTGCTGCTTAATGTTTGTGAAAACTGCGATACATCTTTGTTCAGTTCAAAAGTTCAAAAGTGCAGCATTTATTTGAAAAAGAAATCCTTGTCTTTTAATGTGAATCTGCTAATTAAAAATATTATTTAAAAAATCATACTAACCTTTCAGCGTTGTTTATAAAAGTATTATTATAATATTTAAATAAACATTTGTCTTCTAACTAATTCATATATTAATATCAACTGTAAACAGGGCTTGCGATTTGCTTGCTAACATAAATGATTTATTCTGACCTTGCGAACAAGAAAAAAGAAAAAAATTGTAAATGCCTCTGCAATTGTACAATGCCTATTATATTTTTCAAATCCATAAACAATGCAGAACACAAGCACTTCAAATATAAGCTCATTTACTGTATCTTTCCTTTTGTCTTGCTCCGAGCTGTCCAATGGTGACATGCATGCTATAACATCAGTGTTTACTGAGGGGACAGCTCATGTCTTCAGTTTGGCATGCTTAGCATTTCACTTTAGCACATGCTCAGACCGAACGCACAGACCTGAGCCACGGATCCATGCAGACGGATACGAGCATGCCACAGACCACTACACTCAATTACTCTACTGCTTTACCTTTCTCCTCCTCAGACAGCTCCACTATAGGATCCAGTTTATGGACTGAGCTGGACTGCTCTAATAGGACAGTGCAAAGAGGTCAGAGAAGAGTGCAGGGGTTATGGATGGACACATTCATATCTAACCCTCTTATTTTGCACCGATATTACCCATACTGGCCACATGCTGATCAAAGACTCCATTACATCATGTGTACAGTACATTAGATTTAAAGCCATCTATATGCTAGTGTGCGCCAATAACACAGACATGAACTACAGCAAAAAAACAAAATGTGACGGTGAAGACAAATCATACGAAAGATTTCAAAACCAAGCAAATGCTGGGCTGTCTATAAATCACAGAATCCTGGAAAGTATCATGGTTTCCAAAAAATGATCAAACCGCTGAAACGAATCTTGAACGCCAAATCAGCATGTTATAATTCAGATCAGCATAATAGAATTACATTTCTGAAATACAGCGAAGACTGTAGAGATGATATTACTTTTGAACTACATTTTAAATTGTTATATTTCAAATAAATACAGCTTATATGAGGAGACTTCTATTGAAAACACCACAAACTTTGCTGACCTCAAACTTCTGAACAGTGGTGCAGCATTAGCGCTGACAGATTTTCCTAACTAGCTGTTACGCATCATGCTTGTCAGGTAATATTTCTGTCCTTGCTGACAGTCAGCTGCAGAACAAAGCCACAAAACTAAAGCAAATCAGAATATATTTACTGCTTAAACGTTTTGGACTAATGAGATTTTGCTTCGCAGCTTGATGCACTGAAGATCTTTTTCTTTTTTTTTTTCATATTTTGACTGTTCTGATCTTGCTTTTTGGTAAAGAGGCAAAGGATGCAGATCCTTTGTTCCATAAGCCTGATATTACAACGTGCAAAAGCTTCGATAGGTGCAGCAGGTTATGAATATTTGAAAGAAATTGTGTTTATTTGTTGAAGATTTATTAGGTCACAGTGCGTGAACTGCGATCTACATAATGTTTAGGTATCAATATTATTTCGACATCATTATACGAAAACCATATTATGGAGGGACTTACCGCTGAGCACCACTTTAGCTTTAGTCTCTGGAGCCGGGGGAGTAACCGCTGAAACAAAAAAATATACGTTATGGGTTTTTTTTGTCTTGAGGAAAACACATCTCGCAAATACTAAAGAGATTTATTAAGTTTGTCCAAAAATATAATGTCTACATACCTTCACGCTGTGCTGTTATTGCTGGTGGCTTTGACGAGATATGTTTTATCTGTCACGTAAACAAAACCGCATGTTATTTCTTAAAACAAACAGTCAGCGACAAATTTATCTTAGCCGTCACTTCAAACTTACGTTTTACTAAACGAACAACCTGCATAACGACGAGCCGACAACACAATCAGTGTGATGATAATTACACGAACGTCCGGATATTTTCCCACCTAGTCTGAACCTAAAGATTATGCTGTGGGCCTCTGCGCTAATACAGGAAATCCTGAACAATCGAGCCTCTTCCTGTGCTGGGATACAGTACTGACCTGCTTGTTTTGGGAGGCAATAATCTGCTGCTGCTCCTTTAACCTGTGGCTCAGCTCCTGCACCTGTCGTCGGGACTCCTCTCTGCCTTCTGACACGGCCGAGCGCAGTTTGAACAGCTCCTCCTGAAGCTGATGGAACAGATGATATGTGAATACATGAGCTGTTTCTGAATTAAAACGACTACATGATGCCTGTTAGACCTACCAGGCTTTTTTCACCGTCATGTTCATCCTTGACTTTTTGCATTTTCCCTGCCCACTTCACCTCCTAAGTAAAGAAAAAAATGATTTAAAACTACATTTCCGTTCTAAGGTGTGGTGTACCAGACTGTCCCAAATCATCTGAATGTC
This sequence comes from Puntigrus tetrazona, assembly GCF_018831695.1. Classification (NCBI taxonomy): domain Eukaryota; kingdom Metazoa; phylum Chordata; class Actinopteri; order Cypriniformes; family Cyprinidae; genus Puntigrus; species Puntigrus tetrazona. The sequence continues at coordinate 3,450,265 of NC_056704.1, read as the reverse complement.
GTATCTCTTACTTGTTTGTGGAGTTTTTGCTGAAGCTTAACCACTTCCTGCCAGTGTTCGCTGCTGGCCGATGAACTGGGCTGTGTCTGTACCGACTGCACACTTTCCTGTAAATTTTTCTGCTGTAATTTTAACAGCTCCTGAGGGAAGGAAAGTACCGTAATAATGCATTTCAGTATAATCACATTACATAATATCAATACTTCTATACATTTTTGCCTTCTTTGATCAATTTATAAGCAAGTTTGGACATACAGCATATTATATAATATTACAGTATTTTTTTTTAAAACATGATATGGTTGAGTAAATGAAAGAAACACACATTTTCTAGGTTTCTGTTCCTTTGATGCATTGAATCCATGTCCCGCTGACAGACTTGCTTGACTTCATCTATTTTGCTGTTCATCCGCATTTTCTCTTCTTCTTTCCATATTTCCAGTTGTCTCTTAAACTCGTCCTGCCTTTGAATGAGCTCTTTCTCCTGGAGAAAAAAAACTTGTTTTAAGCAACAAATCATTCTATTAAAAGCGCAGTGTGTCTTTTGTCTCATCTAACCTGTTTAGCGGTGTAGTCTTTCTGCTGTGTCTCCATTTGGGACGTGACTAGGGTCAACTGCTCTTGTAGTTTGTTGATTTCCTCTTGTAACTTCATGGTCTGAATTTTTTTCTGATTATCAGTCATCAGTTCTGGAAAATATGAGATGCTTAGAAGTAAAAATTTGCTATACTTGCAGATAATACAATATTAGATAATACAATAAAAGAACGCTCACGTTTCATAACAGACCGTTTCACAACATGCATTATAATATATATTATAGTAAAACATTTTTATTTAATTGCAATTAACATGAAATTCCCTTAAACATTATGTTTGCGTTTACATTTATTCTTTTAAAGTATATTATTGCTGTGTATTATATGCTAAACGTGTAGTTCTTTTTCACAAGGGCAAGCAAAACGCAACAGACACACATTGTGAGGTGATTCAGCGCACAGTTTGAACTCACTGATGTCAAACTCAGTTGGATGTCTGCGCTGCATGTGACTTTGCAGGAAAGAGGCATTCATGAAGGCTTTCTCGCAGTGTAGGCACTGAAACAAAAAAAAATCAGAAGATATAGTAAACCTACGACTTGCTTCCTTTGTATTCCATTGGAAAAACGAAAGCCCTGTAGGTTGGGAAAACATGGTATGGGTGAGTAAATGACGACAGAATCTTTCTTTTCGGGTGATCTAAAATGCAACCGTGCCCAGGAGAAACGCCGCTGAAGGTCAAAGCGAACACGAGCCCCCGCTCAGGTGATGAGCAGGTGTCGGTGGAGCTCAACACAGCTGTCACTCACACTCCACTCGGCAATAACACCAAGAGACAATGTGGGCACGTTGCCATGGAAACACCGGGTGGTGGAAGGTTGATGTTACATATTTTCCCCGCTCTACCTCTCGCTCCAATTCACGGATATGTGGGAAATCCTCAACACCGCGCATCATACACCACATTTAGCAGCCAAAACGCCCGTCTGTTAGTTTCATGCAAATTTAACCACACTGCCATTGATACCCATCAGATAAAAACACTCTCTGCATTCGCCTTTTTTTTCCGACGAGAGAGAGAAGACTGTCTCTGTACGACTCCCACTGTGTGACATAATTGCATTGCTGCACTAACATAACTTCCCAAATCAACTGTGAAATGCAATTATGTGTTTAGGATCCATTGGTGTCAATCTGCAGCCTCAGCAGGTGTTGAACTAAGACCAAGACAGTGTATTACAGAACCGGAGGAACCTCTAGAAAACTGTGAAGGAATAGCTGGATCCAATTTCATCTCAAAGAAAATTAAGATTATTTTAAGATCAAGATTTTCTACACATTTAAACATCCTCTTGCAGTGATAATTTACTTTTTTTATGGGAAAAAATATATGCATATATATGTATTATTTGTGTGTGTGTGTTCATATTATGGTACTTTTTATTCATTGTACTGGTTTGTATTTATGCGGATTTCATTTTAATAAAACAAAAGGAATATAATAAGTTTTGCTGTGAATTTATATTATTTATATAATATTATATTATATTTTGCTTAAATAACATTTTTCCTCATTTCATGACATTTCTCTAAAACAAAATAACCCTCTCAATAAAACAAAATATATATACTATATATATATATATATATATATATATATATATCATATTTATATTGTATAGCATTTGCTGTACTGCCTTTTGAGTTTAATCTGGAATATATAACAGTAAACAAACAAGAAACATTACAAAAATGAAAATTATGGGCAGAAATGTCACTATAAAATATTACAATGCAAAATAATCTTATTGTTATTAAAAAATAGGCCTCAATGTATTTATGCAAAATGCAACTTCTTTTTTGCGATTTTAGGGGAAATGTAATCAGACCCAGCTACATTCGGGTAACCACTTCATTGCTCACAGCTAAAAACACTTAATCCAGAAGTAAACAGTAAACCATGAGCAGCCCATTCATTTTGATTCTGCTATCAGGTGCCCATGCTTTTCCTAGCAACGGCATGAAACACCAGGCCTTGTCTTAGCAACAGCTGGCCGCAATCAGCAGCGACAGTTCCACGATCGCAAATGAGCAAACAGCAGATACAGCCGTGGTGCAAAGACTAAAATGTTTCTAAAAGCAACCCAGCATACGGTTTTATTCCATTGATGAGATGAGTGGGAGGAGATGATGGGCATGGTGGGGGATGGGCGCTTTGATTTGTTTCCTCCACTTAAGGCTCTTTTATAAGAGGAGTACAATCATCGTCACCAGCTGACACCATCTGCTCCATTCTCCAAATCCTGAATGCCGTGTCCAAAAAACACAGCATCTAGTGATTAGCTAATCCTGTCCCGGCCTGCAGGCCTGATTATGGACTTAAAAGTGTTGACATCACTTCTTTTAGAACAAATACTCACAAATATCTTTACTGGATAAGAAAAGTACATACTATACTAGTGATGGTAAAGTACATACTTTTAAAGATGGCGTGAAATAAAAATATGTCGTTTTCTTACTTTTAATCCTTGTCTGAGAGCTTTAATGTCATCTATAAGTTTACTTTTAAATTTAAATATATATTCGCCTACAGTTTTTGTATTGTGAATTTTTGTTATTGCTTTAATAATTTATGTTTTTATAATTTTAATTTCTTTAAAAAAAATTCTTTTTTTTTTGTCATTTTAGACCTTACAATTTCTTAATTTTTTTTCTGTTAGTGGCAATGGCATTTCTAATTTCAATTTTATTTATGTTTCTTGCCTAATCTAATTCTATATCAGCTTCATCTCACTTAAAAAAATTTCTGTTTAATTAACAATGATTTTAACTATACCTAACAGAGATCAGAGCATAGTATGCGAATTAATGTTGTTCCTTCGCACCATCAAATGTGAGAAAAGCACGTTACATTCACCGGGGTCAATGAACTGCGAGACAGGGGTGGTATGGAGTCTGGCCTTGAGGGGGAAGGTGACAGCGACAATGAAAATGCTAATACGGACATTCACACTCCACCACGGGGCTGTACAGACCTTGTGGTAATTGGCACCGATCCCCGTGCTGAACATGGCTTGCTGAGAGGCTATGATCTTCTTCCTCTGCTTCAGTTCCTCCTTCAGCGTCTTGGCCTCTTGGTTTTTTTTCTGCAGCTGGACGCAGAGCTGCTCCCTCTCGCGCGCCTCCGCCTGAAGCTTCTCCTCGGCCGCCTGCAGGCTGATGCTGAGGCAGTCCTGGGAATGCAGCAGGTACTCCACGGTTAGCTGGGCCAGCCGAAAGAGCTTAATCAGAGCCGGGTCCACGGGGCTCTGACAGCGCTGGCAGCGCTCGCCCTCCACGCTGCAGAACGTCACCTCTGTGATGTGCTCCTGCAGAGTGTGGAAATCCAATTCGGAAGCCACCCGGTCTACATCCACGGCGTTGATCCGACGCCAATCCACGTTCTCGCGCCGGCCTCTGAACTTGAAAAGCGGGGGAACGGCTGTGGCTCCGGAGGAAGTGAGCGGTCCGGACATGGTGGATGCGGCCGGTCTGCTCAGGCTGCCGGAGGAGGGCTGACTCTGAGGAGAGCTCAAGAGAGACGGGATCCCTGCTGAAGAATGGGTTCCCGGGGGATCTGAGGGGTACGGGTAGTAAACGTTGTCATAAAATGGCTGCAGGGGGAAACAAAGAGCTAGGTAAATTCTTCTCACAAAATAAAAAAAAAAACACACTTGTATTGTATCAGTAAACCAGCTAATTTCTTAAAGCCACGCGTAAAAACATTCCTTATTGGCTCCACCACTGCAAGCTAATTGTTACCAGCTAACAGCAACAACACAGCGGGTCCACAAGACCTCGAGCGTTCATTAAACAGGTTAAACGCGGGAATAAAACGGTTAAATCGTCGATGTATGATAAATTCCACCTTATTTCGCCGAGTCGTGGTGTCGCTTGTCTCCTTACCATCTTGCTGTTTTTGTGAAGTCTTGATGAATGATCGGAGCGGCACAGCGGTATCAAGGCGTCTTGCGCGTTTCTATGGAAACTAGAGCGCGTGTCCCAGTTTGCGCGGCACACGCTGAACAGAGAGGAGGAAGAGCACGTGCACGTTAAAGGTCGTTTACGTTTTACCTGTCATTTGTCAAACAAGACAGATCGTTTTAATCACCTATTATTTCATAAAATGTTTTTTTTTTATTTGACCTTGAACAGCCTTCGTCTTCTAAAGTATATATTAGGCAATTAACCAGATTACAGTTTATTTCAAATTATTACTGCATCACGCCAAAAAATAATTACTTTTCTGTTCAAAACAATTACGTTTCTGTTTAAAACGACTTGAACGTACGAGCTAAATGTGCATATGCTTGCATTAATACGTTTAAATGTTTGCTTTAATTTGCTTTAATTAAGCAAATTAAAGTAATTATGACAATTTGTATTTACATTGTCAAAATATAATGCAGTAAAACAAATATCACGCGCCATACACTAATAACGCTTAAAACAATAGATCACTGTGTCTGTGTGTATATACATACATACATACATATATATATATATATATATATATATATATATATATATATATATATATATATATATATATATATGTGTGTGTGTGTATATATATATATATATATATATATATATATATATATATATATATATATATATATATATACACACACACACACACACATTAAAATTAGTTTTAAGGTGATGAAAAATGTGTAGGTTCAAATCTTTTAGGTATTGCCTTCGTAGAAAATACAATGCATTATGCATTTGACTTTTCCCCCTTTGATCTTATGAGTAAAATGCGGCCTGTATGTTCTTGACAGATTCAACTTCATGAGATGAGACCATTTTCCTTTACACAGACTGAAGTCTGAACGTCTCTGTCTAGTCGAGCATTTCAACAGGCTTCTTCTCAGGTTACTGCCCCTTCAAAACATCTCAAGTCGGGACAAGCTCAGTTACGAACAAAAAGGGGACTCGTGCATGAGAACGGCGCAGAAAATTTAACTTTTGAGGGAAAAGTCTCAATTTCAATTCTGTAGAACGAAGCGAGGGATAAATATAACATAAAGTTCGTTTTCGGCCATTTTCAGGGCAAACCGAAGAGTTCTGGCCGCTGAGTAACGGGAAGGAGAGATGAGCGGCTCTTACCTCTCGGCGAAGAAACTTTTAGCAAAGAACCCATGCAGAAGCAAGTCGGAACCTGGTTCAGTCCGCTTCAGCCCCGCGCTGCGACCCGAACAAAAAAGATACGAGGTTGCGCTAAACCTGAACGCGGGCGGGAAGAAGCCCGACGAAGCGATTCCCCCAAAAAGTGCGAGATCCGGAGCGCCGTGACGTCACAGCGCATTCCTGGCGCGAGCCTCGTCTCATCTCCGGGGCTCGAGGAGGGGGAAGGGCGCGCGAGGAGTCCCGCGGGGAGCATCAGCACACAGGCCTCGCTGCAAACCGCTCCCGGACAGAACTGCGTGGACCGTGCTTACTAACTGTAATGAATCCAAATGACATGACAAAAAGTGTAGTTAGTAACATCCGGAACATTCACATTCTTCCCGCACTTCATATTTATCGTTGTTTGTATTTTGTGTTCTTGCACTGATTATGTCTTTGCACTAGTTTGCACGCTGGGTTTGCGCTCTACTCCGCTGCTGTTTGCACTAGTCTGCACACTTTATGCGGCTAAGACACTGTCTTAGCTCAGTATGTGAGTTCTCTTCTATTGTGTATTTTGTTGTAAGTGTGACTCCATGTAGCACCAGGTCCAGGAGAAACGTTGTCTCATTTCACTATGTACTGCACAGCTATATGTAGTTGAAATGACAATAAAAAGCCACTTGACTTGGATTTAACTCCATTAAAGACTACTTTTAGATATATTTTACCTCCCTTGTTGCTGCTACCATGATTTGAACCATCTTGTGTAATATTGTACCATACTGATATGAAATAAAAAAGAGTGAGAAAACATCCTATTTGTTAGACATTACATTACATCAATGTTTCTGATATTTGTGAGTTCATATAAGTGGTAGGCTGTATAGAAAGGACATTTTAAAACGGATTATTATTACTATAACCAGGCTGTGAACTAAAATTTCAATAATTCCATTTTTCAAAAAGCACACTCATTTCTCTAAACTAAACACAATCCCCTATATTTCTCAGTGCTTACACCATGTGCTTATTTAAAAATCACTAGCATTCGATATTGTTCACTCACATGTGCACCGTTTGAGCTCGGTTAGCACACAATAACTCAAGTGGAAATGCTAGGACACAAAATTGATCACACGCCAACCTTTAACGGAGATAAACCGGCCAAAGTCAGCTCACGGTATTTCTTAGTGGTTTTGGTCCATTTCTCAGATCACAAATGAATTTCTTAAAACATCCACATCATCCAGTCACTTGTGCACATATGATGCCTTTGAAAAAAGCTGCCGTTGCTCTGGTACGTTCATGCAATTGCTTATGTAATTAGATTTTTATCTGATTATGTACACAATGACATCAGTTCAGCCTTCTGCATTTCAGTACAGTAGCTGTCATCCGAACTGTTGTCATAGTTTACATCAGGTCATACTAACAGAGCGCAGTGTTGTATTGACACCATAACTGAACATGTTGACTTCTCGTTCGTGAACAATGACACAAAGACATAAGGCATCTGAGAGAATTTAGCCAATATAGCCTGTGATGTGGATGAGATTTTTTGGCCTGACCCAGACTGAGCCTCAATTCTGAATTAATTATTGCTCTTGTTTAAATAATATGTAATCATGTTAGTTTGTAGTATTTTAAAATGGAATGTCATCTTTTTGGAATCATATATATATATATATATATATATATATATATATATATATATATATATATATATATATATATATATATATATATATGTGTGTGTGTGTGTGTGTGTGTGCTCCAAATTAATGTAAGAGCATAATGTAAAATATAAAAGTAGAGCGTACTACTATGAAGTGAGTGTTTCTTAGTGAATGCCTCCATCTAAGTGGTATTTATTAGAATATAATATTTCCCAAGTGCTCGAATGATTTCAGCTGTCATTTGATTGAGGAGGTTATTAACTATCTCCGGATGCTTCCCTTTATTCTGGTGAAGGCTGTTATATATAATTGTAGTATTAACAATGGACCAACTGCGATTTACAACAGGATGCAAGTAGAATTGAATACTAAATAAATGTTTTATTGCAATTATAGCCTGAAAGGATCAAATAACAATATTGATGTAAAAAAAAAAAAAAAAAAAAATATATATATATATATATATATATATATATATATATATATATATATATATATATATATATATATATATATATAAAATTCACATTATTGCCACGTCACAAGATTGCTATCTTCCACAAATGGTGAATTATTAGAAAAATGATTAGCATTACACTCAGCAAGTGCCTCAGCAAGTGTTCCCGTAGACGTCTCATAATAATTTCTTTGGTAACAGAGAAACATTCTGTATATTAATATTTCTGCAGCAACATGGAACATATAACAGTGAGCTTTACAGCGTGTTAATTTCTACATAGTACATTTTAACATTTGAAGAAATATAAATTAACATCACTTAATGTTTCAGGAAAGAAAATGAATATTATATAAATCTAGATTACTATACACTGTATAAAAACATTATGCCAAGGCGACTAAACACTATTGTATTATGCTGTGATACAGTTTCTATAAACATCGGGTTACACAGCCGAGTCTATGGGGGGCAGGCTGGGTCTGACGGACCTTAAAGACTGGTTTTCTTGTGTTCCTCTACTGGCTCTGGTTCTTCTGCTCTCGCTGTACGAGTGTGAAGGAGGGATGAAGACTGTAGCGGGTCTGGACGAGCCCGGCAGTATGTACGTCCGTCTGGTGCGTGCTGACATGTAGGTTGGGGGTTTTCTGGGTTCTTTACTGAACCTGAGTGGAAAACCAAAGAGTTATCGACGCAGCTACATATTCATTACATTCATCTGGCTCATCTCCGTGCGGATGTGTGCAGCGCAATGGACCAGACCTTTTTGGGAACGACTCTCTCCAAGAGAAAAAGCACATGACCGCACTGCCACATAGAAGCAGACAGGAACCTCCCCAACCAACGAACAGAGCTGCACCGAACTCAAACCTGAGGAGCAAGTCATTCGTTTTAAAGCAACTTAAAAAAACATCACTAGAAGACAAGCACTTAAAGCTGTCGGAATTAGACGCACAGTATAACGAACACAGAAGTCATAATTACCTACTTTAATTCTAAGAAATATGGATCCAAAAATTCTGAGCGTGTCTTTTCTCCCCACCAGGAGTACACTATCATACCAGTAATCCCTGCAGAACAGACAGCAGCGCATAAGTTTACCTTTCTCAACTTATGCAAAAAAGCTCACGAAGAAACGTTTGTACCTGACACCATGTACGTTAAAGCTGCTGCAAACGTCACTCTGGCGTTGGCGAGCTCAGATCCTCCGATTTTGGTGCATTTCATCCCAACGAGGGCAAGAACAGCCCCCCAGAAGCCAAAGATCACAGAGACGACAGCCAAGGCCCTGGATACATGGAGGAAAGCTAATAAACCAGAGAGGGATGCTATTAATGATCCCGCAGTAATGTCGAATCAGAAAATAATGTCAGATTTTTTTTTCTCACCAGGCAGATCCATCATGGAGGGGTAGTATTTACAGTCAGACACTCCTGTGGTGTCCGAGACACAGTCCATCCAGAGATTGGAGTAGTAATCGCCGGCGGTGAGAACCACAGACGCACTTTCTGAGACGATCCAGTACTCGGTGGCCAGAGTGGAACAATTCAAAACCCAGCCAAACAGACAGGACACAAAGCAACCGATCTCCATGTACATTATCACCGTTCGCTGCCTCATGCTGTCTGCTTAATGAGCAGAGAAAAAAAATGTGTGCGTGGAGGACAAAAATAAAATACAGTGAGAGCGGAGCATATAGTGTTCAGAGGCTTCGAAGCAGTAATGAAATGAGGTTAAAATGTGACGCTTGTCTCCTCCTGCTTTTGAAGGAGCTTGAAACTGGTAAAACTACATGGCTTTACCTCATCAGCAGTTTTTTTTAATGCTCAGAGGGTATTCCCATGCTATCTTTCTAGGTGAATTGTTTAAAAAGACTTGCAATTCACTGTAAAATCACCATCAGAACAAAAGCCTATAATGAAAACGATACTTTTTTCTGTTCAAAACGAATGATAAATTGCAATTAAAATATTTGAAAATGAAATAAAAAAGGTGTGAATTTCATTACATATTTCTTGTGTTTCACTACCTATATAAAAACAACCAGATGAAGACATGGATTTTATATAAATACTGTGTTTGGATGTCAAAGCAAGTGTTGTTTTAGTATTTATTTTAGTATTAGTTCACAATATATTATTCATTAACATTTTAAAATGATTACTTATTACAATGATTTATTATATAAATATATTTTGTTTTAAATTTAATCATTTTCTTTAGTTTTTGTCGGGTTTATTTTTATTCTTTTTGTTACATTTTCATTATTATTTAAATTTTAGTTTAGTAAACTTTATTTCAGTTGGTCAACAGTTATTTTTGTTTACAATTTGATTTCAGTTTTATTTCAAATAATGAAAGTTATTTAAACATTTTAACAACAAGAAGGTCTACTGCTACTACTTTCTCTGTTTACTTAAAACTAAATGTGTACTAATTAACAACCTTTTGACCCAGTTTCTGTTGATGTGTTTGTCATGATCTGACTGCACAGGTTGTCTTGTTTTTGAAACATAATCTCTGACAGAACATCAGCTGGTTACTGGGTATGAAGTGTCCTGGGAACACTGGGAGTCCATCATATTGAAGATACTGATCTAACATACAAAGGTTCATGTGTCATGAAAAGTGTGCATTGTTTATGCATAAACAACATTCGGCTATTTCAGTGCTACCAGCATAAAATGAGATGAGTTAAGATAACACGGTCTCTGCACGGTCTTGGGCTGGTTATTACAGCCTAGTTAGTTAGTTAGCTTCGAGGTAATTTATGTAAAAAAAAAACCACCTACAAACCTGCGCCATTTGCACTAATGTTTTCATATTGTAATCTGTTAATTACAATTACAGTGAAGTGAATAGATATATAAGATGGGAGGTATTTCATCAGATTCAATGTGATTGTGACATCTTCAGTTTATTGTTTTTCCTCTTAAAGCTACAGTCCGTAACTTCCGGCGCTCTAGTCTAGCGGTTAATAAACAGAACCTCGTGCGTCTCGCGGAAGTATATTCTAGCCGGAGCTACTTCTTTCTGTTTACGTCTATGGTGAATCACGCAGGTACTGTGCTACTCCGCAGCGGTCCAGATCCAGTTTAAATAGTCCGAATATAAACAGTTTTTGTAATGATGCCGCAGACAAGCTAAAAACACGATTTGGAAAATTGATTCATGGTGTACTCGCTTAATATACACATTTAGTAAATTCTAAGCACAAAAAAGTCAGGGACTGCAGTTTAAAACTCTGTATACATTTGTTTAAAGTCATAATTATGTAATCTGATAAAAACTCACTTTTTCACTTGTAATGAATTAATGAAGAAAAACAATTAAGATTAAGACACAGAAGTGGATTTATGATAATAAATCTAAATATTATTATATAAATTATATAGAGCCCCATGCAACATAAAATAACATGCTTTGGTTAATTATGACAAAATTATGAGTCTACTAACTACATAAAATTTTTGATTTAAATGCAATTGTTTTAGATAAACCGTCATACCTATGACATCAAAATTCAAAACTATGATAAAAATCAATATCACAAAATAATTCTTTCGAATTGCCTCACTGAAATGAATTGACCAGTGCTCAAGCAAATAAAGTTAATTTGGAATGTAAATATGGGACACCTAAGCTCCAGTGTGTTTACTGAATTTAGTCAGCAGGATTTTTACTATAATATTAGCACGGATGTCGGACATCATGGGGGTGATAGCACAGAAGAGGGCAGGGTCCTTGTCCGTCAAGAAGCTGGGAACTGCATGACAAAGTCAGACATAGCATTCTGACTAGATTCATCTCAAGGACATACACCTGTAACAAATAAGACAATGCTCGTAATTGTAGTCAAATTATGTTTGCGATCTACTCAAGCAGCAAATTATGCAATAAAGTTTTTTTTTTTGTTGTTGTCCCACATGTTCAAACGGAGAAGTCTTTTAAAATGGGGGAAATGTGCATTTAGGGGCTTTATAAGTCTAATTAACCATTTCAAACAAATGTTTAACCAATTTAATAGCGCGTTAAAGGAATTAACACAGTAGATTTTTAATTGAGATTCCTTCTAAGATTTTTTTCACAATGCATTTTTTAAACGTGGTGCTATTGCGTTTGGCATGTATGAAGTGTGGTGAAAACAGGCTTATTTTTTAAGGTCTAATACATAGCCCCAGATGCACAAAAACACTAATGTGTGTTGAATGCTTCCTTTGGTTATAATATCTGCATTCTTTCTTATAGTGTGCTTATAAAAACATTTTAGAAAAGTCTCACAGATAGCGAAATAAATCATAGAAGTAGCAATTCCATAAATTTCTCAGATTACTCAAATTCACCCTACAAGATGATGAGCTTTAGCACATAACTAACACTGATTTATCGTTTAACAGTTTATTAGTCTTTATTCTATTAGACAGAGATTAATACCGCCAGATGGCGCATTTCTACTTCCGTTTTCGAACTTGTCTCCTATTTGTGAGCAAACATGTTTTATTCAGTGTGCTTTCGTGATTCGTGATTCGTTTTACTAGGTTAAGTGAATCTTGAGATCTAATATTTTTTTCCTTAATGTGCAACATTTTAATAAAAAAATTCCATAAGCAAAAATTATACTTTTGTTTCTCTCACAGCTGTTCCCCTATCTTTTCTCCATCGCTTTAGATATGGAAATTAAAAGGAGAGAAGCTTCTAGGCACTGGAATGTTTCAGTTTTGAACCAGCATTCATTTTAATAGAAAAAGCATTACTGCATGTTATAAACAGTGCACGCACTTCAGAGGAGGTCAAACTAAAAGCAGCCATGTATCAGTCCGGCCTTTAGAACTACCCTGTCAAGTCAGTAATTACGATTAAAATGGCTCACATATCAATTCTGACATGAATCTCTCTTAATAAGTTAAGCAAGAAAACGTACTGGAATGCTGCAAAACTACAACAGCTTTCACTCTGGGATATCACAACAAAGACTGTCCGAAATAATGAGATGAGTTCAATTAAACGAGTTGAGTAATGAGATAATGACCATTATTTGTAAGTTTGATGGCACGCATCATTTCCTACAATAATTAGTTTATTAAACACTTTATTTAGAATACATAATAGCATTAAATGGTCAGTCCACCCTAAAATGCTCACAAACCTTTGGAACACAAATTAAGATATTTTTGATGAAATCTGAGAGCTATTCGACCCTCCATAGACAGTGACGCATAGTAAACACATTGCATGTGACACCAGTCGCTCAGTGCATGAAATGCGAGAAGGAGATAGCTTCCTTCATTTGTTCTGAATCTCCTATTGTGGAAACCCTGTCATTTACATTTCACCCTGGCAGAAGTTCAGGAGCACTGCTGTTGGAGCTGCTCCAGCCAGCTAAAGTGTTCCCATTAAAACCAAACAGACATCAGCGGCCAACCATCATTTCTCAAACGGCTCTTCCCGTTTTCCCTTCCTGGAATACTCAATTATCTGGCCCTTATTTAATAAAATACAGCTTTAAAATGATCAATCTCAATGTGAAGCTGCCCATATTCCTCCCCAGCACTCCAACCCCTGATACACTGACATTTACGCACCATTTACTCACAGCACATGCTGCTCCTCGGCCACATTTAGGGCCATTTCCTCTTTAAAGGCTCGGAAAATCTTCTTCCTGAAGCAAATTTTGTAGAAAAGAAACATTATCCATTATGATCATTTTTATTGCAGGATGAATCAAACCGTGATGGGTTCAGGATGGTGGAGTCAGTGAAGAAACCATAATTAATCTGATCTCTTACTGTCTTTAGTCTTATCACACACACGCTTCATTCTCAATCTGTTCAGAAATTCAAGGTGAGGAAGACAAGAAGACATGCTGAAACACAGACACAAACAGTTACACACATATGAAACAGTTTCTGTGCAAAAGAGCAGTTTGTAGTGAAGGAGCTTCATTTGGAGGAAAGAGACGCTTCAGTAAACACGTCACAGTTCACCTGTGTGCTCTGACAGACACACACACACACACACACACACACACACACACACACAGACACTCACACACACACACACACACACACACTCACACACACACACACACACACACACACACACACACACACTCACACACTCACACACACACACACACACACACACACACACACACAGACACTCACACACACACACACACACACACACTCACACTCACACACACACACACACACTCACACAGACACTCACACACACACACACACACACTCACACTCACACACTCACACACACACACACACAGACACTCACACACTCAGAAGAGAAGAAGAAATACGGACAAAACTAACCTCCAGAAGTCTGTTTATTTTCCTCTGCACTTAAACGTGTCACAAACGAGAAACTTTCATCCTTGGCGTCTCAGAGTGAGTCATGATGTGGATGAAGTTTTTAATATCCATGTGACAACAGCAGTCGATATTTCATTAAGATGAACGTAAGCAACGGTCCAGAAATGTCCCACGACACGCCGGCGTATATGAAATAAAAGAAGATGTGCAGACGGACACTGAATGACCTGCTCTGCCTCACAGCACTGATGAGAGAAATATTATCCAGATCAGTCAAGATCATATCGGTGCTGACACACACACACACACACAACACAAACGATGACTTTGAGATTTCTGTGACTTTGAGGCTCTTTTTTCTCTGTCTATGTCTGCTGTGAGTGACCTGAGGACGATGAGAAGAGAAGGTGCTGTTAGAAATGAGAAATAGACCGTCTGTCCTTCTCAATCCTTATGTCATGTCCAGTCTTACCTTCAAATACAGACACGCAAGAAGACTGAGAAACCGAGGGGAGATAAACAGTTTTATTGCATTGATCTTCACTTAAGAGAAAAACTATTTTTTTACTTGCGTTTCCGAGTCTCTGAAGAATTAGTTTTATTTTTGTTTCTGCTGGAGGCACAGTGAAGCATCAGTTTGACATGAGCAAAAAATTAAATATAAATAAAGAAAATTGCACGTGAATCTCCAAAGCCATCAACATGATGTCTAAAATGGGTAATTAATAACACACCAAACATAATAAGTGCATTAGTGGTCCTGAGTGGAGTCTTTAGATGGAGTTTGATTTGCATAATAAATGAAGTCAGTTATTCCCTCGTTTCAGCAAGTCTGATGATCCAAGACAACTATTTGTTCATCTGGCTTATCTGTTCAACCAGATTTTTCTTTTATAAATTATGAAAGCAGCTCAGGTTCAAATGCACTCTGGTTCTTACTTGAGTGAGAGACATGATCTCTGGCTTCTCTGATATGGTGGGCAGTGTCAGTCCATTTAACAGGATATTACTATTAAATAACATAATTTAGACCCATCGTTGCATTTTTACACATGCACAGTAGTGGTGCTTCATTCATGAATGAATCAATGCTTTTGAGCCAGTTGGTTGGGTGAATTATTCAATGACTTTCTCATACAAATGCAGTCTTGGCCACTCGAGAGCAGGTGCACGTGACAGGAAAAAAAATAAGTACGACACAAGATTATTGCAAGGCAGAAAAATGGCAAAGCTGGGTGCATTTAATACACAATAAAGTAGTACGTCAGTGAACAAGTGGTCAAGTGCAAAGACAGCAAGTGTGGGTATTCGGACAGGTCCAGTCATTTATAATCAGCAGTATTCATTAATAATTTATAATTTATGTTTTCAGCAAATCATTGTAGTCCAACACAAATGATTCGCGTGAACAGACACATTTATGTAGATTCTCTTCAACACGAAAGTAACATTGATCTTCGGCGGCTCAGATGTCTTCCCCTGCACAATGGTGGACTGGTGACAGCGCACTCAGGGCGGAGCTAAGTTAGGAAAGTCCTGTCAATCAACTATCATGGGAGTGGCCTTTGAAGAACTACATCATTCTGACAGGAATCTCAGAACAGCATTATTTTAAAATAGGGATTATAAATAAACATTATGGTTGAATTAGTGTACACACTAATAAGGTTTTGGACACCATTACAAATGGCTGTCTTCTCAAACAGTACCCTATTGAGGTTATATGTTTACTTTCAGACACAGCCAATGATTTGAGATAATTGCTGGGGAATGATTTGTTGACTAATAAAGACTATTTGCCGCCACCTACTGGTGCACTAAACGTACAGAAATAGTAAATCACCATTTACAGACTGTCAGAATTCCAGGAACAGGCAAGCTTCAGTGCAGCTGGACTCTTGAGACAACATTCAAGTCAAATTCAATGACCAGAAGTAACTTTTTGGCCTTTCCATGTCACAGCAGCACTAAGTCAACGAAGGTAACTGTTTGGCCCGAAGGTGAAAAAGCACTAATATCTACTGTCGCTGCAATGCAGTTTAAAATCAACAATTGTCCAGTAATTGTTAGTATTTGTGTTAGATTCTGGAAGAAACCGTGTAGCAACTTTGTAATGCTGGAGCTGGGTTTGATGTGTGTGAGTGCAAACAAATGTTTCTGTCTCAAACATGAAAACACGAAAACGTGGGCACTCTGATGTACGTGCATAGGAACTGACAGAGCAGTTTTCAATGCAAAGAAACTGTCACACAGTAGGATATAATAAATATTTCACTTCAGTTGGAATGGAGAGCAAAGATTCACTGTTAGAGATAAGACTGCGTTAACCAATCTTGAATCAATCTCATCTTACAAATTCGAAAAGGATGCATAATCTAAGGGAGCATTGCACAATGCAGTCCTCTGGTTGCATATTATTCTATATCTTCACCTATGTGCTATAGAGATATTTATGTTTCACATAAAGAACCTTAAGGGACATTTAAACATTTAGCGGTTGTAAGTTGTAACTCAGTGTTTCCTCAGTAATTGAGCGTTTGCAGTCTTTGATGTACGCTTGTCTTCTGAAGTTAGCGAGTCAAGCCTGACATAACAAGCTTTTTCATTCTCAAAGATCCACTCCAGAATGAATGTGTGCCTGCGCTCGGTGAAAAGGTTTCTCTTTGAAGAATTCCCTCAGGAAAGGAAAACCCCAATGTGTTTCTCACCGATAATGATTTATAGGGATTCATTCTCACCTTCCGGCAGCTCACCTTGTCTGCTGCGGCCTTTGTAATCTTCTAAAACTCCTGTAAACTCAAAATTCCCCATATAAACATTCATGAGACAAAATAATGACTCATAGCAGAGTTTTGACAGTCTACTTTTTCTTCAGCGGCGCACAAATTTAAGCGTGATGTTACAGCCTTGACATGCTGTTAGACTGAGTTTTTTAATGATACTTTAGTGGTGATGCGAGTCGCAAAGGAGTATCTGTGACATAAATGGGCTGACAGAATTTTTTATACATAACAAATACTTACTGGAGGACAGGATTATTCAGCTGGAGCGAAATCATTCTGAAAGGCATCAAGTGCATTTAGGAGGGACTAAATTTACATTTGTGGACCTAAAGTGAATTTCCGAAGGAATTTGCAGCGATTTTCTGACAGTAGAGAGAAATATATATTTCAAGTGACAAGGAAATTCATTCCAAAGCTCCTTTTAAACACATTACAGAGTGTTTTTCTTCGACAGATGTTATAGTTGTGTATGTGATGATCACCTGGATGAGTTACAGAATGTTATCATAACTATAACTGTGAACTATTTTTGTCATTTCTTGGAACTGATAAACACGTAATCTCCAAAGCACTACGAGATTTTCACGATAACTTCTTATTTCCTCAGAAACCGCTCGTGCTAATAAGCTTCCCACAAGCCTAAAAATCAGTCGCAGGCAATCCCATAACAACCCGTCTGCTTTAGATCCAAAGTGGAGGGCAAAGATGCCATCAGTGTTATTAAGATAGACTCAAGAGGATAGAGAGTGCACTTACGACACTTAGGCTCTGCACTCCAGCAATCTTTCTGCATCAAATATAACACAAGCATGTGTAAGGCATGTCATTTGTTAAAGACGTGATCCTCTCTGGCTTGGAGTTCATGGTGTGTGGCTTCCTGTAATGATGCAGTGTGCAGCCGAGCTTAAAGCATGATGCGCTTGCAAAACTGCAGATACCTTGCAAAAACATGGGTCATATTAAAGACCATAGTTATGATGTATAGACTAGATGCAGAACTAATGCACGTGCCGGATTGGAGCAAAATTCAGAAAATAGATGTTTCAGATCGGTATGATTTTTAAATGTGGGATTTTTTAATTATTATTTAAAGAAGTCATTTTTTGCTGCTTTTATTTGATCACAAATACAGAAAAAAAACATAATATTCTAAAATATCTGTACAATTTAAAAAAATGGCTGTATATATTAATATACATATTAAAATGTATTTCTGTGATGCAATGCTAAATTTTCATCAGCTATTATTCCTGTCTTCAGGATCACATTATCCTTCAGAAATCATTCTGATATGCCATTTTAATATCAGTCGTGCTCCTTAAGTTTTATGAAACCTTTCATATTTTTTCAGGATTCTTTAATGAATAAAAAGTTACAATGAACAGCCTTTATTCAAAACAGAAATCCTTTCTTACGATACAAACCTTTATTATCCATTTACTGTTAATACTATTATCAATTTATTGCTGAATAATTAAAAAAAGAAATGAATAAAAACTACATTACTGCCCCTGAGTAAAACTAGAGTGTTGTTACGAACGATTTCTATTTTTATGAAATGTTTATTTGTTCATCTCTCAATCATCACTGCATTGATCTACATTATAAACAGAATCAACTATCAAAAACAATTATTTTTCATATGCACTTATTTAATATATACAATAACCTTTACAGGGTTAAACTATGCTGTCATTCTTATTAAAAACGAAGCTGTTTATTATTGTCATTTGCGTACTCATTTTAATATATTTAAAATGGCAAAATCTCTTTTTCTTAGTTTTTATTTGTTTTCATGTTGTCTTTGGTCGTCTCATATGCAAATGCCCACTGCAGGATAGCATCCTAGTAACGCCATCGTTGATTATGTTCAGGCCAGGCCGCCCAGTAGGGAGGACACTGAACTCTCGCCCGACTCAGAGCAGTTCAGCGTGCTGGGCGAGGGAGCTTTAATGCCATGCCAAGCCCTCTAGAGGGGATGGAGCTGGCACGCAACCAGGCCAGCGGTGGCGGAAAGCTAAGTTCTGCGAGGCTGGAGGGTGGCACAGAAGGCTGAGAGAGAACAGAGCAAAGCCAGGGACAAACCCATGCCACGGGGGCCTCGTGCCAAGTTCCTACTCAGAAATAGTCTGTAGTGTTTAGGATTTAACTCAACCAAATGTTCAGATGTTACGAGTTATGGAAGAATCACGGAGTAAAAAAAATGGAAATAAATCAAATAAAATTTTTATTTTGCAGTTTGGACTTTTATATAAAAATTATATAAAAATATTTAGATTTTGTATTAACAATTCACAATTTTGTCTGAATTGTAAGGGAAAGGAAAACTGAGAGGAAAGAAGCCCAAACTGAGAGTCTGAATCACCTATTTTAACCTTAATTTGAACTTTTTTTTTTTTTTACATTTTTTATTTTTAGGTCACTATTTGTGAAAAAAGACAGAATTTCAAGACGATAGCTTGTGATTTTGTGAACGGTATGATGGTAAGATTAAAGAAATGACAGAATTGTGAGATATAAAGTAACAATTACCTTTTTTTATTTTTCATTCTGTGGCAGAAAAAAAAAAACAGTTGCCAGATTCTGATGCAAACTCAAAATTCTGCAAGAATTAGAACCGCGGGTTTATCATAATAATGAGAAACAAAATCAAAATGTTTAATTCTGTGGTGGAAACAGGCTTCCGTAGATTGTACTGTGTTTTATGGGGAGTTCATTTTTGGATCTGCGGTTATTTTCTCTGCACACTATTTTAGAGGAGCCCGAAAGCCTAGTCAACGCTTTAGAGTTGAATTAAATTGTATAAATGTAAAAGCTGCCTGATACAACACGGGTTAGTTTGCTGGATCTGAATCAGCACTGCTCTTTGTCAAGCTCACACACAGCTATCAGTCATCATATTAGAGCTGTCTCTGTCACAGCAAAATGCTTCTGCTGGAGACCTTGGTTGCGATTGTGTTTTTTTAATCTTTTTTTTTTTATCTTCAGCTTACCCTATAATGCACTATTGTACCCGAGCAAGTGAATAAAGTAAAGAATAAGGTTTTTATCTTAACAAAATGGTTCTAATGCCAAGGTTTTTAATAACATGGTAAGTTTTCTATAGAAATGGCTTGGTAAATAAATCTATTTTTCTACAAAAATCTATAGAAGGTTCTTTAGTTATTTTGCTTGATTTTTCACATTTTATTTAGCTCCCAATAAGACCAGAGTGGTCCATTACAGTATGGAAATTGCTAGTTTTTTAGAAAATATCATACCGTTAAAATGTTGGGGTTCACTTTAAGGATGCATTGAATTAATTAAAGGTGACAGTACAGTGTTCAAGAAAATTTCGGCAACACTTTCTATGTATTTATAATACATTATAAGTGTAGGCATTGTAATGAACGCATAATGCATTATAAATAACGTATTTATATGTTGTATCATCTAATGAACACTTTTAACAGGTTTCAAAATCAAGTATTCCTGCAATCTACATAAAAATATTCTTTTATATAGACATATTGATCACACTCAGCTTCGAAAGCGTTGCACTGTTTGCGTTGCGAACACGAACGACACATTAAATGATGATTGGTGCGGAGGATTGTTTCCAGAAGGAATTCGCAGGTATTCATGCAGTCCACCTCCAAGCCCTGGAAGACAGCTCCGTGGATCCACTGAATCTCAATCCCGCCCTCTCAGTGCTGTATATCTGCAACGGTGAGAGACGCTGACTCAGTGATCTTTGGTGAACCGTTCTTCATTGCACTTGGCTGACAGCCCCATAAAAATCACAGCAGAGCGGAGAGCATCATGGAGCATTACCAGAGCGGGCAAACAGCCTGTGACAGAAGAACCGGCGGCAGCGCTCCATCACTCCTCCTCAGCAACAGTGTATGATCCTTCTCAAGCTGTCAGAGAATGGGAGAGAAGCCCAGGGAGCCAAAAAATGACCCACATACAGTGGAATATCTGTCGCGTTTCTGGATTCTCTCAAAATCTGTAGTAGCTCTTAAAGGAACAGTTCACCCTTAAAAATGTTAAAAACTTTATTTATTTATTTAGCATCATCCCAGCTAACGCTCCCATATGCAAATGATGCAAATGTCAGGAATCAATGGTTAATCAATGTTCTTATAACTACTGTACTATTTGATATGCTGTACATTTTTGTAATGTGGAAAAGAAATGTTTTGACAGCAGTGTTCATTGAAATGCTAAGGAATCGATATAAAAAAGGTTAAAAAGTATTGTTTTTATCAAGGTTTCGAAATTACAGTTTCAAAATTACAACCAAAAAATGTTCTCTAAACATAAAAATGGGTGTTTCAAATGTTCACATAATGTAATGTGTTCACAGAACCAGGAAGAGACATTCTTAATACAAAAAAAATTGACATTTTTGATATTGTCTTTATAACATCATTTACCTAGAGAAGATGTGAAATAATATTCAGTATACATTTTAGATGATAATGCTGTTTATTTTTATGATTTTGGTATTTGGTGCCCTTTAGATACAGCAGTATTATCTTTATATAATGTCATAATTTGAATATAATAATAATAATAATAATAATAATAATAATAATAATAATAATAATAATATAAAGTTATAATATTTATTAATAGTTTTATTAATTGTTTTGCTTTTATTTTTATATTTTCTATTTAGTCAAAAGTTTTAGCAATTAATTTTTTAAAATTAGTATAACAACAATAACAACATAATAATAATAATAATAATAATAATAATAATAATAATAATAATAATAATAATAATAATAATATTATTATTATTATTATTATTGTTTCAGTTATTTTCAGTTACAGTACAAAACTAAAATTAGAAATGGTTCCATGGCAACTGAAAATGTAAAGAAATAGTTTGTTATTTTTTTTATTTGATTTTATTAACACACACACACACACACACACACACACACACACACACACACACACACACACACACACAATAATACCATCACTGTTCAGTCAATTAAAAAAAGGCAATAGTGACGAATTGACAGCTAACAGCTGATCTATGTACAACTTCTTTAAGTTTTCAAAGCATTGTCTTATAGGTTGAAATGTTTGAAACCATAAAGAGGTCTGACTAAACCCACGATGAATTTAATTTGAGCTTTCTGAGAACACACGACACCCCTCTCAACTACCGCAACGTCACAGAAGCAATCTAGAGAAGTGCTCTCCAAAAAACGGCAAGGTTACGAACCTCAGTAGCAGCAGAGGCAGTGAAGTGTTAAGTGCTCCGCTGCTGCAGTAAGTCAGTAAACCCCCTCTGAGCAACCTCCCGTTTTCAATCACTTTCTCTGAGGCCCCCTGGGAAGCCTAATAGTTGGCATTATCAAACCACATAATCAAACAAACAAGGGAAACATCACGCTTATGTATACTGGGCCTCCGCGAACGCCCCCTTCCCTCTGTAGTCTCTTTCTTTGTGTCTCTGTGCAGGCAGAACAAGAACACTGATTACTTGTCTCAGCTGGGGGAATGCAGGACTAAAGCTCATAGCTGCTGCATTAATCAAAGTCCTGTATGGATTTCTCTCGAAACCGCAGGCCTACACGTTTGCAGGGTGCTGCTTCGGAGGAGAGCGTACTTTGAGCACAGGAGCTTTTATGTTGTCAGTGTTGATGCTTCTTGTTTTATTACAATATCAAATCATGCTCTGAGTCACGCACATCCATTTTCACAGATACTGTGTATTATTCGCCAGCAACACGCTGTATGCAAATATTATATTTCCACCAATTTCCGAGGAAAAATCATCTGTTCTTGTCTCATAAATGTATTCGGTTTTACATGCACGTATTTCAGTTTTGCTTGTACAGTTTATCATTTTAATTTCTTTACTAATAGGTTCATTTTTTTTTATCTTGGTTTCTGCTGGTTTGCTCAGTATTTTTGTCTTTGTTTTTTTTTTTTTTTTACTTGACATTTACTTGAGATGCAAAATAAATAATGAGTCTTTGATTTCATAAAATTTAAGTTTATGCTTAAGGCAAGAACAAAAAATAGCGTCAAATAAACGAAAACTGTAAAATAAGAAAACTGGTTCGTCCTTTGAATTAAGTCGATTTTTCTTGACCCATTAGCAGATATTTGTTCTTGTTTTAACCATAAACTCACTTGATTTTGACCAACTGCTCTGAAAAAAAAGCTTTTTAACATCATTTTGATTTTTGTAAATGCATCTTGATTCAAAACAATATTTATTTAACAAAAGCTAAAATCATAAAAACAATTGTTACTCAAAGTAACGTAAATGTTATTACATTTAATATATACATTTAAAAAGTTATTTCAGCTAGTTGCCGTGGCAACATTTCACATTTTGATTTAGTTGAACGTGAAGTACTAAAATAACTAAAACTGATGAATGGAAATTCATTTTAAAAATGATATATTACAAAATTTTCAAATAATTAAAAATATGAACAATATCTATAATAGTAAAAAATTATATGAAAGTAAAATTGTTGTGGTTAAAGATGATGCTATTTTAAATATCATTATTTGTTATATTTGGCGTAACTAAATATGTCAACATGCTTTAATGTTCAAAAACACATAATTTTTCAAATACTGTATATTATTGTATTATTATTATCCTCTTCTGACAAGCACGGCCTGCTCTGATTGGCCAGCTGACCCAGTGCATCGTGATTGGCTAAACAATCCAAGCCCATATAAGAAATGTAACGCCCCTTTCACTAATAATCACAAGTTCAGCCTTCAAAGGTAAAATGTTGTCGGTTTTACCACCAGTTCAAGCAGTTTGTCGTGTGACAAACACAGTGATGATTTTGTGTTCTCCTAGGTTAACAAAACTGTCGTCCATAAAATGCGTTGCACAAATTTGAACATCTGAGTTGTGCCGTTCTGCCAAGTAATCTCAACCTATGATTCCTAATAAACCCGTCTTCCAACAAAAAATTACCCCAAAATGACCAAGGCACCTTATTGCTACCCATTTTAAAGTTAAAGTCTCAGTTTGTCCAAATCGAAGTGCTTCTAACAAAATACATTGTGTTCTCCCCACGAATTTACATTTAGAGAACATATGGACATCTCGTGTTCCCTTTAATTTATTCATTAGAATTTCTTTACTAGGGGTTAAAAAAGAACTTTCTAAAAGATTTAAATTATCTTTCATAAAAGCCGAAGAAACCCTGAATCAGGTCCGAGTTTACTTTTTTTTTAAAAATGTCGTATTTTGTAACGTGAGGAGATAACGGTGACACTTAAGGCAGCTAACCATTAATAGCCACCAGGCTGTGTCGTGTCTTCAAAAAAAAAAAGAAAGAATAATTTTCCCTATCTTGTTGTCAAGGCTCCTGTGGTGCTTGATGACTAATGTATGTAAATGCACTCAACAGAAAGATAAATTACCAGCTCTGTGTTCACGAGATGTTTACTGTTACTTCCGTGAATCTACACAGACATAGCCACGCACTCTCTAATAATCCTAAACCCGTCAAAGCTGGATGCTAATTATCCTCGGAGAAATTATCCGCACTTGTCTATTGGACAAAATGAAGAAAAGTTCAATTCTTCACGAACCAAAAGAACTAGCCACCTTTTCGACTCTCATTCCTTCTAAATGTTTATTAACGGGATCGCATTTTAGCACAGCGTTGGTTATTTCATCACGAAAAGGGGTGGGGGGGTGATTTTGAGGTGGAGCTACTGTGATCCGTTTCGGGAAAAATCCTATATCCCTACATTTAAACGGTTTGGGGAACAAGATGTTTTTTCCACCCCCGCGGTTTCTACACAACAAGAGCCCTGGAGGTGAATGCAGACAGTCAGTTACAGCAAGTTCAACAAAAGCCAAACGGCTGCATGTCGTCTTATCTCTGACATGCAAAACCTTCAAATGATTATCTAATGCTTGCTTCGATTATAGATTTCGCGCCGCGGGAATGCGTCTGCAAAAGTATAGTTCTGTTGTGAGGAGCTGTCCGCGGTGCTGAAACACTGCCAGGTTGACGGCTAGGAAAAAAAATCAACATTTTATACGGATCTCTATCAAAAAAACTAAACAAAAACACGTTGTGGATGAATGGAGGATTGCATCAATAGGCAAATCAAGGTCATATAAGGACAAAAAATGCATATTGTCTGTTAGTGTAGTACTTTTCACATACAATTATAGGGAAATAAAACATTGAATTAAGCGTAATATTTTAAAACACTCATTCTCTCCAGAGTGATTATGCATTGTATTCAAATTATGGTCATATTTTGTTATGACAACAATGAATTAAAAGAGGCTCCTTGCATTATTGATATCAAGTATTATGAGTTTCCTAGTTTCCATTTGCACGTCTTGGTCAATTCAGTTTTAGATACTCCTATTGAATAGTCACTGTTGTGCCTAAATGTTGTTTTTTTAAAATATTGATTAGTTTTTTTACTTTGTTCAACAGCCTTTTCCTTTATTTAAGCAAACAGAAGAGGGTGAACAGAACCAGGACGCGGCCCAGGCCGGCTCCACGTCAGACTCCCACAAGCCTCAACAGTCTCTGACCGAGAGGTTCTTTGGGGTAAGACAGACCAGGGAGTACTCGAACGGGTTTACTAGAACCAATTAGAAAAGAAATGGAAATTTTACGTTATCTTGCACTTCCAATTAAAATCCAAAATGGCAAATAACCTTACGTTATATATATATAGAAAGCAAAATTTAAGAACTTTCGTGCTGGAAAGTAGAACATTAAAAATCCCTCTTCTAACCAAACTCTGGAGCTTCTTTTTAAGAAACTCTGGTAATGTAGGACACAAAGTGGAAAACTTTTTTTTGCGTCTTTAACAAACAAGACAGGGGCTTGTAGCTACTACAAGTATTTTTGGTGAACGTACGCTTACATAAAGGTTCAAATATATACTTAAGTGAATTTAAAACATGTATATCCGTATATTCTATAGCAGCGTTTCTGATTTAAAGTATCTTATTTAATTCCCAAGTCATCATTTCATTAAACATTAAATGAGCTTTAACTTTATAAGTAGGCCTACATGAACATTGAACACCGCCACGCCCTCTATTTGTGACGTCATCGTTAAGGACCCCGGCCCCCCAAAAAGTGAAATGTGCTTCCAAAAGGTCAATTTAGTAATGATATGCATATTTATTATACAGATCAAAGAGCATACGCCATTTTTCACATTTGTCCACTTTTAGGTTCCCATCAAGATCAATCTGTCTCTATATTTAGGCTACCATAAGTGTGCATTATTAACTAATTAATACAGTTTAGGGCTAACAAATTTGTCCTGGATAACTACTTTCATTTGTAGCAGGCAAGTATGTAAAGTTTATGTCAAAGTTAGCCTATAAGATAGCTCTCATCGCACCCAATGACTGCAAGAGGCATCCCTCTCTCTCTCTCTCTCTCTCTCTCTCTCCCTCTCCTCTCTCTCTCTCTCTCTCTCTCTCTCTCTCTCTCCTCACACGAAGAGCAAGTTGCAACAGGAACTCAACTTCTTAAATCTCATCTCGGAGACCTGCATCCCAAAGCGGTGCAATCAGCTCTGAAGCCCGGCGCGACGGAGCAGATCTCTGGACGTGTTTTACAATGGGTCCGGATCTCGCGTTACGATCCATCGGAGGAGGAAAGCTCAAGTTTACGCTAAACGCGTTACGCTAGACGATCCGCGCTGCAGATGGATGTTCAGAGACGTGCACCGGTTTATCCGACAGTTTATGAGAACGCTCGCAACGCGTCGTTTGCAAGTTTAGCGCGATGTGGAAACGCGAGGCTTGTTTTTGACTTCTGCCCACGATCCGACGGTTCGGCTGACCTTTACGTAACTATGATTTAACTGAAGGCGCGTTCGTCTGCGATCTTGCCCGCGAGCATCATCCGTGGAAAGCACCTGGAGGACTCCATCAGCGGCTACAGCATCACCAATGGCGTGATCATCCGGTTCACTGTCTTTGCAATGGATGATAAATCCAACAAACTCCTTTTAGTTCCCGTTTTGACCGTTTTGTTTGTCATGATCGGCTATCAGTACATCTGTCCAGCGGGGAGCACGTCTTGTCGGTTCGGCAACGGAGAGAGTTTCCCGTTCTCGGTGTATCCGGCAGACGTCAAGAGAGAGTCTCCGGATTCGGACGAGGACGCCCCGTTCAGATTCCCGTCCAAATTCAACTTCACGCGCGAGGACCTCTATCGCCACGTGGATTTCGACATCAAGGGGAACGACGTGATCGTGTTCCTCCACATCCAGAAGACCGGAGGAACGACGTTCGGGAGGCACCTGGTGCGCAACATCCACCTGGAGCGACCGTGCGACTGCCGCTCCGGACAGAAGAAGTGCACGTGTCACCGGCCCGGTAAAGCGGAGTCGTGGCTCTTCTCGCGCTTCTCCACGGGATGGAGTTGCGGTCTCCACGCGGACTGGACCGAGCTCACGAACTGCGTCCCCGCTGTGATGAATAAAAAGCAAAAGAAAGACGCGCCATTGAACAGGCGGTAAGTGTGGCGTGGCTCCTAACGAAGTTCGTTTGGCGAGACCTTAAGCGCTTAATAATGCATTTAGAAACATCAAAAGCTGACGCGTGAAGTGTGACACTGCTTTCATCGCCCGTAGCTTTGCAAACTTTGATAAAACATTCACTTTTTAAGTGGGCTAGGTTTAAAACTCGAAGTTGGCGTTACAACTTTAAGATGTAACACCAATAAAAAACAAAAATGTTTCAGATGTTGTTAACGGATTAACTGTAGCATGGCGATTTCACCTCATGCTTACAAATAAAGGATCATTGCTGGCATCTGTGGTTCCAGAAAGAACCTTAACATCCATGGAACCTTATTTATAAGGAAAAAGGATTCTTTAAGAACTGTTCTCTGAACCCAGAACCCAAACAAGATTTTAATTAATACGCACAGAAAGCCACACAGACATAATGAGTTGCTGATCTGTAAAACCTATGCATATGAAAAAAGCTGTAAGTTGTCACCATTTATATTTATATGCATCAGCACAGCGTGGAAACTATATGTGCCGGCAACAAATGATAAATCTTTATTATTTTTTTTGTCAGTGCTTTGCAATATTTTTGCCAGTGTCATGATTTTGGATTCTCCACTTGTGTGCGTCTAAAAATGATCCACATCTGTGAAGATCAGCTCCCTGCTGAGGGCCATTCTGAGTCACACAGTTTTGAATATGCGCCTGACTGAGCGTGAGACGGCTTCAGACGGCCCTAAATGTGTTTATGTCAAACTAAGCTAAAAAAAAATAGCTTGGCCACTGTATGATTTTACTCAGATAAGATTTAAAGAGACAGTCCGCACAAAAACTACAATTCTCTCACCATTTGCTGAATGTAAGTCAGTGGGTTCAGGTGTCATTTAGACCTCGATGTATTTCGATATAATTTCTTTTCAGAGCCAGGAAAGTGAGGTTTGATGAATTTGAGTGAACTGTTTGTTCGAGACTTGTTCACTGATTCTTTTTGATGCCGACAGCCAGTAAACATTGATCAATTTGTGCTATAAAACACACACCTCTTACAGCGTGTGTTTGCAGCCGCATGAATATTCCTTTCTTATTACCCTCCTCGTCTCAGCCGGCCTTGCAGAGCTTCTTCAAGCATGTTTACGATCCTCCTCTTTACCACAGAACATAAATCGATACTCTCAGCTGACTGAGTCAGAGGTGTTGATCCACTGCACAGGGCTTGTACACTTTATCATTATAATGTTATTATGGGGCAAGAATAGCCAAACTACTGCTGTATGCACCCTGTTAAGATGTGTCTGAAATTGCTGAGACAGCAGAAAAACAGCTTTCTGGCAGGTTTGAGCTGATTAATCGTTCATTAGTTTGACAAAATAGACCAAGCGTGATGCAAAAACTGCTGCCACGCTTTTAAAAAATAAGGTTGGCGTCTACGCACTCCAAAAAAAACATCTGAAGTTCCATGAAGAACCTTTAACGTCCACAGAACTTTTCCGTTGAAGAAAAGGTTCTTTATAGTGGAAAGAAAGTGGTTGTTCTATAAAAACATGTATTTTTAAGAGTGTGTGGTTTCATTTTAGCACCCATTGAAAATTTATAGAAGATAAAGGATTTTTGTTTCCTCGTGGAACCCAAGATAGTTCTTCTCTGGCATGCTGGACCTTTTGGAAACTTTACTTTAGGAGTGTAAAGAAACGTGCATGCATAAATGTTGCAACGCACGCTCCAGAACGCAGTGGAACACTGTATGTATTGCACCGCAGCTTCTCACTTTTCCGCATGCAACAATGGATGTGGTTTCATTTACACGATCGTGTTACGTTGAGAGGTCTACGGCAGACAATACTGAAAAAAATCCCATCTGCTGCCACGATTCAGGATATTAATCCCCTCCCAGCACACACACGCCGAATCTCTCATCTTCTAAATCCTCCGTTCGTTCGTGATGCCTCGTCAAGCAGGCACTCCAGCGTTGGAGCAGATAAAGGCAAAACGAGATGCGATAGACCCAGAGAGATAGCTCTGAGATCCAACTTAAGACACATTAATAGCTTTTATTGGGTACTTTGTGAAGACAAGTGCTTCTGCAGTGCACATCCCCTATAATCATGTCTTATTGCTTTGGCATTTGAGATATTGTGTTTAAAGTAAAGATGCAGAACTGTGGAAAACGTCTTCATGCGTGCATAGGAGAAACGATAACGTGTAATGAGTGTGTGTGTGTGTGTGTGTGGGTGGGATGAGCACTTTTGTGTGTATGCATAAGGCAGCATAAGGCATCGGGCATGTTTGGAATTGGAGCACTACAGGCATTACATTAGCAATGCATGAAGGAGTGCAGCATGTCCTATGTGCAGCGATAGAATAACAATCCTTTATATAGACTGCTTGGCATTCTCACAATAGAAGCATGTTCCGTTGGCGTCTCTCATTAATCTAGCCGCTTGTAAGGTATTTAGAAGGCCTGCTGCATTGTCAATTTGTGTTATTTATTTATTTATTATTTATTTATGACTCCCTGAATATCCATAAGGAAGCAGCGGGAAAACCACAATGAGAGCTTTGACCAGAACGCAACAAAGAAAGGGGGCTTAAAGTGATAGTCCACCCCGAAAATAAAAACTGATTTCTCGTCCTTATGTTGTCCTAAACTATTATGTGTTTCTTTCTTCTGTGGAACACACAAAAATAGTGATTTAACCATTTAATTTGGACAAAATTGTGTGATTATCAGTTATGAATATCAATACGATCGACGTAGCTATAAAATAAGTGATAAAATATTAATACCAGTGCTATCAAATGATTAATCACGCTTAATTGCATACAGAATAAGAGTTTTATTATGTATACATAAACACATACAGTATATATATATATATATATATATATATATATATATATATATATATATAAAATATTTACATGTCTATACTTATATTTTTAAATCATTTATATTATATATATAAATATAACCTGTTTTTTAAATGTATGCATGCACGTGTGTATGTGTATACATATAATTCTTAGCCTTTGCAATATGGTAATTAACGATTTAATTGTTATTTTGATTAATGCTGCTCTAGTATAGAATTTCTTGTGGAACACAAAAGAAGATGGCCATATAATAAAAGTCAGTTATGTTCACTGTTCTTTTGGACCCCATGGATTTCCATTGTTTGGTTAAAGGCATGCAGTTTTTTTTTACATCTACACAAAACAAAGGAGGTCAGATTTGGAACATGATTGTGAATTTATTATGAAAGAACTGTCATTTTTGGATGAGCTATCCCTTTAAGTTACATGAAGCACAAATACAGGGTTGGCCTGTTTATTTTAAGTGAATGTATGCCACCATCTCTCTCTCTCTCTCTCTCTCTCTCTCTCTCTCTCTCTCCACCCCCTTCCTTCCATTTCTGTAGATAAATCCCATTCTACATATCAAACTTGTGTTTAAGCCCTTGTTGCCGTCAGACACTAATCAGAGAGACATCAGTCGCTTCCAGTAAGGTATTCTTGAGATGCTTGTAATCTTCGGATTCCTTCAGGAAGATTAGTGCAAGCGAGAGCGGCAATCTCATCATCTGAGTGAGAGATTACCATCCAGATTTATGCAAAAGTCTCTGTCTTAATACCAGATGTGCGTCCTCCCGCCGCTCTGGGGATCGCTGCCATCAGCTCCCGTGGGTTTCTTCTTAATGTGTTTTTTATGTCGTGCCCTTTCGCTCCTTGAGAATTCAGAGCATGGAGGGTGTTTTTAATGAAAATCAGGCTGATGATACCCATCACTGGCACCAGCACTCTAGAACGGTTTTCTTTATCGGCATTCTGTTTTTCCCCCCAGCTTCATCCAGCAGAAAATGTTATTGTGCAAGTTTGAAAAGCACATTTATTTTGATCAGTTCTCAGCTGTTTCCTTTAAGAATCAGACTTGGTCTCAGATGCTTCTCTCAGCATTCTTTACGAGACGTATATTAAGACTTACATATAAAGATAAAAAAAGATTAATTGCTTAGATGCAAACTCAAAATTTAGATAAAAGAGCCTTTTTTTCTCCCAACTCTTCACATTACTTCACAGTTCAGTTTTTCAGAATTGCAAAGTTTTTTTTTTTAAATACCTTTTCTTTTTGCGAAATAATTGCAAGAATGTACATTTTTAGATTTTAGGATTTTATTTTTGATCTTACTTTCATTTGTCAGTTTTGCTATTGTTAAAAAAAAATGAGATTTGCAACGTCGTTTATGCAGCGTATTTAGTTTCACGTTATATCTGAAAATAAAACTGCAAAAAAAACTGAGCAAATTACTGTATTTATGTAACAAGGGAGACAGAGGCGAGGGGATCCATGCGAAACATGGCTTTTTTTGTGAAACAGTTAAACACCAGTAAACAGATATATAGGGGTCAAGTCACATGAGTAAATTAAGGGCAAGCGTGGGTCTTCGATCGCTGAACGTAATCCAGAGAGTAAAACAAGAGGCATAATCCTTCAATACGAGCAATGGGTAATACAGGTACAAACAAAACAGAAGTCCTAAACAGCAGGCAAGGGGTTAATCCAAGATGCATGGGCAAGAGGTCAGAACATGAAGGAAACAAACTAGGTCTATGAACAGATAAACTAGACTCAAACTATGAAATATGGGATGGCTCTACTGGGAGAGCGATAAATGCAGGACAATACTCAGCTTTAAATGGGAGAAGGTTCCAAGGTTTATATAGACCACTTAAAAATGTTTGCAGAAAATGCAGGAGAGTCAGCGTTTACAGCGAGATAATTACACCGTTGTGGTAATAAATATATTCATATATTTAAAATATTAGGCTATAGGATATTCTGATTAGATATTTCTTTAATTAAGGTTAGCGAGTGGGATACAGCTTACGGATCAGTCTGCCATACTACCTCAATGGATAAAGAATAAAACGAAATGGACAATCAGCCAAGCCAAAGCTAAAGTCACAAACTAATTCTAAGATAAAGAAAATGGCATAAAAATGATGGAAATAGGACTTTTGTGTTTATTGCTGTAAGTGATAGATTAGAGCGGACAGTGGGCTCGAGACAAAGTTCTCTAATTGTCATTTTTGACATAAGTTCTAAAATTAATAACTTTGACACTATGATTTAATTGAATTCAGAAACTTATTTTCTATGATTAGAAACTACAAACAGACCTGGGAGAGGCAAAAAAATGCCTGATACTGTCACATCTCTGGACTTTTGTTGTTGTTTTTTTTCCTGTCACGATTTCCGTGGTTTTTCGGGAGGAAAAGGGAGCACTCGAGACGCAAAAATAAACTTAGATTTAATCCAACAAGGGCAAAATAAATATGCAAAGGTAGGCAGAACAAAAACCACGAAAAGCGCTCGGGAACAAAACAGAGTAACGTGTAACGATGGAACGTTGTAACATTGACGATCCGAAAACGTGCACACAAAACACAGGGCTTAAATACACAAGGAAATTAACTAAATTAACGAGACAAGGCTGAAGACAATTAAACAATTAAACACCAAGGGAAGGCAGGGCACAGACAGCACGTGGCTCGAGACAAAAGTCCAGAGATGTGACAGATACACGTCTGAAATAATGCTGTGATTTGATTGATAAACACCCTTACCATGGTTTTACTATAGTAAATATTTAGTTATCTTGTTTTTGATTGCATTGATTTTTATTTGTATGCCACAGTTTAAATGAATCTTCATAAGAGTAGTGTTAAGATGAATGCATCAATGTTGAACGTTTTGGCTAAATAATCTTAAACATTGTAACGCGTGGAGAGCGTGACTTGAATATTAATTACGATTTTTTGGCATGAATATTATATACAGTGAAATGACTGTCAATGAAGAATGATGACAAACATTTTATACAATTGAATAGAAACGCACTAATTCTCATCGCACTATTTAAACGTGTTTATATATTGCAAATATAATATAAAAGAAGAAAGAAATCAGACCTGCGAATTGTCCGAGGTGAGGTATGAACTGTGAAATTGTGAAATATAACTACAATTAAAAATGCTGTTTCTATTTTAAGATGTTTTTTAATTTATTTTATGTGCCGCAAAGCTGCATTTTCAGCAACTCTTCAGTGTCACTTGTTTCTTCAAAAATAATTCTAATATGCTGATTTTGGCGTTCAAGAAACATTTCTTATTATTACCAAATGTTGAAAACTGCTTAATATTCATGTGAAAACTATAAACATATCAAAAAACGCTGATTATGTACAGTAAGAATGTAGAGTTGCAGTATAAATCGTACTGCACAAACATTGCTGCCCCGCAAGAATAATTCACACAGTACAGAGATCATACTTTGACTCAGCTATTTTGATTATCATTCACAAAATGTCAAGGGAAAAAGAGCCTTTTCATTATGCGAAAACAGAGCTGGGAATTTATGATCTATTTTATTTCAGTGACCGGACACAAATATCATCAGACCAGTCTGAATGATTGCGCCTCTATCGCATGTGGCAATAAAATAACGGCGGCCCCGGTGGCTCAGCGTACCTTTAAACACTTCAGAACGGATCATATATTATAAACTTTGAGACACACTGTGATGTGGCCACCAATCAACTTAAGAGCCGATGCGGAGAGATATGCAGCACGTAGCGCTTGATGCCAGAGGTGTGTTGAATCTGCTCCAAGAGCCTTTGGGGTTTGGTGCTGGAGCTCTTAAATGCTATCTAGTTTCAGAGTCCTTATGCAAAGTCAGGAGCAGATTTATGCATGAACACACTGCACACTTTCACTCGCTCACACACACACACACACACACACACACACACACACTGTCGCTGCCTTTGTTAAATTCTCCTTTTACTCCATTTCCAGTCTTGCATCCCCTGGGGTTTCCAGCGTCTTCCAAGAATAGACTACGCTCCGGTCTGGGATCAGCAGTGAGGCACACTGTAAGGGCTGCAGTGAAACTGATACGTGTGTACTAGCTAGTCTCTGAGCCTATAGGTCTCTCTCACATTGTTTTACAAACACAAAGATGGCTAGTTTTGCTTAAAGTATTGTTTTTAGCTGAAAAAAATGCCTTTCTTCCACTGCATCCCTTTATCAATCAGTATTTGTCTCGGTTTACAGTAGAATGTGTAAAAAAATGTATGTCTTTAAATAAAATATGATGGAAAAAAAATGTCTTTAAAACAAGATACATTTACCTGAGAAGTAAAGTTATGCTAGTTTGCATAAAAGGTTATCTTAAATTCATATTTATGCATCCTCCGATCAGCGAGAAGTGTTTTCTAGTTTTTTTATGTTGAAATTACAAGACAATTTATTTACAAGGAACTATATCTGCAATTTGGGTATGAAAAATACAGCTCTGAATTATTCCACACGCGTTTAAAAATAAATCTTAATATTATGCAATGTTGCCCCGTGAGTAAATTGACAATAGCCAGTGTTTCAGTACTTAAATGACAAATTTAGATTTATGCTTAAAACAAGAAGAAAAAATGCATGAGTGTGGTAGAAA
The DNA here is from genome assembly GCF_018831695.1 of Puntigrus tetrazona. Lineage (NCBI taxonomy): Eukaryota > Metazoa > Chordata > Actinopteri > Cypriniformes > Cyprinidae > Puntigrus > Puntigrus tetrazona. The sequence continues at coordinate 3,415,329 of NC_056704.1, read as the reverse complement.
AATAGTACTTTAATTAATTAAAGATGCATTTTGTTTTTGTTTCACGAGTAAACTGACAAATAGCATTTACTAGTTTTTAATATTGAAAAAATATTTATAAATGTGGAAAGAAAAATAAAAATATAATTTATTAATATGACTAATCATATGTAATTAGCATTGATTGTAATTGCATTTTCTTTTTAGATATTCTTCCCACTTTGCTCATTGTTCCTCTTTTTATGTTTGCATTATCTAAAAACAAATTTCTCATTTAAATCAATTGCTTTTAGTTGTTGTTTTTTATATCACATTTTTAATATAGACTATATATTTTTTGGCCATTACATGAAAACATTATTGAGTCGAAATTATTTTAATATCAGTAAATATATTTTAAATAAATATTTTATATAGGCACTGCTCATTGTGTGCATATGAAGGTTACACTCTCAAAAAAATAAAGGTGCTTCACGATGCCCTAGAAGAACCTTCTAAATGGTTCCATGAAGAACTTTTAACATCCGAAAGGTTCTTTGTGGAGGCTCTCCCAGTAAGAAAAGTAAGAAAGAGACGGTTCTTTTGATTAAACGGTTCTTTGTAGAACCAAAAATTGTCCTGCATTGCAGTGAAGAACATTTTAAGCACCTTTATTTTTAAGAGTATATGATTTGCCGCCTATAACACTAGTTCTCAGCGTCAGTGCCAGATGGAGCAGGAATCTCTGAGTGAGGCTTTGGCTCAGGCTTGTTTTTCTAATAGTATCACAGATCAAATTGGGCAGCACTGAGGGTGTCAGCATCTTTGTGCAGCTTTTATAGTTGAGTGTCAGTCGGGAATCCAGTGCCAACCGGTTGGCATCAGCCATGAGAAATCACTTCCTTTGCAGACCTCTTTATCAGGAAGACAGAAAGACATGGTTTTCTATGCGTGTAGGTGGACAGGAGACAGACAGAGAGTGAGAGGGAGAATACATGTTTTGTAGTTTGCCGCAGTTGTTGTTTCTGCAAACTTCACTCGTAGGCTTGTTAAAGGGATCAAAACATTTCCTTTGTCTATGTACTCTGAAACTTAAAATGCCCCTATTATGGATTTTTGAAAATGACGTGAATGAAAATATGAAAAGTTTAAAACCTGAAAGCGCACAGCGTAGCAAGTTATTGTCTCTCAGAAGAAAGAGTCGACCCTGAATCGTTGAAGCGAGTCGTTTTTTTAAAACGCGTTTTGCCCACCCACTTGTTGGTCTTTGTTGTGTTCGTGTGAGTGAAAATGCTAATTCATTCTTTGCCACTAGGTGCTGCTTTAATAGCTTCAAAAGCTCACAAACGCTGCTTTAAATGAAATCTGAATGTTTGCGCACACACACACAGGATTTAACTTGACGACAAGAGCTTCCGGTGCAGAGGAACGTACAAGCATAGTGCAGACAAAAACATACATAGTAAAGAAAAACAGAAATTAAATAATGTACTATATACAGACATAGAAGTATGGGGAAAAATGTCATTGTTTGAATAAGTGTACACATGTTATAAGTGTGCAGATTTGCTATTTTGCTAAACATGCAGTTTACAAGTGTACTTTAGGTTTCATGTATAAATATGGCAGATGTGATGGACGATTTATAATTAGAAGTTTATTTATTGAGGCTAAATATAGCCTGCGGGGAAAAAGCTGTTCTTGTGCCTGGCTGTTCTGATGGTCAGTGCTCTGTAGAGCCGACCAGAAGGCAACGGTTGGAAGAGAAAGGGTCCAGAGTGATCTTCTCAGCCCTTTTCCTCGCTCTGGAGATTTAAAGATCTTGGAGGCTGGGCAGAGGTCCTGATTGTCTGTTACAGTCTCTCGATGTCTGATTTGGTAGCTGAACCAAACCAGACAGTCATGGATGAACGCAGGACAGACTCGGTGATAGAAGAGTAGATTTGCTTCAGCAGCTCCTGTGGTAGGTTGAACCTTCTCAGCTGATCTCAGCCGGGCCGTTTTCGCAATGGAGACAATGCGAGTGACCCAGGTCCTAAATTATGGTGTTGGCCAGGAAACTGAATGGCTCTACTGCAACCACAGCCCTGTCCATGATGGTGAGTGGGAGAAGAGCAGCGGGGAGAGAACCCAACCCTGAGGGGCACCGCTGCTGATGGTGAGAGTCCTGTATGTTTGGTCAGACTCACTAGTTGTCTCTGAGGAAGCTGGTAATCCACCGACAGGAGAGCTGTGTCAGTTTGTCTGAGAGAAGGCTTGGAGGCTGAACTGAAGTCCAAATAAGATGCTTGCATAATTCCCAGACCTGCAGGCAAACTAAAGAGGATCCAGCAAGGGTCCAGTGATGTCCTCCAGGTAAACCAGGACCAGTCCCTCAAATGACTTCACGATCACAGTTGTGAGAGCGACAGGTCTGTAATGCAGTGATTTTGGGCTTTTTTGGGGGCAGAATTATTGTGGAGCATTTAAAGCAGCAGGGAACTTCACACAGCTCCAGAGATCTGTTGAATATCTGTGTGAAGACAGGAGCAGCTGGTCAGCGCAGACTATTAAACAGGCAGGTGAAACACCATCTGGGCCTGAAGCTATTCTAGATTTCTGCTTCCTGAAGACCCCTGTTCACTTTATCCACACAGAAGTTAAGAGCAGGTTGGATGGGGAGGGAGGGGGTAGGTGAATGTGTGGAGTACAGATCAGACCGGAGAGGGGGGTGATAGACCAGCCTTTTCAAGTTGACAGTAAAACACCAGTTTCTCTACAGATTCTCTACAGACTGTGAGAGTGGTTTGTCAGACCAGTCCATACTGACGCCGGATCAGTGGCAGAGAGCTCTTTTCTCAGCTTTTCTGAGTAGTTTTTTTAACCACTCTGATCTCCTTCGTCTGTTGCTGGCCTGGTTATACACGATTTTATCCTCACTTCTGTAAGCTTCTTCTTTGGCAAGAATGACCTGGTGGGGATGCACATATCCTCACAGAAACTGTGAGACCAATAACCAGAAGGGGTTTGGAAAAATGTAATCGTTAAAGGGATCAAAATAAATGCTTACTGTAAGAAAATGAAAGTTTTTTGACCCACTCCCAAAACCAAAATATGAACCTTCATAACCCATAATAGGGGCATTTTAAAATGTTTACCACACTGTGAGATAAATAAATAAAATAATTAATGTATAAAGAATTATATAATAATAAAGTGTACTGTAAATCATCATAATGCAGCAAATTTGCATATTAGCGTGATTTCTGTATTGAAGCTGAAAATGTAGCTTTACATCACAGCAATAAATAATTTATAATTTCAGAATATTTCAAAACCCATTCTTTTAAATTTTAATAATATTTCATAATATTCCTGATTTTAAATGCTGGATATACTTTTAATAAATAGACAAATACTAATAGTAATAAATATGAATTAATTAATTTAAAGAAACGTTGAAAGGAACACTTAAAAGTTAATGTAGTTTTGTTGTTCAAACTAAGCAGACAGCTGAATGATTGATGCCTTTACTCGCTGTACCTTGCTGTCATATACAGTATTTGCACCTGAATAATTTCACATCTGAGCGCTCTTGTGTGGGCACTTGTGTTTTGATTGTGACAGCTCCCTTGTGAGCGAATGCCGAAGTCCTGCAGTGATAACCGTTTCGAAACACAAGTAAATAAATAAGCAAGACATTATTAAACCAAACAAGGTCATGAAAGCGTGAAGTGTCAAACGTCTGAGTGGAAATTTAAATTCGAGCACAGACTGTTTACTTTGGGGCCCTGGTGGCACTGAGCATGAGCATTTCATCTGTCACAGCGTGACAAGCACTTCAGTACAGCTCCGAGTCTCACGACAATACCTGAGCCAGAATAATTCATCCAGACAGCTATTTACTTCACTAAAGACAAGTGTAAACTTCAGCAGTGATTTGCACGATATATAGGACTGATCTAACGCCACAGCGTTGAAGGGATGAAGCAGACATTTACTTATTTTGCTTGGGCTTTGCACATTTGAAGCTTGTTTCTAGTAGCGAATAAAAATATAACAAGCGATTGCGACTTTTTATTAACAATTCAGATTTTTTTTTTGCAAATCGCAAGATACAGACTCATACAGAATTGAGACAGAATTGTTTATAAACTCACAATTTGCCTTTTTTTCCTCACTAATTGAACTTCCACAATACTTCTACTCTTTAACTTGTAGTTGCAAAGATACATAATGCATTTTTGAGAAAAAAGTCAGTATTGTAAGATGTACACATAAAAAAAAGAGAAAGAATCGTATACAATATCAACTCATAATTGTAAGAAAATTGTCGTTTTTCCTGCAGACTTTGTAACCTATAGTTACAAGATTATATTTACTTGCTAATGCAAAAAAATTGTGCAAGAATTGTGAGATTAAAAAAACGTAATTACCTTATTTTTTATTCACAGGCTTCCGTACTATTCTCAAATTTCTTTGAAAAAGCTATTTTTATTTGTTTCTTCTCAGGTAGGAAACTTGTTAGCTGTTAAGGACCCCATGAGAGAAAACGGGTACCTCTGTGTGTGTAAAATGCTGACACATGCAGATATTTCACGAACGCACAGGAGCACACGTTAGCAATGAATAGACAATTTCTTCTCCCATGCGCGCGGGGGATCTCAGCGGTATGTCTTGTCTGTGGCTCGCATGTAATGATAACAGATCAAAGCAAACCTCCTTCCATCAAAGCCTTTTGTTGCACAAATGAGCTAAATGAGTGAACGAGCGCTGCTCTTATCTTCTCTTTTGTGCTCTTGTTTTAGTATGTGTGTAGGCACACTTTTCTTCTGGAGTTTCTTATGTTCCCTCATCAAATGCTCATTATAAAAATATGTTTGACACGTATGGTAGGAGGAATGGCAGCAATTATCCCTGCTCTAACCTGCTTTTGTAGCGAGCACAATTCTATCATATTAACTCTGGGGCCAGTCGAAACCGAGCTACTTGTTAAAGGAGTAGTTCACCGAAAAATCTAAGGAAGATGTAAACGAGTTTACCTCAGGTCATCAGTGTTTCTTCATCAGAACGGGTTTGGAGAAGTTTAGCATTACATCTCTTGCTCACTGATCCTCTGCAGTGAATGGGTGCCGTCGGAATGAGAGTCCAAACAGCTGATAAAAGCATCACTATAATCCACAAGTAATCCACATCACTCCAGCCCATCAGTTAACAATCTGACAAGGACACCTGAAAAGTCCATCCGCTGTTGTGCTTTAAAATCCAGAACAGTTTTGCTTGTGTATATATCTCTCCTGATTCAGACCAGACAACTTTTTCTTAGGAGAAAGAAGTATTATGGATAAAGTCATGGATTTGTTTCTTACAAACACACAGCATGTCATTTGACAGGATGTTAGCTGATGGACTGGAACCCTGAGGATTTGTTTGGACTCTTATTCTGATGGCACCCATTCACTGCTGAGGATCCACTGCTAAATGTAACGATGTATTGTAATGCCAAATTCCTTAAAACATGTTGAGACGAAGAAAACTTATCTACATCTTGTAAAGCCTGAGAGTGACTACATTTTCTGCAAATTTTCCTTTATGGTGACACAGCCAATCATAAAACTGCAAGTATGCATATGCACTACAAACAAGAAAGATAATTTGCCATATCACAGTATTATTGGGTAATTAAGTAAATGGTGGTGTTTTTTTTCATTTTCACTTTTTTCATTTGCAATGCATAATACTGACATTTAAATTATATTTCTTTCCCATTTCAAGCCCAAAGTACCGGAGATGTAATCATCATAGACTGGATGATGGACCAGTTTTGTCAGTGCTTACACTTAAAATGCTTCAGGGTGGAAAGTTCCAGGGTTGCGGATTTATATATATATAATGAACAAACAAGAAAGCAAACAGGTAACTATGAAGTGTTATTTAAATATTTATTTGAATATATTTCGAAGTGTAATTTATTTCTGTGACGCAAGCTGAATTTGCATCATCAATGCGCATATGCTGTTTTCTAAACATTAATTAATATTTAAAATAAAAAAAAAACATTAAGCATTTATTTAAAATATGAATCTTTTATTATACGGTAAATGTCACTCTTGGTCTTGTTGTAATATTTCCTTTGAATATCGGCTGACAGGTGCTGCTAATTATGCGAGTAATAAGTCGTAGGGAAACAAATGACGGTTTCCTGTGTTATGAATTTTCCCCTCCTTCAGCGTTCAGGACTATCAGATCTGTGCAAATGTGGAAATACTCAGGTTTTCAGCAGCAGTTCATGCAGTCGGTGAACTCGCAGCAAATTACAAATCTGTTGTTGTTGCTTTGGCGCCTGATTTCTCCACCTCTGCCTTCCTTCATTGTGTTGTTGGGGCTACAGACTCAATTTTGCTCAGCCCTGATCCCTGGCACTTTTATTGACTTTTGGCCTGTTTCAGATTAGTTTTAAACTGCCTCTGAAGAAGCAACTAGCAAGAAAGTCAGAGAAAAATGGCAGAGCTGTTATGCTCCATGTTAGTGTCTGTCTGTGTCACTTCTATTTATTCACCCACATGCGGTTTTAATAAACATTTGCTCTTACATTCCTTGAAACACAACAGAAGACGTTTGAAAGAACGTTCACCCAGCTTTGAAAGTTAATAGCAATGTCTGTCAAGCTCCACGGGACACCATCAACTTGAAGGTGTGTAAGTAATGACAGAATTTTCATTAAATTCAAAATTGCATCAGATGCAGTAAAACGCTAAAACAAAATGTAATGTTTACAGTGTGCCTGTAAAGTATATAATGCTGTCTGCTCTCAAGTCAGTGGACTCTAATTGGCTGCTTAGCAACTCCTGTAGGTGAATAGATGACAGGCCGGCATAAAGTTTGATTTAAGAGACTGCAATTAACAATCACTGTCTCGTCTTCCATGCAGTTCTGTGGGAAATGAAAATGATAAGCCGTGCAGTGGAAACTGATCTTAGGTTTTCATAATGGAAACGCATTCGATATATGATGGTTTTGTCGAAGCATGCAGCAGACAACTGTAATTACACAAGAAACAATTATTAACAGATGACGACACAAATGAACACCGGTTGCGACATGATGAATGCACTTTGATGCACATTCTTATTAATTATTGGCAACAAAAAATACATTCTTATACTTTGGAAAGAGAACGTCTTGTAGCTGATGAGGTTTTGCATTATTACGAACAGAGAATGGCTTTGGATTTCCTGAATCTAAATTATGGTGACAGGATGCATAATTGCATTCATTTTATTTTATTTTTTTAAATATTCAATTAAAAGTAGAGTTAAAATGGAATGACATTTACAGAGCTGCACGCTGGAAGTAGCTTTTAATGAAGCATTTTATTTTTAATTGTTAATTGTAAGCACGTTGTCGCACACACACACACACACACACACACATATATAGAATTGCTGCATGGAAAAAATAGTTTTAAATTGTCGAAACATGTCTAACGTTCAGATTGAACGCAGTTGAATTCTGTTGTCTCTGCGGTGTGACTTCAAATTGCAATTAATTCAATAAATTGATCTTCCTGTGCCCTGTGGGATTCGTCCGACTCATTTTTCAGCCCCTGAATTAAAGCCCACTTTTGTTGACAGGCTAATTCAACAGTCTTTCATTTCCTTTTGCACAGGCTACTCAAATATTACTTACAACATGCAGTTCTGACATGTGGTGGTCATGGGGTAAATACCCCCATCAATTCCATTTTTAAAAACTTTAAAATCTTTAGTAGTTCAACCCAATCTGCTTTAGCCGTAATATGTTGTAATGCATAATCACCACTAGAGGTCATTAAGCTTTCCTCGCCGATTTCACAGAGCATTAAGTGAATCCGGGATGACAGAGCTCTCTATAGCTTTGATTTTTATCCTTTTATATTTTTCCCCCATCTATACCCAATCTCATTTGTGTAAGAGCCTGGAGCGGTGGCGATAACTGCGGCGAGCGGCCGATGACTCAGCACATCCAGACAGAAACGGCCTATGGGGCGTTCATGCTTTGCTGTCTGTATGGAAATGGCAAGCTGTTCCTGCCACAGCCTCTGCAATTGATGATATGACTAGAGCCGCCGCATGCCTGATGACTGCAAAATCTGCCATCTGCTTTTCTTAAGTGAAAATGCTATTGAAAGGAATGTGCACTTGCCGAATATGCTGCGGTTGAGAAAATTCTAAAAACAGCACAGTTAGAAGTATTTCTGAGAGCCAACCAGTGGGTAACATTAAAGGAAGAGTTTACTTAAAGATTGCTCACCTCCGTGGTGTTCCAAACCTGTTGGACCTTCTCTGATTAATTAGTCACATTAGTGAAGCATTCGGATTAATCAGATTCATTGAAAAGTGTTGGGTAACGCTGAATGTAGATCAGTGAATTAAAATAGTCTGAAAATCTTTTGTATGGCTTCAGAAGATGGTTAAAAACAAATAAGAACTTGTCATGTTTTCAGTGTCTGCTATATATGAGGAACTTCATCTTCAGAGCTGCTCTGAGAGCATGTATTATATTGGATTTTTTCATTCGATAAAACTGTCACCAGATACACACAGAAACTAAAATATCTTTATGACAACCCCCCAAAAATAAAAATTCTATGTAATTCGAAAAAATTGTGACAGAAATGTTGCACTGCGTCTTGAACATGCTTTATAAATACAATACAGTTTTGATTGTTAACATTTATTAAACCATTAAAGGTTAATTATTAAAAACACAAAAGTAAATTTGGGAAAAAATTAAACCGATTTTATAGGAATCAAGAAAAGGTCTTATGGACTGCTTTACATACTTAAGTGTTTTTCCAAACCGAAAAAAAATGGTTCTAGTTGACTTAGAAATGTCTAGTAAATTTTACTAATAAGTAAAAAGGAATGTTAAGTAGCACATTGAATTAAACATGAAATTTAGTAAAAAGACTTAAATAGTATTCTCTTGTACTACAGTAATCTGAATCTCCAGTTTTACCTAAAGATATTTTTTATATTCTGATTTTTTATTCTTCCTCATTTTAATTGAATTAAAAAAAGTTCCACAAAGGATTAAAAAGTCATAATATTTTTAAATAAATGACAGACATTTCTTTTTTGGGTCAACTATCCCTTTAAGGTCTTTTTTGCAATGTCCTCCACCGGAGCGGACCCTCAGCTCGGCTGTCCTTTATCAGAGCAGTTTAAATGTGCTGTGAAACTGCTTTCCATTCAAGCAAACACCCTGCTTAGTGAAACAGAAGATTTTAAAATCATCAGTTAATGTTAACCCAGTAGAGCATGAAGCAGATGTTGCTTCTGAAAGCTATCCTCGAATGAACCGCGGCCGCAGTCTTAAATAGCCGCTTTTCTCTGGGATGCTCGTTGTTTTAGATGGTAATGTCGAAAACATGCTAACGTAAGCATATTAAACCTGCTCTTTAATTACTCTGGTGGCCTTAATGTTAATGAAATAAAATTGTTTTTGGCTCGTATTGATTTTCTGTGGTGCTCCCCTCCTGATTCAAGGAGACAAAGCATCGAGTTTAGTCGACACTCGCCCTGATCGATAACACAGAGCATGCTTCTGACTGAAGTGAAAGCCTGATTAGGTCAACAGGCCATTTGTGATAAATAGTTCTTTAAAAGGAAATGCTTTGATATGTCGTTTTGGTTTGGTAGATCTATAGCTATCTATCTATCTATCTATCTATCTATCTATCTATCTATCTATCTATCTATCTATCTATTCGGGTCATGGTTCAATACGATTTCGGCACAACAACTATGCTATGCTCAGTTTCTTTTCATCTATTTTGAACAGACAGTAGTATAAATAAAAAAAATTCCACCTAGATGTAATACTATTAAACATTTTATTACATTATAATGTTCTATGTAATCTGCAGTACATATAAATGCATGGAATACAATACATATTTGATTTAGTTAACAGATAAACAAGGGGAAAAACAGTGTAACAGAGTTTCAGTTCATTTTTGTGACATGTAAATGTCTGTCAGACAGGCTGCAATGCAAACAGCTACCGTCGGATTATCTGGTTAGAATGAGAAGTAGAGCTTGGTGTCATTAGCACAGCAATGATAGGACAAGCCATGCTTCTGACAGATCTTAGAGATGACGTAAATGGAGAAGAGAAGCGGTTTGAACATTGAACCTTGAGGAAGCCCAGTAGCAAGGAGTTGTGACTGAGAAACCTCACACCATCAAGACACCCTGAATCACCCACCAGAGAGCTAAGACTGGAGTGTGGTTCCTCAGATGCATAACTTTCTAAGGATGAACAGGAGGATCTGGTGGTTGATGGTGTCAAAAGCCACAGACGGATCCAGCTGGATGAGCACTGGGGATCTGAAAGCTGCTCTTAGCTTCGGTAACCAAGAGCAGTTGAGTGTGCACCTTTGACTTGTGTTTCCTGACAGCACAGTTGATACTTTATCAAAATAAGATACGGCGAAGCCACGAACGCCTCTGTGTCACCACTGGAACACGACTGAAGTACAAAGCCTTTAATTTACATGATAAATAATAGTTGAGAGAGGGAGGATGCACAAGCACAAAGCTCCATTTCACAAACAGTTGAGTTCACAAATCTTTAAAGTATACTCCTCTGTCTGTCTATGTGAGGGACGCGCTCAGAATCAGTACATGGCCACTGTCTAGGGCTTTGTTTTCAAGTGCGTATCTAATGGCATTCGCTGTTGGCTTTTATTAAACAGTGTTGCGTTGCTGCGGGGACGTCCTCTTTCTGGATTGGGGCTGTTGCCTGTATTCGTTGTAAGGCTGCATGCACCAAACCAAGATGGTATCTGTCTATTTGTTTAGCCATCTATCTATTTATCTATCTAGCATCCATACATCCATCCATCTATGTATCTATCTATCTAGCCATCCGTCCATCTATCTGTCTGTCTATCTATTTAGCCATCCATCCGTCTATCTAGCCGTCCATCCGTCCATCCATCTATGTATCTATCTATCTATCTATCTAGCCATCCGTCCATCTATCTATCTATCTAGCCATCCGTCCATCTGTCTATCTAGCCATCCATCCGTCCATCCATCTGTCTTGTCTATTCATCCATTATCTGTCTCTTGACTAACTTTTCTTTTGGGGCTAAACTTCAGTGGCATAAACATCTATTTCACCCATTTAAGTCACGCTCCATTCAGTTCACAGTGGTGCACAACTGATTTTAAAGCAACTTGAAATCCAAATGTATTATTTAGCTAACGTATAATATTTAAATATACATGCCTTTGTCATATCAAGCATAACATTCTGGTTTAAAAGCTTCTCTTCTTTGTAAGCTTTAATAAGGATGTATAAGTTATTATCTGTTCCGGGTTCATTTTACTGGGGTTCAAACGAAACACTCATGAAATATGACTGATTGATCAATAAACCACACACATTAAATGGCATTTTGTGACCTGTAACATATCCCCTCATAAATATTCATACGGCCTGTGGTTCTTATGATATATTATCTGTCGTATGAATCATTCTGAAATGCGGATATCACATATTTTCAAATGCCAGAGATAGCAGGGACGTCTTGTGTTCAGAGTTAGGTAACTGTGCTCAAGATAAATCTATCTACAGAATGACAGCTGTCCCTGTGCGATGACATCAGCAGGGGACAGTGAAGATTAGAACCTTATAAAATATTTATTAAAAGATTTGAGTTTACATATCTGTAGCCTATTCGGACCAATTCTGTTTTCTAAAAAGAGCCACCTGCTTCTTCAGTGTGATTGTTTCAGGAAAAACTAAGATATTCTGATTTGTTTCCTGCTGGTTTTCAGCACAGATTTTTCTACAATACCATTATAAATGAAATTTTAGCTTTATTGTTTTTGCTATAAAATGTTTTGAATTCCATGAATTGTTTAAAAAGACTCAAACAGTCTTGAACAGGTTTGAATCAGTGCACCTGTCACTGCACTCGAGACTCGAAATAAACTTAAACAGATTTAATCCAAAACTGGCAAAAAAATATATACAAAAGGCAGGTAGGCAGAACAAAAAACCACGACTACACCTCGGGAAAAGACACTGAGTAACATTGTGTAACAATGATGACGTGCACACAAAACACAGGGCTTAAATACACAATGTAATTTACCAAATTAACAGGGAGCAGGTGAAGACAATTAAACAATTACGAAGGGAAGGTAGAGCACAGGCAGCACGTGGCTCGAGACAAAAAAAACAATAACAAAAGTCCAGAGATGTGACAGCACCCTATATAAAATTGAATTAAATCTAAAACAAAGTAAGAAAACCCTTGAGTTAAAATTAGAAATGTTGCTTTAAGTAACTTCAGTTGCATTTTGAAGTACTAAATTACTAAAACTAAAAAAATAAAATTAAACGAAAGCTAAAAAAGTAACAAAAATCACAAAAGTACGTAATAGAATTATTATTATTTTTTAGAATCAACTTATTTAAAATAAAAATGAAATAAAAAAATATATATAGGTCATTAAAAATATTAAGAAATTCTAAAATGGTATTACAATTGTTCTCAGTTGCTTTGGCCCAATTCTCACTTTGCTGAATTTCTTTTTTCCCGAAAGGTTCAGATCTCTGAACAGTTTGCTTCTTGTTCACATTTATGTAATCAATTAAGGAGCATATATACATGTAATACATTCGTACAAAAATAATACTGTATGAATACAAATGTTAATACTTTTTTTATGTGCTATTGACTCTTCTCAACAAATATCTGATTTTTTTATTTAATAAAACCTTAAATTCCATGGTTGACTGTCATGGTGAAAAAACAACTAAACATTTTGACAGAAATACTTATTAGTAGGTTTTGAAGCATGAATGGTGATTAATTATATTTTGCAGTCATGCAATAAAGTTGCCAAAGCAATTAAGGGAAACTGTAAAATAGCACTAAATGTTCAGACTATTTATTTCCTTGCACTTACCAAATTTATCTTGCCAAAATGTATCTATTGGGTTAGTTGCTATTGGATGTCAGAAAAGCTTGTGTTTGCTGAATGAATCAGTTTTAGTGCTTTAGCTCAAAATCTCTCTTGGCATAAAGAAGGCATGCAGTTATTTTTTTACCTTATTACCTATGTATTTGTAGGAGTTTCCCCCTCAGACGGCAGATTTATAGGATATGAATCATGCAAAGTGATTTACTAATGCAGGGGAAGTCCGTTTATTGATATTTGCACTATTATTTAAAGGTGACATATCATGACATATCATTTTGTCACAGGTTTAAAGTGCTAAATCATGTCCCCAGTGCGTCTACCAGATTAACCCAGTAACTTTATTTTTGTAAGCCTTTTTCTGCAAGACTCAAAGAGAGCTCATTATAATTTTACCACCCTTTAATCTGTAAGTTTCCACCCAAGATGCTGTTATTTTGATCTCACAAGCGACAACAGTGTAGCAGTGCAAATGCCACGGTGAACGTTTTAGCAAAACATGCTAATCGAGCCTCAGAGGAGACAAGAGAGCAGTGGATTTATTGATTTATTTATTGATTAATATACAACTTATATTTCTGCTGCCACACAGATCTAATATAAACGTGGGATTTATTTTCATTACTGATCTGTGGGGCATTTTGAGCTGAAACTTTACAGACACATTCTGGGTACATCAGAGAGTTATTGTTATATATTATATATTGTAAAAAGGGGCATAATATGTCTCCTTTAATGCTCCAAAAATGCATGTCCTACCCATTTGCACCTGTGTTGTTAGTAGATTGCACTCACCTGATTGTCATAAGCTCTGCTTCTTTGCGACCCAATGCTAATTTGCACTGTTTTTGGTAGACTGCGCTGATCTTTTTAGAAATGTGTTTGTTAGTTTGTGCATTATCAGTCGCATCAGCCAAAGAGCTTTCCACCCCCATCTGTTCTTTTATGGGATTTCGCTTTCACGCTAATTTTCCTCTGTTTAGTAAATCTGGCCCATGATGTTGAAAGGAATTTCAGTTAGCGTTATCAGTTAGCATTAGCATGAGCTTGGCATTCTAGCACACCGCCTCCTCAGTAATTAAATTAGGTTGATATTACTAAGTATTTCAGCTGTCCAGGAGGCAGAGAACACATTATCCCTCACTCCTCTGGTCATTTAAGTAAGTGGTCTAATGTGCTACTCGCTCTGTCAGCCACCACATACAGACCTTTTTTTTCCTCGCTAACTAAATTAGCAGCTGCGCTAGACCACTCACTTAGGTCCACAGAAACTAATGGACTTCTGAAATTTTCTTTGCCTGTCAGCTTGCAATGTCTCTGAATTATGCACCGTCAGTCAATGGTGATTGTAGAATCACTCCATTTTGAATATATACAGTATTTGGGCTAAATGTGATTTGCTAATGGTAGCTATCATCTCCTCCACAAAAATCCAAAAATACTTTCTTGTAAAAAATATTTGTTTTTGGATGTATCCCAACTTTTGGATATATCCCCTCTCAGTTTTTTTTCTTCGTACTTAAAATATATGTACAAAATGAACTAAAACATGAACATGATCTAAAATATATATTAACTACTCATTTTAACTCTTGTATATAATGTAAAAATCATGTTAAGGAACTTCCGTCTCTTGGTCGTGTCATGTTGCTTAACTATGTACTATTACACATCTCTGCTGCTTTTTTAACTATTATTTGAGAAATAGTAAATTAAAAAGAACAGCGTTTATTTTAAATAGAATCTTTAATAACATGATACATTCCTTTACCATGTCTTTTAATCATTTTAATACATCCTTGTTAAATATTGATATTAATTTAGTTACAAAAAAATCCTAAAAATATTACCGACTCCCTTCAGGATGACTCCGACGCTTTGAATGGTAGTATATTTTGATCAATTCTGTCCTCCAGACAAAAATATTTTTTTTGCCAGAATTTTATTGTTTCATAATAATATCCTATAAACATGAAATAACATCCTATAAAAGGCAGTTTGATGCAAAGTTTGCATTGTGGCGAACCACCCCATATCGTGTTACAACATGCACTCGATGATTTTTTTTACAGAAATAGACTTAAAAAAATTTTATTACCCTGAGAATATTCACAGCTAAATGTGTTAAAACTAGCATCAGTCTCTTTTACTTTAATATGTTTATATGTGGATGTTCAGTGAATTTCATGAAGTTCATTATAGTGATTCATTCCCATAATCTGCTAGACTGCCAGCCGGATAGAAAGTATTACTGTCATTGATTGTATATCAGTAATGAGAAGAGACTGCCTTCCTCTGAGCAACACTAATAGACTTTGAGCTGACTAATTAAATGGTGTGCTTAAAAAACAATTTCAGTAGATTAATTAGCACACCTCCGTAGAGTCAGGGAGGAAGCTTTTACTCTGTCTTAATAGATTGGAAATCTGTCTTTCTTGCTCAGTCATGCTTTTACAGGGTTCCCGCAGTCGTGGAAAACTTCAAGGACTGGAAAGTAAATGGAAATGAAGTTGCTAGATGTGCTCTGCTTTAAAGTCTTTCAGGGTTTGAGCTGTGGTGCAGCAGATTTTGCGTTGATCTTGACATATCAAGACCTGATCTGCTCATGAGACATTGGCTTTAAGTCTTTCAGCTCTCTCTCCTGATATTTGAAGTGAATTAAATAAAGTAGAATAAAATAGAGTACAAACCAGTCTGTTCACCGAAGGTAACCGTCTTTGTGAGCCAAACCAACACATGCTGGAAACCGATGATTTATTTGCATAATCTGCCAATGCAGTTTAAATGTTTTCTTTTGTTTAATTAAAATCTCTGCATTTCTCTTTCATCTATTATTTTGGAGGGAAAGAAATGTAGAGATATTAAAGAATAGTACACCCAAAAATGATGTAGATGATTTAGTTTCGACAAGAAACAAGAAACCAGAAGTTAAAAACGTTTTGATGGTTTTTAACACCAAAACTAATATTTTCACTTCAAAAAATCTCAAGTGATGGACTAGAAATACATTATGTGAATTGTTTGTGGATCATTAACTGGTTAAACTCTCATTCTGACGGCACCCATTCACTGCAGAGGATCTATTGGCCTATTGAGCAAACGATGAACTATTCCTTACACACACATCTATCTGTACGTATATATAAAATCCATAATGAATAATAATACATCTTCCAAACTTTCCACATTTTTAATAAAGTATTACAGTGTGACTTTTTCAGTGAACATGGCAATGAACGGTTTATGTGTGCCGTTGACCTGAGTTTTAATCTTACTCATTCCTTCAGATTTTAATTGCATCTAGTAGGCATAACTAAACGAATTTAAGCTTCTGAAAGACTAACCCAAATCCATTTAAAAAGGTTATTTTGGTTGAGTTGAAAAGTCCTAATTGACTTTTCTTTTCTTCAGTTTAATTAAGTTTTTTTTTAGCCCTAACAAAACGCTCTGAATGCGTCGTGGATGCCTCAGGCAGCAACAGACTGACCTCTGCGCAGCCCGCGATCAGCGATCTGACCTTCATTATCATATCATATCCTGCTCGGCCTGACTGTATTGAGCGGGTTAACATTTGACAGTGCTTCTCCAATAGGTCAGAGCTGAAGAGCAGATGGATTACCGTAGTGGAGCGTTATTGATTTCACTGCATTATAATGCCACAGCCAGTATGACATTCTGCGCCGTAATTTGAGCGCGATGTGGCGAATCACTCGATAGATCTTAGACGAATTTGCAGGCGTGACATCACATCCCAACGTATCTCTTTTCACAGAAATTCTAAAATACGAAATTCATAACCAAGGCACTGTATTTTGGGCACTTGTTTTTGCACGGCGTGTCTCATGAGCACATATTTGCTTATAGGATGTAATTAATGTTGTTTCGTAATCTCCTGGATGACTCGTGTCCGCGTGTCAGTAGAGATACGCTCGGCTCTTATTGAACTGATTGGAAATAATGCGCTCGTCGCGCGGGAGGTAACACTCCCAGCAAGAGGAAATGAGACAAATGATGAGGAACTCGGTGACAATGAGCAGACCGCATCTCACCACGCGTTCTCTCCAGCATGAGCGCGCTATTCTGAGCGATTTCATTGCCGAGTGAGAAAATTGGATGTTTTATTGGGGTTGTTTTTCTCATTTTCTGATAAATATCATTTGGGAGCTTGTTTTCTCTTTAAGGCTGCGAAGTATGAATAGCAGAAGTTTCTATCGTTTAGATCAGGGTGTTGTAATAAACTGCGAGCGAATGCTCCTCTGTCCTCAAACGCATCTCCGTCTGAATCATTAGCTGTCGTCTACCATCGAATCATACCGGCACAATTAACAAGAAATGCTCAGGAAATCCTGCATGGTAATTTTAATGAGGAGCGCTGCCAAAAATAGTATTTATAATCAGTGCTTTTGTCTTGTTTTTCAGTAAAATGCACAGGCTCAGATGTGCTACGCTGTCGTGCACATTGGGACCTATGGGTTACGTCTTGATCCTCTGTCTTTCTCGCCGTTGTTTTCCTTCTCGTCCTACAAAAAAAGCAAGTGAATAATGTATAAGCGACGTTCAGGCATCTTAGGAGAAGTTAACAAGAGTTTTCAAAATTGCATTAAATGTACAGAATTATTCTTTGCTCTGTTTTCTAAACAGTACATAGTAGTTAAGGCCACCTAATATAAAGCAAGACCCGTTTTGTTGAAAAAAGAAATGCCATTTTCCTGTTAATTTAGATTCCTCACCGTCTTTGTCCTCTTGGCAGGAACTTCTACTACATCACGCTGCTGCGGGACCCCGTGTCTCGTTACCTGAGCGAGTGGAAGCACGTGCAGCGCGGTGCCACGTGGAAGACGGCACTGCACATGTGCGACGGGCGTCCTCCCACTCCAGACGAGCTGCCGGCCTGCTACAGCAGCGAAGACTGGACCGGCGTGTCTCTGGAGGAGTTCATGGCCTGTCCCTCCAACCTGGCCAACAACCGGCAGACTCGCATGCTGGCCGATCTCAGCCTGGTGGGCTGCTACAACCTGTCCTCCATGAGCGAAGAGCGGCGGGCCGAGCTGCTCCTCAGCAGCGCCAAGCGCAACCTGCTCCGCATGGCGTTCTTCGGCCTAACCGAGTTCCAGCGCAAGACACAGTTCCTTTTTGAGAGGACGTTCGGCTTGCACTTCATCACCGCCTTCACTCAGATTAACGGGACTCGGGCGGCCGGGGTCACGGTTGGGACGTCCACCCGGAGGCGCATAGAGGAGTTAAACGCGCTAGACATGCAGTTGTACGAATATGCGCGGGAGCTTTTCTCGAGGCGCGTGCAGTACTGCCACCATCAGGAGCGGCAGGAGGAGAGAGAGAGGAAACGACAGCAACGCAGGAGAACGAAGGAACAGAAAGCGGCACAGATTCAACTGCAGGAGAGCGAAGAGCGAAAAGACGTGGAGCAGGAAAATACGGAGTTAACTGGGGTGACGGAGGACTACAGCAGTCAGGTGGTGAGGTGGTGATGCTGTGCTCTCTGGCTATGTTCAGAATAACATACTAACATCCTGCTCTGTCTCAGTAGTGCATAGTGTGCATACGCTTAAAGGAACACGCCACTTTTTTTGAAAATAGGCTCATTTTCCAAATCCCCTAGAGTTAAACTGTTAAACTTTACCATTTTTTAATCCATTCAGCTTCTGGTCTTGAGGTAGCACTTTTAGCTGTAGCTTAGCATAGATCATTGAAACCGATTAGACCTTTCGCATCACGCTCAAAAATGACCAAAGAGTTTTGATATTTTTCCTATTTAAAACTTGACGCTTCAATACTTATGTCATGTACTACGACCAACGGAAAATGAAAAGTTGTGATTTTCTAGACTGATATGACTAGCAACTATACTCTCATTCCGGCGTGATGCTAACGGTTTAATCAGATTCGATGATCTGTGCTAAGCTACAGCTAAAAGTGCTACCGCCAAACCCGGGGATCGGCTGAATAGATTCAAAAGTTGGAAAATTAGCCTATTTTTTTTTTAAAAGTGACGTTTTGCAAAAGGAGGTTTTTCAGTGAACCATACTGGGTTCCCCAATAAACCTTTCAGTGAACAGTTCTTACAATAACCTTACAATTTCTTAGTTTTAAGAACATTTTAATCATTTAAAATTCCACAATTAAGAACCCTTCATAGAATGGAAAGGTTCTATGGATGTTAAAGGTTCTTCATGGAACATTTCATTTGAATAAAGAACCTTTAAGGGTACACATTTCTCTAAATGTGCATTCGACAAATGTTTCTCAGCTGTTTTCTCTTTCAAATAGCACCAATCAAGTTGCACTGAAGTAAGCAAAAATTTGTTCTTTCTTTCTGTATTTATTTATGTCCCCTAAGGGCAATTGGTTTTACAGCAAGACCAGCATAAAAAAGACAATTACAATGAATATCGCAATAAAAAACATTAGTAAAAATAAAAGAAAAACTACCTTAAAAAAATATATATTTTTTAATTAACTGCATAAATCTTCAACTATCTCAATACCTTTCATGAATGTTGGAAAAGGTTATTTGGATTTTTAAAATGTTCTTCACACTAAGAAACTAAAAAACGCTTATTTTAAGAAGAGTGAAAGAAGTAAAAGTTCGAAGTGGTTATTCTGTTCCATCGCTGCGAAGGCCTCCTTTTGCAGACTTTATTTTTAAGAGTGTGCAAAATTATAAACATGATGCATACAGAAATGGATGATCCTGTCAGATGGAGCAAAACAAATGTGGAAGGTGAGGGGATTTTTTACTTGACAAATGTGGTGCAGTGGCCAAATATGTCCATCTGATGCATGTTTACATAGCTCAGTCGTTTAAAAATAGCACAGATGGAGCACAAAAACACGTCATGTGAATGGGCTCGAAGCACTATGTGCTTCACCTGCATTGACAGAGCATCATCTCCACATACTTTTCACTTTGCAATGGCGTGCTTGTTTGTCGCTCTGCAATTTATTTTGCTATCGTAACCTCATTATATACTTGCTGCAAAGGTGAAATAGTTAAAATTGAGATGAGAAAGTTAATGCAACAGGTTTAACTTGATTTTTTTTTTAAAAAACAAAAAACATATGTATAGATAATCGAGTAAGTCTTTCAATAATGCCTTTTTGCATATGAATTATGATAGTATTTGTTAGTATTTGTATTTAGCTTTGTTTCCACCACAAAAAACAACCTTTGATTGCTGCCCACCAGTTGAGAACCACCGCAAGGAATGAATCATACATAATGAATCATGTATTGTTGGATATTGGATGTTGTATGTCTGGTTTTGTGGTCAGCGCTCACATTTAATTTCCTAGGGTTTTGCGTTTAGATTAGGGTTCAATTTTAGAAAACCGGTTACCACTGCTGTGTAAGTGCTTAAAAAATGACACAAAATTTGACATTTTTTTCTCATCTGACCAACATAATCTTTAGATATTCCCTACTTTTGGATAGCCGTAGAATTAGCATTTTTTAGGAGGAAATGCGGAAAATTAAATTGGTGTAGTTTCCATTCGCCACTATGGATGTTTACCCATAGAAGTCAAGCGTAGCATTAGTTCTGGCACTTTAGTGAAGCTTGCATCAACAGCCTCAGCTCAGATTGGACACCTATCACAGCACCTATAAATAAGGTCCTTCAGTATTATCACCAGCTTTTGCGATGCTCAGTAGCTACTTTCCCTTTCTCCTTCCCAGCTCCTCCTCTCATATCCTCAATCTGGCAAGCCGCACAAGCGCCAAGTCTGAGTAGGAGACTCTACAACATTTTGAATCGTATTCGGCCTTTGAATCAGACTAATTTTATTAGTCTTATTCAGTAAACTGTAATTGAGTATATATCTGTAAACCTGTTTCTCTGAAAAGCAATGCTACAGCCATTGTATTCCATGTTTTTGTTTTTATTTGTGTGATTCTGACCACAGCAGATTTACCTGATTTATCAACCTGGGTTGCCAGTTAGCACAAAACACAACTTACTACTAGACTGCAGATTCTGCCTGGCCTAACCTCCTTTTTACATCCATCTATAACCAGAGCCATAGTAAAACTCAAGCTGATGAGTGCAGCTTACTATGCCTCGTCTCCTTCCATGTTGCTCTCCTGTTGCGTGTCCTCAATCTGGCAACCCGCATTAGTGTCAAGTATTACATTCATTATTACATACTGCACTTTAAAATTCACTTGTTGCATTTAAAAGAAAAAAGTATTTTGTGTTTTATAATTAAGGTAAAATAGTATAGCATTTGCCATTACGTGAATATGATTGGCTTATTGGCTTTTCAGTATAGAAAGAGAATTTCAATATCGATGCAGTTTTACATTATAACATCTGCTTCTTCACACATTTTGTTGTTAGTTTGCCAAAGGTTGTAACACTTTTGCACGCAGCATAATATTAATTTCAGTTTCCAAGTGTATAACCGTCACGTGACAGCAATGTAGCATACTACAAAAACATTTATCATGCATAATGTATGTTGTACTGCACAGGATTCAGGTAGAAAGCTAGTATTCTATTCTGAACATAGCCTCTGTTTGTTTTCGTCCATCTTTATCCTCTCTAACAGCTCTCCTGCTCTTGTGTCCGATGGTCAGTAAACCCAGGCTCATTTAAGACCATCATAAAAAACTCTCTACCAGCAATTGTAATGTTTAAATCTATTCTGATGAAGCCCTGCAGCTTTATTTTTCTTCTGCAAATCACAATATGGCTGGCTAAATCAGTTGAAACGAAGATATCTTTCCTCACATGAGACGTTAACCCGTTTAATCCCACTTTTTTCAGGCATGAAAATATCCAGATGATGTGTCATTAGTAACCCTTTAAAATATATATATATATATATATATATATATATATATATATATATATATATATATATATATATATTTTTTTTTTTTTTTTTTTTTTTTTTTTTTTTTTGAAAAGTGGAAAAAATTTTTTATGGTTGGTCACAAATGTGACCGGTGGGATAATGTGTATACTGAATTAACATATTTATGTAGTCATAAAAATTGTTATATATCTCAGCCCATCACATTCTGTGTTTGCTACTAAAAATACAACCATCAGCATATTCCAAAACTGTTACTTTAACGTAACCTATATCATAAATTTATTATATCACTGCTACCAGCATTACAGCATCGGTATTGTAACTTGTTTGTATAATATTTGTACTTTTAATTTAGTGCAATATTTTTACTGCAGTTTAACAACTGTAACTGGATTCATATTGCACGCATAAATCCCACCAGTCACTATTGTGACCATCAACATGTTTCCTGATTCTTTGACAACATTCAACAAAATGTAATAATTGCAAATTCATATTTTAATACTAGACACCTAGATAATGTGGACCAAAAATCTTTGTTACTTTACTAGCTTCTTATGGTGCAAACAAGAAATAAACTACTCTGGTCAAGTGACAATTTGCACTAACCATGTAAAAGTGCACATAGCGTGACCGGTGGGGTTAAATGGGTTAATGAATGGACTTAATACCACTATGATAGCCAATAAACTTATCTAAGAGGAGCAATAGCTGAACGTTATTCAACTGAAAACTACGGTTTATCTCATTTTTGCAATACCAAACAGTAATTCTCCGTCTGTTCTTGTGTTTTGTAAAATATTAAAATAAGGGACATGCAGTGGACACACGTCCAAAAAGGTCTGACAGTTTGTCTACTTGAATATTTTCATGTTTGCTTGTTTTCCTCCGTTTGTAAAGTGCGTGAGATTGTGAGCTATTAAAAACGAAACGAATAGAATGAGAATGACGTTTGCATGGTCACTACAGGTGTAAATCGATTTGTTTTCCAAGTGTACTTATCGAGTCAAATAAAGAAAACTGTTATATATCTCAACATAATTAGCACCTGTTTATTTTGCTCTAAACGTGACTATTCTTTATCGAAATGCCGAAGGTCGTTTTCCGTGCATTCATAAATGTGCGTGCTGAAAATGTGCCATGTCTAAACTATTTTTAAATGGCTTTTTCTTCATTTCTTTTATACTCATGCACGCTTTTGTTTTCATTCAGAGACTGCATGGAATTTTTGTGCTTTCAAACATTCATTTGTCACACCCCAAGACCATTTAAATTAATTATCGAATCTAGAAGCCACGTCAACACAGTTTAGGTAGAATGCACAATGCACAATTGTCATTAGTGATATTTTTAGTTGTTAGTTAGTTAGATGTGGATTCTCCTTATACATTCCAGACGGCTGTGTGTGTGTGTGTGTGTGTGTGTGTGTGTGGACGGGCAGAGGGTCTGGGCATGCAGAAATGTGTGGTCTCTGGTGAGCTGTATGTGGTCATGCACAGACGAGCTGTGGTGCTGTTGTGAGCTTCCATCCTCACAGCTCTAATCTCCTGAAACCTCCAGAAATGGGCTCCCAAAATAGACCGTAGAAGTGAGCTCTGAAACAAAATTAAGGCTGATGAAAGGAAAATGAAATTCTGAATGAGGAGATTCAACAGCTCTGTCAATTTAACCGCAGAGCGTGATATCTTCACTGTATGTAAATGTAGCGTGCATTCGTTTGCGCTGGAAGCGCTGGAATAGGCAAACTTAATAATCCACATATGTCCAAAAGTAGAGTCGATGCGATTGGTTAACGGTTTAAAAAAAATCATCTATGCTCTTCTGTGCTCACCAAGTCTGCTTTAGTTTCAAATGCAGTAAAAAAATTAATATAGTATATGTAATTATATATATATGTAATATATATAAAATATATGTAATATAGAGATGTAATTGCAATTTAAAATAGCTGTTTTTCATTTGAATATATTTTAAAGTGTCATTTCTTCCTGTGATCCAAAACGTCATTATTCCAGTCTTCACGTGAGCCTTCAGAAATGATTTTAGTATGCTGATCTGCAGCTCAAGAACACGCTTAAAGGAACAGGACCAGATCATTTTCACTTTGCCTTTCTTTTGTGAAAATCGAATGAAGATTTTTTTGGAAGAATGCTCTCCATAATACAAACCGTAACATAACCCTGACGGTATCATTGAAATAGTCCGTATATTTTGATGACAATGGAGAATCAGTTTTAAAGACGTAGTAGAAAGTTAGAGCGGGACATTAAACAGCAGAAGTGCAGTAAAGAAGAAGATGTGCTCATGAATATGGACAGCAGGATGTGGCCCTCTCCTCTGGCGACCGCAGCCCTTCACAGCCATTACTCACAGCCCTGTTCTCTGTGGAGAGAGCGATAGGTCCAGGAGCCCTGGGATTTCTCAGTAATGCTGCAGTGACCCATTCTTACTCAGAAACATCCGTTTTGTGTTAGGAGATTTATATAAGACTGCAAAAAAAGAGCACACACTGCACAACTTGTACATTTTCCAAACTGCCCAAACTTTTGACCAGTTTACAAAAAACAAATGTTTTTTTTTTTTTTTTACTGTTAAAAGGTTGTAAATGATTCTTACTGTCAGTTAATGAACTACGTTTTACAAGTCTTTCTTTTGTCCATTTTCAGCCTCTTGCACTTTCCGTGGTTAATATAATACGCTCAAATATAAAAAGTTTCTTGAAATGAAACAGGGCGACTAAACGTTAAGCGTTAATAAACGTTAAGCGTTAATAAACTAAACGTTAAGCGTTAACTAAACGTTATATATATATATATATATTTGTATATTTTCATAGCATGTATTTGTATTAAAAATGTAAGTGTATATATATATATATATATATATATATATATATATATATATATATATATATATATATATATATATATTATATTATATACTAATACTTGAGTCAAGTAATACACCAAAAAAATATATATATATAAATGTATATTTTCATAGCATGTATTTGTATTAAAAATGTAAGTATATATATATATATATATATATATATATATATATATATATATATATATATATATATATATATATATACTAATACTTGAGTGAAGTAATACACCAAAAATGTACATGTTCCATATTTATTTGTGCTAGATGCGATAACAACCCTGGCATGGTGTCGTTTTCAGGCAGAGGGGGTGGACGAGGGGCAGTGATAAATACACTCCCCGTGTGTGAGGAACAGAAAAACACCAGTCAGTCTGAGACAGTGTGTGGGAACAGCATGTCCAGACTGTCATCCTCACACACTTTGGCATTTTCCCCTGGCAAATCTATAAATGCCATTAATGAGCCTCACACTGTGACTTTTTGTGCTGTGACAGGCAGCAATCTATCCTGATGACTTATGCATTGTTCAGTTTGCTTCCAGCAACACCAGACACGTATCCCTAATTAATTTTTCACCTGCTCAGAAAAGATGGATGCAGAAGATATCACCTTTCCAGCTACAGAAGACTGAAATAGCCGCCTAATTTGCTCCCTTCTCTGCGGCATGTGGGAAGCTTTTCTGTGAGTCAGAAGATGGTAAAACGTCAGGAAAGTTGGACGAAGGTACCAAAAAAAAAGTGGGAAACTTTTCCATTGACAGACAAGGCGTAGTACAGCTTTGCATTTACATCGCGCCAAAAATGCTGCAAGGACCTTGTTTGGGAAATGGTTTAATCAATCATTTCCTAAATAAGTCCTTCTATCAAATGCCCGCTGAGTTCATTAGAAAGTCGTGAAGACAAATCTAATGAGAAATATCGACTTGCGCAATGCTCTAGCGTTTAAATAAACAAGTCGCGCTGTCCTCTTAATGACTCCCTCAGGACCGGGGCTCTGCTGACCCCGCAGCCGCGCGACGGTGGCGCCATCTCCCGGTCGCCTCAGGCTGCTCACGCTGTCCGTCCGAGTTAACGTCTCAATCCGTCCTCGTGTCTGCTTCACTTACTACCTCAACATTTAACCAGTACCTGCCGGTCTCGCTAAACTCTCTGCGGGGAATACGTTGAGCAGAAAACCGACAAACTGGCGAGACAGACTTCAGACGTCGTGTGGACATTTATTTATTATTTGGATGCAACATGGTCACGGTCGTTTTGACATATTTAGCTGTTTGGGGTTTTTTTCGGTTGAGAAACGCACGCGCTTTTATTACTCATTCTGCTTGATAAGACGCTCCTGTCGTTTATTTCTACACAAACCGAGATCAAGCAAAACGAAAAGTCAGTTCAAAAGCGCCTCAAATGTGCATCTGCATATTCCGTTTAAGAATGAATGAAATGAAAAAATGTATTGATGCGCAAATCGAGATAAAAAAAAAACTGACTGAAAACCTTAAAAAGCCTTGTTTTGTTACAACATTGTATGTATAAGAAAATACATTAATTCTTTGCACATTTCTCCCCACTTTCTGAATAATAATAAAAAAAAAAAACAGGACACAGTACTTGTAATTTTTTTTTATTGTGTATGATATTTCTCAATTTAAAATACTGTTGCCTTGTCATTTATAGGCTACCTAATTCACATGGCTTTCTGCACAGGATCCTCTATCTTACAAAAACAACAACAACAACATCTAAAAAAGTACTTTTAAAGGAGCTTAAATTAGGTTCTTTCATCTTGAGAATAATTTCCACTCACATGTCTTGCACAATGATACCGTGTTTAGGAATACAGGGTTGATTCTGTTTTCATGTACATGCTGACTTTACAGTTTGCTCTACTTGGCAGGACCACGTGGGAATCCTTTAAACCTACGAGGAATAAAGCGAGGGAACTGAGAAGAGACAATCCAGCCATTGACTATCATTTCATCCAAGAAAAGCTGTGTGTAACTCAGTAATCCCATCAGAAACAAACCTGTATAATAATTTTGAAATCTGCCTTTTTGTGTGCACTGGGTGTTATTATTTAAAGAAATGACATTTGTAACAATTCATTGCAAGTATCCTACAATGATGAAATTAATGGGATTCATAAAGTTATAATTTTTAGTTATAAGTAACTAAAGAGCCATTACATGTTTATGTAAGAACTTGCTAAATCAGAAAGTGGAATATCTATGAAAAATGCCTTTAGGCCTATGTTAAAAATATTTAATTTTTAATTTTTTTTTTCTTATCAGAGAATAAGGGAAGACAATGAGAAATGTGAATGTCAACTCAGAAAGAGGTGAAAGTTTTAATCTTCAAAACCAGAAAAATAAAGACTATCTAAAAACACCGCTGGGTGGCGCTGCTTGCCAAGAAAATATTATAGAGGGACGTTCATAACGAAAAAGAAAATTAAGAGTAAACGTCTACCATAATAGAATAATGAAAACATGAAAAGGTCAAGGGTTTGTACAAAATAAAAAGCAAACCATGGGATATCTGTTAACACAATAACGTTCTTATGCAATTACATACTTATGCAATAAATTACAAATATTGACAATACTGTGAGTAATATTGCATATGTGTTGAGCTGTCTCTGAAGACTGAACTGGCACAAATAAAAAACCTCAACAGTTTAAAAAATTTACAGGAGTTTTATAAGATTACAAAGGCCGCAGCAGACAAGGTGAGCTGCCGGAAGGTGAGAATGAATCCCTATAAATCATTATCGGTGAGAAACACATTGGGGTTTTCCTTTCCTGAGGGAATTCTTCAAAGAGAAACCTTTTCACCGAGCGCAGGCACACATTCATTCTGGAGTGGATCTTTGAGAATGAAAAAGCTTGTTATGTCAGGCTTGCCTCGCTAACTTCAGAAGACAAGCGTACATCAAAGACTGCAAACGCTCAATTACTGAGGAAACACTGAGAGTTACACAAATGTTCAGATATTCCTGAAGACAAACGACCTGGTGCGATGTGAACCTCGATCAATTCTAGTTGTGTTTTTAATAACATACAATAAGAAAGTGGCACTGTAATTCTGCAATGTATTGTGCAAAATTCTCCCTTTTGAGTTTATGGGATGAGATTCTCAGAGAAGATTAATTCAAGATTACTCCAATCTGTTCTGACTTGAGAGAATTCACTTATGCATGTGTGTTGTGTTATTAATTACCCATTTTAGACATCATGTTGATGGCTTTAGAGTCTCAATAATCTACATAAAATTTTCTAGATTTATATTTCAATCTGATGCATTGTGACGCATCTAGAAAAAATCTGACTCTTTAATCCTCTTAGAGACTGAAAATCATTCAGTGCAATAAAACTGTTTATCTCCCCTCGGTTTCTCAGTCTTCTTGCGTGTCTGTATTTGAAGGTAAGACTGGACATGACATAAG
The DNA here is from genome assembly GCF_018831695.1 of Puntigrus tetrazona. NCBI lineage: Eukaryota > Metazoa > Chordata > Actinopteri > Cypriniformes > Cyprinidae > Puntigrus > Puntigrus tetrazona. The sequence continues at coordinate 3,387,241 of NC_056704.1, read as the reverse complement.
GATTGAGAAGGACAGACGGTCTATTTCTCATTTCTAACAGCACCTTCTCTTCTCATCGTCCTCAGGTCACTCACAGCAGACATAGACAGAGAAAAAAGAGCCTCAAAGTCACAGAAATCTCAAAGTCATCGTTTGTGTCGTGTGTGTGTGTGTGTGTCAGCACCGATATGATCTTGACTGATCTGGATAATATTTCTCTCATCAGTGCTGTGAGGCAGAGCAGGTCATTCAGTGTCCGTCTGCACATCTTCTTTTATTTCATATACGCCGGCGTGTCGTGGGACATTTCTGGACCGTTGCTTACGTTCATCTTAATGAAATATCGACTGCTGTTGTCACATGGATATTAAAAACTTCATCCACATCATGACTCACTCTGAGACGCCAAGGATGAAAGTTTCTCGTTTGTGACACGTTTAAGTGCAGAGGAAAATAAACAGACTTCTGGAGGTTAGTTTTGTCCGTATTTCTTCTTCTCTTATAAAGTCACCCTTAATAAGACACATGTTGTGTGTGTGTGAGTGTGTGTGAGTGTGAGTGTGTGTGTGTGTGAGTGTGTGTGTGTGAGTGTGTGTGTGTGTGAGTGTGTGTGAGTGTGTGTGAGTGTGTGTGTGTGTGTGTGTGTGTGTGTGTGTGTGTGTGAGTGTGTGTGTGTGTGTGTGTGTGTGTGTGTGTGTGTGTGTGTGTGTGTGTCTGTCAGAGCACACAGGTGAACTGTGACGTGTTTACTGAAGCGTCTCTTTCCTCCAAATGAAGCTCCTTCACTACAAACTGCTCTTTTGCACAGAAACTGTTTCATATGTGTGTAACTGTTTGTGTCTGTGTTTCAGCATGTCTTCTTGTCTTCCTCACCTTGAATTTCTGAACAGATTGAGAATGAAGCGTGTGTGTGATAAGACTAAAGACAGTAAGAGATCAGATTAATTATGGTTTCTTCACTGACTCCACCATCCTGAACCCATCACGGTTTGTGTGTTTGTGTTTAATAGTATTTTGCACATCTTACTGTGCTTTAGTTCATTATAATGCACGTCTGATTGCTAAATCAGTTTATAATTATAGATTTATCTGTCATTGCCTCCTCTGGAACTGATTCTGAATTTAAAATCTGATCACCCATTGAGGAGTCTCCATCATTTCACAGGGTGTTGACAGAAGAGGTAGGTGAAGTTTTATTACTCTATTCTTCAAGCAGTCATATATGATAAATGATTTAAATTCAGTCATGGACAACTTCCTGGCGTAGTGCAGTAAGATGTCTGTCTCCCTCTTCAGGTAATTCTGCGCAATGAGCAGATGCTTGGAGAGACTCAGAGTAAACCCCTTTTCATCCACACATGATCACAGCATAATACACAGATGGTTTCAAAGGAGATCAGAATACGCTGGACAGGAGGATGATGAATGAAGGTGTTTATGCATATAAAAGGTGTGCATATAAAAAGTATGGAGGATTGTTTTCAGCACAGGATAAAAAATATAAATGGCAAAAGTTTAACATTTCTTTTTTTCTTGCAGGTGCGTGTTTATTACTTTTCAGAGTTGTATCTTTTTAAACTCAGAATTGATATAAACTTGCAGAGTTTTATTTATTTGCAAGAACATAGCTCACAGTTCATACTTAAAATATGAACCGTGAGATATGAAATATTCATTAAATCAGTGCGGCGAAAAATCAGAAAACTCGGGAGTTGCAAGAAAATAAATAGGAATTGTCTGATAAAAAGTTGCAGTTATATTTTTATTTTTTATTCCTTGGTGAAAACAAAACACTGAATTATGAGACATAAATGCAAAATTGCAACAAAAAGTCATTTTTATTGGGTGTTTGTAAATATTTTATATGTTTTGCTTATTTTTGCATAGTGAGCATATAAACAAAGTGAATGTTTGTCTATTATCCTGTAAGAATATGTCTTAATATGTCTTTGCAGTCATAAATTCCAAAAAATGCACTTGATTTATGCACAAATCAAAAAAACAAGTAGCTAAAACGGTTCTAAAAGTAAAAGATATATTCCAATTTCATAAACGGTTTACACAGTTTTACGCAAAGACACGGAGGAAGTTCTGTCCTTCCCTGTTTGCACGTTCTTCTTCTCATGCCGAACCAGTGTTGGCTGAGATCCTTACAGATGTTCAGCAGACTCTAATCATTAAACACCTTCACACACCGACCACTGCGACCAACAGGAAATACAAGTGCTGTTTTTTTTCCAGAAAGACAGTTACGGTATAAAAGACAAATAATGATAATGCATGTTTTTAAAAGAATAATTTAAATGCTTTGTAAAAAAAAGAAAAGAATACAAAATGTTTACACCTTGAAAATAGAAATAAAAAACATGATACAATCTCAACCTGCATATCTGAAACACTAAAGGACATTATAAATATTTGACTCTATGCCACTGTAGAAATATGAAATGCGAGTATCGTGATTGTGTGCATATAACAGAAGACTATATGTATCGGTGTAGTTTTATAAGTGACACAAAGCTTTGCACTCTTAATGGACAGTGGTTCATCATTTTTGGCAGATCTACTCTAATCATTACTCACGGTTGTATACAAGCATGCAGGCCACACTGTGACTTAGTAAATACGACGTGAAAGTCTTACACAGTATTTTGAAAGCAGACATACCTTAAGAGTAATAAACACAATTCAAAAGATCATTTTTTTCCATCTGTACAAACACGTTACATACTGGTCTACTTTACACAGCTCATTTCTATTGAATAATGCGAAGTAAAAGAGAACGGGGCTAGCTGTCATAGGTACTGTATCACACTTGTTTTCGTGCAGGCTAAAAGAAATTAAACAGCCTTGTTAAAACCAGAACAATTGTGTAAAATCTGTCCCACAAACTAAACAGAACAAATGTTTTTAATAAACAGAAGGGATGTAGTTCATTCATTTGTGTTAACTGAATTGCCTTGTTCGAAAATGTTTGTTATCCTTTGAATGTCATTAATTAATAGTACTTATTAATAATAATTGTTCAAAATGCTATTGATAGTATGCTAATTAATGGCAGGTTCTCATTTTTTTGACGACTTAGCCCATGTAATATAATATGATGCCCAGAACGTTTCCTGAGAAAATATTTTTGTGACTTACTTTTTGTGCTTTTAGATGACAATGTGTTCAGGCAAGTAAGAGCTAAACTCAGTTTTAGTACTGAAAATCACAACATCTTCTCTGTATGCGTGTTATACACGTACCCATATACACGCAATCAGAGTATGTGCTTAACTGAAAACATTAAAGACCAAAATCAGGCCATGTGCAAATTTATTTACGCACAGATTTCCTCGATTTCATCCTCCTCGTTCTCAACCTTGTCATCATTAACAATTCCCTCATCGATGCTCTCCAGACGGAGCCTCTGTCCATCCGGGTAGCGCGAGCTCCTCTGCGCGGATCGACACGATGAAACGCTGTCCGTCAGAGACTCTGTACCGAACAACAGAAGTTTGGCGTCGCTCTCGATGGCTTTGGCCATACTGGATGCGAAGCTGTCAATCGCCTCGTGTATCTCCGCCTTCACCAGGCACTGAGACTGATCCTCACCGGCTGGAAAATAACGCACAGAATCGGAAACAAGGATTGATTGATCGGTAATATTACAAAAAACGATTTGCAATGTGAATTTGAATCTACGTATTCACAGAGGTAGTTGACTATACCTTTAGACTGCTGTTCCACCTGGTCCTCAAACATCACTGAACTCCTGCGCTTGCTGACTAAAGCACTGTAGTGTGAGCTTTCTGCCCCTTCAGAACAGTTATCCAGCAACATGATATCTGTACCTGCGGAGTTACAACAAAACACTTTAGTTAGCAGATGAGGTATTTTTCAAATATATGCACTACCATTTAGGGTTCAGGGTCAGTTTTATCTGCGCACACACACCTGAGTCGTGGGAAAAACTGAAACCAGTGTCTCCTGTGCTGCTGCCTGCACCTAAAAGATGGCCTCCACCAGCCAACATGGCCGTCAGGTGCGGAGACAAACCGAGATCTACAACACAAACGTTGAATTAAAGTCTGCATGAAATCAAAATCTTTGAAATCGAAACCATTTACTGTTGGTGCATATTAATAATCTTCAGGCGAACAGTTAATCCACAATAAAAAACGTTTTGGAGAAAATACCAGATTTTAGGACGGTCTTTATATATACCATATACATACTCACATACAAATAACCAAATATAACAATAAAAAAACTTTTCACCTGTGATTCGGTTGGAGATGCTAAAGAGGCGGGACTTCCTGTGGCGACTAATAAACGACTCCCGGTAGTGGCGTTCGGCACAGCACATGCCAAGCAGCTCCTTCCTTACAGTTTTATTCCACAGCCCATATATGAGAGGATGACAGGCAGCACTGACGAACGACAGCCAGGTCACAATCGTCTCCAGTCCCGGTGACACACTTCCTCGCCCCCTTACCGCCTCGGTGCAGATCACTATCACATACGGCCCCCACGTCATCAAGAAGGTGCCAACCACCACCAAAATGGTGACCAGGGCTTTACACTGGCTTCCAGCGTAGATCGAACCTCTTCGGCTCCCGACAGATGAAACCGAGGCGGTGGAGTTCTTTCGTCCGTTCCTGTTGGAGGATGATGGCTCCTGAACTACCACAACCGTCCCGCAGTGCACCTTGCGAGCTTTGCACCGTGCCACCCGGAAGATGAGGCCGTAGCACACCAGCATGGCAAACAGAGGAATCAGGCAGCACCACGCAACCCAGAATGCGGTGTAGCTGACGTCACGATACCAGGCCACAGTACAGGTCTTCTTCACACGGTCAAACTCAAATGTGGACCAGCCAAACAGAGGAGGCACGCAGCCCAGCAGAGAGTGCAGCCACAAGTAGACGATGGCCACCGCCGCACGATTGCCTGTGATCTTGATAGGGTACACCATTGGGAACAGCACAGCGTAATACCTGACAGAACGTAAAACAACGTTAGTGTCGTAGATACCAATATGTTCTCTGACCTAAACAATTAGGCCAATAAAGTCAAACCGCTTGTGCATGTGAACAATAATATCAAACCTAACAACGGTTGTATCCAGGGCAGGGTTTTTTAAAAAATGAATTACTACTTAATAAATACAGTACACGCTCACATATTATATAAACAAAAACTTTTATTTTTCAGATACGATTAATCATGGTTAATCGTTTGACAGCGCTAATTTAAATTCAATCCAATCCTATATTCTGAAGGCTTTTACAGAGGGGGTTGTTCATTTATCATTATTCTTTACGTTGTTCATTTAATGTTATTCCTGAAAACACGGTAAAAACGGATTGTTTTCTAGTGGTCTGTAAAAAACCAGACAACAAAGCAACCATTCGTTTAAACTTCAGCTACAGGATGCAGAGTTTAACGTCTAGATTACAAAAACTGTTTCATATAAAACCGTGAGAGCTCTTGGCCAGAGATGATTTTTGCGTGGAACAAATGCATTCACTTCTTACCTGTCGATGGCAATGGCTCCCAGCGTGAGCATGCTGGCAGAGCTGATGAGCAGGTACAACAGTGCAGTGAAGTTGCACCATACGACGCCGAACAGCCATTCTCCATTGAGAGAGCTGGCAATGACAAATGGTAGCACCAGTAGCGACAAAAGGAGGTTGGAAAGCGTCAGGCTGAAGACAAACTTATTGCTCGGCGTTAAGAGGTAGGGCTTCCGATAAAGGGTCAACACAACGAGCAGATTGCCCAGACAGACAAATAAGGCAATGGCTAATATGACGACAGACTCCCCGATCCAGGCGCTGCGGTCTCTAACGTCTGTGGCGTTCCCCAGTAAGCTTTCATTGCTGCTGGTGTTCATGGTAAACACACGATGTCATCCAAACGGAGACCAAGGATATGTTTGCAGAGGCTGGAGATCCATTGCTTGACCATCTCACAAAGATGTCTAAGAAAGTTAAAAAACGTAGTTGGTTATGACTTAGTATATGTTCACTCAAAAATAATTCCTGGTGTCATTTAAAAGTTGCTCTGAAGCAGTCAATCTAAAATAATTACATATAAAATCATGAAAGGCAATTCTATTACTTATGTACTACTGTATGTACTGGAATATAAGACATTTATAATACCAAAATAATGAATGTTATTGAATAGCATGAATAGCATAGTTCACATAGATGCACTTAGTATAGTTACATACACACTGTTCAGGGGACAATAATGGGCAGATATAGAATTTAGAAAATAGAACTTTAAATATATATACAGTATATATATATATATATATATATATATATATATATATATATATATATATATATATATATATATATATAGTTTTTGGTTTTTTTATTCAATTAACTGAATGCATAATTGGCAGATTAATCAATTATTATAATAATATTTACAGCATTAACTTGAATCTTCTGAATCCATATGATGAACCTTTGTTCGTAAAGCATGGCATATAGAGTTAGGTTTTCTTTTTGTCCACAGTCGCTCTAATTTCAACTTTCTTTTGTTGTGTGAACAAGCAGCTGGGATATTCTGCAAATTATTGCAAAAGTATCATTTTTAACAAATATTTAATAAATATATAATAATAATACATATTTAATAAACATATGAAAATATGACATAAGAGTGGCTATATATTCATTTTATGTTGACTCTTTTTTAATTTTACAAATATAATTAAACACAAATGTAAGAAATAACAATTTCCATTACTCTGTTGGTACGTCTGAACAATCAGTATAATAAAGCGTTAAAAACATAAAAACTTATTATTTATTATTTATACCAACAGTTGTCTAAAGCAAAAGATTCCACTTTTTTTTTTTTAATTAAAACAACACGTCCCACCATTAAATTAAAGAGAACTGCATGTGATTCTTTAAGAATGAGATTTGTTTATTTTGATATGGCACTTCTTACGTTATTACGTTAATGTATTAAGCTCCAAGCTGCAAAACAATGCAAAAGTCTTAAGTAACTTATAGTGCAATTTAGTATTTTGGTATAGAGAATAATCATATAGCCAGTTAGATGAAAGGATACCTAATAATTCGGATTTAACAAAGACCAAAACAGAACGTTCAGTGTTAGTAAGAAAACAAGTTTTCTTTGGAGAGATATTCGTCTAATGACAAATTCCGACCAACTCACCTCGCTGCTCTAGATGGTGTTTAATCTCGTTTAAAGTGGATGTGTGGGTATCGTGCTTTTATTCAGTTTGGCGCTGCTGAGAGACTCAGAAACCACCAGCGCAATGGCGGCTGAAGTCTCGTCTCTCTCAGCCTGTGTGTGAGTGAGTCTGTGTGTGGTCTGTCCTTCGCTGGAGTCTCTACCTAGACTGCACAAGAAATCACCTAATTGCATTTTAGCAGGTTTTAAATCGCATGCATCGCCAAAACCTACTTTTTAAAAAACGAGTTAGCGATACGCGTAAAGTTGCACGTTGTAGTTTACTTTTGACAAACTCTTTATTAAATACAGGCCACTGTTACGGGATCGGTGGTGCAGTGGATTTAGATATTGTGGACATAAAACGAGTAGTGTGCGTTCAAACTTTTATTTGCAATTGCCTGTTTTTTCCCCCTTCTTCTTTTTCACTTTTGGACCACCAAAGACGATTAAAGATTCCCGCAGGTGACGTCACAAAGGTCACGTGACTACACCCGGCCAATTACCGACGTCCAAGCTGTGTTAAGTTCCACCCTTTCTGTCTGAGGCTGTGACCGCGAGCGATCGGGGCAATATCGAAATTGAAAGTTTTCGCGTCGCATAGTTCAACAAGTATTCGAAGCAAATAGTATAGCAATTAACAATCAGTATTACATAAAAATAAATACGCGTGTAGGTTACATGGATCCATATTTTTTTTAAGGAAGCGGTAATTATACCAAATAGACGTCTTGTGCCTCAATATCATGTGACCCTGGACCACAACACCATTAATAAGGGTCAATTTTTCGTAATTAAAACGTATGCATCACCTGAATTTTCAAATGAATACGACCCCCCCTGGTAACCTGATATCGTTTTCCAAGGGTGCCCACAATAAAAAATAGAAGACATAACCATATCACAAAAATAAATCGTTTATTGATTAAAAAAATAAATCACTGTAACAAAATAAAGGCAATTAAAACACATAATACGACAAAAAAAAACCTTTCCTCTTCAAAAAAGGTTATTAATATCCAGTCGACCATTTATAAACCCCAATACACCTTAAGCTAAACAAAAAAAATAAATAAATTGCAAACACCCATGCAAATCAACAGGTTACATGTTTTAAAGCATCAACAGGTATAAAGAGTGCAAAGGGTGACCGGCGATATGAGGCTGGGAAATGATTTACAGACACATAACAGAAACAATAAAATAAAACTGAGCTAAAAAATGAGCTTCACAGCTCAAAAGCATCTTCTTCTAGCGTTTATTGGGCGTTTGGCAAACTCGTTAGTACGTTACCACCCCCACGTGCGCGATCAAATCACTGTATTTCATCATTAAATCGTTATTTTTACGAATGTCCTAAATGTTCAGAAAGGATTATTTATTCGCATTATGAAAAACTAAGTAAAACTGTAAAATAAAAACACATTGCATTTCGATCAGTCTTGTTGACATAAACTGTTTATTGTTTTTACTCTCAGAGTTTGTTAGTCCAATGCTTATAAAAATCATATTTTTTTACGCATACTTACAAAACGTCCATAGAAATTAAATAAACGATGGGCGTGTCACGTAATCTCGCGATTTTTGAGATGCGGAAGTGTTTGTCAGATGATTTAGGTCATGTGGTGTAGCTCGACTAGACGTTCTTTAAACAGACCCTGTATGTAGCGTTAGTGAAGTATAATTTCTTTGAATCTCTGCGCGACTTCTTCGGTCTTGGAGACGTTTCTTCCAGCATGCAGAACGTTATAAACTCGGTGAAAGGCACCGCTTTGGGAGTGGCGGAGTTTTTAACGCCAGTTTTGAAGGTAAGGCGATGGGTGTTAGCATGATTTGCAGTCCGTATCCTGTAGCTGCAGCCCCAAAACAAGAGATTTAATGAGCGCGTGAAACATTGCCCTGCGAGCAGAAATAACTGAACCGATGCCACGTTGATGCCAGCAGAGATCAGTGCGAGCAGGCGAGCATGTCACAACATTAGAAAACGTGCAACCTGTCAGATGGCCCGAAGTTCAGTAGACGCCATATATATTGGACTGTGACATATACTTTAGGAAAAATAAACGGAAAAAGTTTTGAATGGCATTGTATTTGAAAAGTGATTTAGTTCAGAGCATAAAAATGCAGTGATGCAGAAGATGCCACATCCCTCAAAGTTTTGTCAAACGTGCAACAACGTTGTAAACAGAAGCACGTTAATTTACATTAGTATTTACAGTAAACGTTTTTTGATGTTAGAACTAATATGCAATTTATATTTTTTTACTTGTAATAACGGATGGGCATTGTTAGGAATTATATTACTTTTTATTACATATGCACGAATGCATAAACCGATAAAATGTACAGCATGAATGCAGCTTTGAATAAAAGCATCTACAAAATGCATAAATGTAAATTAAATGTAAATGCATTGCTGCACTTTACTGTAACTTCATGACCACTATGAATTCACATGTACTGGAAACAGTGACGTTCTGTATAGTGCAAAAGTTGAATTAAAGTTAATTTACGGGGCATATGTATGTTAACAAACTAGACAACTTTACTTTGGTGACACATTTAAATTAGCAAATAAAGGATAGTTTGACAAATGGCTTCTGAGATGTTATGGGTGTCTCGCATGCAGCCCGTTTATGTTTGTTCAACAGGCAAGTTAGAAAATAGAAATCATGATGTATGTCCTTTTTCCAGGAATCTAAATTTAAAGAAACCGGGGTTATAACTCCAGAGGAGGTGAGTGTGCATTTTCATTTTTGTGTGTGTGTGTGTGTGTGAAATACTCAGTTTAGTAAGATTGACTCACAATGATTCAAGCACAACAGTGTTTTGTGTTCTGTGCAGTTTGTTGCAGCTGGAGATCATCTGGTTCATCACTGCCCCACATGGAAATGGCAAGAGCACACACACACACACACACACACACACACACACACACACACACACACACACACACATATACATACATGCACAAACATTGGGCTATTTAATAAGGACATTTTCATTGACGTCCCTATTGTTTTATAAACGGTTATAAATAATATTCTATCCCAAAAATTGATTACTATAGATTATAGATTACTGCTGGGTGAAAAATTGCCTCCAAAAAATGGCTAAGTAGACACACACGCGTATACACACACACACACACACACACACACACACACACACTACAGTGCTATACAGAACTAATCAAAAGTTAAAAATGTTAAATCCGCCATTAAATAACCCTTCAATAAATGTCATTTGGAAAACTTGATATATGAGGGATTTTAAAAGTGTCATTTCTACACCTTGAAGTCATAAAATGTTATTTTTGAGTAACATATGTAGTTTACTTTTTATGCACATACTCTCTTGTGGCTTTTTACATTTTGTTGAGGATGTATGTTCTTTACTTTTAGGGCATCTGGAGAAGAAGCTAAGGTGAAGCCTTATCTGCCCAAAGACAAGCAGTTTCTATTAACCCGAAACGGTAAAGGAAGTGAAAACCTTTCATTTTCTGAAACGTACATTCCCAATATACGAAACAATTGTCATTTGTTGTGTGAGGCTGTGATGAATGTGCTACAGCTGCTTTGTAAATGTCACAATGTGGCTCAGTTCCATGTTACAAGCGCTGTAAACAGATGGAGTACTCCGACGAGCTGGAGGCCATTATAGAAGAGGATGATGGAGACGGGGGATGGGTGGATACTTATCATAACTCTGGTATGAAACTGAATCTGAACAGGCAGTATCACGTGGCCATTAAAAGCATGTTTTTTGTCATGCTTCAGTTTCTGACAGACGTTTTGTGTTCCTAGGTGTTACAGGGGTGACAGAAGCAGTTCGGGAAATCTCATTGGATAATAAGGTAGCTTTGTGTCGATTACTTAAAGAATTAGGAATTGCATGATTAATTAATTGGTTTAAAGTTGTTTCTGAAATTTTTCATAATTTACTTAGCCTTAGATCGAGGGTTAAGGCTATCCAAGATGCCGATGAGTTTGATTCTTCATCAGGACAGATTTTGAGAAATTTTAGAATTACGTCCCTCGCTCACCAGTGGATCCTCTGCAGTGAATGGGTGCCGTCAGAATGAGAGTCAAACAGTTTATAGATCCACAAGTAATTCATACAACTCTAGTCCATCAATTCAACTTCAAAATGTATCCATAATATTGCTTTCTCTCTATTCATAATATTAATTTCTGAAATGGTGTTTTTATCAGCTGTTTGGACTTTCATTCCAACAGCACCCATTCACAGCAGAGGTGAGCAAGTTATATAATGCTACGCTTTTCCAAATCTGTTTTGCATCCTGCCCTCATTTTGGATGCCCTGAGGACGTAAATGCCCATTTATAATAATTACAAAAAGAATTATGAGTTATATATATTGTTTTGCATTTGAAGGACAATATGAATATGAACGTGCAGACAGGTGCATGTGGAAATGGTGATGAAGATGATGATGACGAAGGAGAGGCTGCAGACATGGAAGGTAGTTTCGAATGTTTAATATCCATAACGCATTGTTAGTCGGTAAAAACAGCCATAACTGGTAATTGTACACTGTATATTTAAATTTCAGAATATGAAGAAAGTGGACTTTTGGAGACAGACGAAGTAAGCAATGATCCTCAACATTAGTTTTTAATATCAAGATTTGCTTTGGAAAGAATTATTCATTCATTTTCTTTGTTTAGGCAACTCTTGACACTAGTAAAATGGCCGATTTAAGTAAAACCAAGGCAGAGGCTGGAGGGGAAGATGCCATTCTACAGACGAGAACTTATGATCTTTACATCACATATGATAAATATTACCAGACACCAAGGCTATGGCTATTTGGATATGATGAGGTGACTTTGCTTTATTATGCTATGACGTGATGGTAACGTGTTAACATTTCCTGCACTTCTCCCTTCACTAAAAGGAATAGTTTATCCAAAAATTCTGTCATTTACTTTCCCTTAAGCAGTTTCAAACCTGTATCTGTGTTCTGCTGAACACAAAGGAAGATCAGTTCATAACTAGGATGTTTTGGGACACCATTGACTTTCATAGGATTTTATATATTTTTCCTGCTGTGGAAGTCAGTGGGGACCCAAAACAATGACAAACATTTTTCAAAATACCTTCATTTCATTTTTGGGTGAACTATTCCTTTAAGTAAAACACATTTTGTTGACATTCCGCGTGATGTGCTTATCTTTCAGGACAGACAGCCTCTAACGGTGGATCACATGTATGAAGACATCAGCCAGGATCATGTTAAAAAAACGGTCACCATTGAGAATCATCCCCACTTGCCCCCGCCTGCTATGTGCTCTGTGCATCCATGCCGGTAAATACAAATTTCACATGCATCTTCCTCTCATTTACAGTCAACGGACTAATAAGCTGCTCTCTTGATTTTATTCGTCAGACACGCAGAGGTGATGAAAAAGATTATCGAGACCGTTGCGGAAGGAGGAGGAGAACTTGGGGTCCATATGTATCCTTTCTATATAAAAAAAGGTAGTAATGCAATATAAATGTTATTATGATTAATCGTTTGACAGTACTAATTAAATTGATGAATTGAAAGATGGAGATTATTAGATTATTAGATTGGATTTGTTGCTCGTGAAAACAATGCTGGTGGAAAACTTCAAAAGAACCGAAAACCTTTGTAACATAATGTCTTTACCATCACCTTTGGTAATTTTAATGTGTTTTTGCTGAATATAAGTATTAAGTAATAAAATAATTTTGTATGTTAGTGCACACTTCTAGTCCAAAAAAAAGTATGGCTTGTAATGTCCTTAAAGTACACGCATCTTTTTTTGTTTTTTCTTGGTGCGTATGTCGTACTGAACAAATCTATGTAAGCTCATGAGTAACTTTATTTCATTATTATTTAAAAAAAAAAAAAAAACAGTTTCCCTTGACTTTAATAACTCCAGGTATCTTCTGATTTTCCTGAAATTTGTGCAAGCTGTCATTCCTACAATAGAATACGATTACACAAGGCATTTCACCATGTAACGTCCACAGCTACGACAAGAAGAGCTGTTACTGCGCTGAGGAGGCAGCGCCGATATAAAACTCAAAAGAGACACTGTCCTGGAAAGATGCTGGGAATGTTCTGTGAAAATGCTTTGGATCTGCTGAGTCTGATGGTTAGCCACGCACATTTAAATCCGGTTTTCCCAACTATTCTTCATCTTAATCTCTGTATTAGCCACTTGCTCTCAATGCTGAGTCCTGAAACTAAAAGTCTTTATTTTATATTTACGTTTCAAAGCAAACCTATGTGACATAACAAGCCGTTCTCTTGTTTTAATGGCAAATAATAAATGGCTGTCAAAATATGTGGGTGTTATTTGTACGATCAGAATCGTTTCGTGTGAGCTGAGCTTTGTTCGGTGTTGGACGTGTCTACTTACATGCCAGCTTGTCTTAACGCATTGTTCTTTTGAATGTTGGAATCACCGTCTTGAATCCAGAACATTTTTGTGGTAAAACATATTTACAATCTGAAAGTCAGCATCTGTAGGAGTGATGCATACCACAGTTATTGTATGTGGATTTTAATGTATTGTTGAGAAGCCGGAAAGGGTTTTGACCTGTTGAAAAAGCTTGTGTGTTTCTGTCATGATGGTCCATAGGTAAACATATATATTTATATCATGCATATAAGTCTGTGTAGTCTTTTAAGGTAGTGTGCAGTCTGCATTTTAATGCAAAATTGAAAACTCATTATGCTTCTAATTGTTTCGCCCTCAATTAATAAAAAGTATCTTTTTCAGCAGATTTACTATATTTGTGTTCGCTACTATTCAGTTCTGTCTGTGTGTGTGTATATACAGGATAGAGAATACTCATAATATTATCTCGTTGGGCGCTAATGGTACTAATGATAACGTTTTCCCCAAAATAGTTTTTCAAATAATTTGTCATTTTTGTCACAAAATGGGCGGGGCTACTGTGACGTCCCGCCCACAATTACTCTCATTGGCACATCACATTCTTATGGGAAATTTGAAATAAATGTATTTAATTTCGACGCCAAATTTTCTACAGTAACAGGACGCAAACACAATACCGCAACTAGCTCAGTATAGCCAAGGACCAGTGAAGAGATTTAACAGCCAGATCTCGTGTAAAGGCACTCGATGGATGAACGCGGAGGCAGCCCGACAAACGAAGAAAACAAGCAAAAGGTGGGGTTTGTAAAGATAAACGTTTATACGTGTCAGTTTATTGCAGTGTAGATGGGTTTTATATGTGCTAGTAATAATATTAATATAAGCTTATCTGTTGATTTTTCTACATTTTAGCTTTAAAAATATCTGTCGAACATCGACATGGCGCTCGACTTTTGAAATCTAACTGTCAGTGATGACGTCATACTGACTGAATTTTAGATCGGTCTTTTATTAAAAAAGTTCATAGAATTTCTCTCTAATGTCTATTTTCTTTATTCTTTATTATGCATCAAATTAATTCTATACTGAATAGTTACTAACCTTAGTTTTCAACATAAAAAATTTGACTTTGCCTCTTTTTTAAAGGGCTTGACTGTACTTATCCATTAAAATCATACAACGTATTTTTTTTAGTAACTAAAACTAAGAATACTGTTTCATCGTTCCTCTCTGAAACCGGTAGCTCAAAATATACTGTTAAAACACTGTATATATATATATATATATATATATATATATATATATATATATATATATATATATATATATATATATATATCACAGAGAATTCCTAAGAACTACTGTATCCAGATTCATAATTAATATGAATTATGCATGATAAATAATTAATTCCAAAATTAAGATAATAGTAACCCAGTAGTAATGGTTCAAGTATTACCAAATCCTTCTAAAGGAACTAGTAATTACTTGGATCAGTATTCTTGGATCAGTGAAAATCATCCTAACTCCTAATATCAGCTGACGTCATTGTAAGCTTCTGAGGTGTATGTTGGAAGTATTACTACAAGTGTTACGACATCCTTCTGAAGAAGCTGCTAGTTATTTGGATCCGTATTCTAAAGGGAAGATCATGTAACTAACACCCGAATAATACTCTACAAAACCTGCAAAACCTTACAATGATTTCAGTCGTTACTAGTGAGTCTTGGTAATACACTTTACAATTAATTATACATTATGCATTATTCATATTAATTATGAACCTGTATACTGTAATTCTTAGTAGTTCTTGGGGAGATATGAAAAAATAATATTCACTGATTAGCTAATAATTCCTGTTATTCATTAATGATGGAATCGTATTCTAAAGTGTCACCCTTTTTTTCTGTAGGACCTATTGCTGTTGTGCCATTTATGTCTGATGTTTTTGTTCATAGTTACTTTTAATAGATTTGCGTATATCTGTGTGTCAGATTAGTTTGTTATACTTTTTGATATACTTCATAATTTGTATTTCTTTGCCACACTTGTTTCTATAGACTTACAGCTTGGATGACGATGAAGAGACGACAGAGACTGAGGACGATCTAGATGTGCTGAAGCCTCATGAAGTGCCAGTCAGTATTTATAGATAAACGGAACGGCCAGACTCATATATTGACTGATATATTGACACTATAAAATGAGTTTTCTACAAGTACATCAGCATGACCCTTTTTTCTGCCCAGAATGCTTTTGCTTTCAGATTGGAGTTCTGACTGTACATATAAAGGATTGCAAAGTGTTTCCAAACATCCGTATCCTAATATTTCCCAGCATCATTTTACACTGAAGCTTTTTTTTTTCCACTGGTCACTGTTTTCCTTGATCACTAATCCATTCTACACAAAAGACTTTCAGTTTTTTCTCAGGATATCTGTAGGTGGAAAGGAAAAGTGCACCAAGCTTCAAAGTAACAAAGACGCCAGAGGAGGAAGAGCAGATTTCTCACTCTGCTTCGATGAGTGGAAGCACTTCTCCATCCAGGTTTGCGGTTACACTGAACTGTTGTTTAACCCCAAATTCAAATTTGAAATTCATTTAAATTCATTCATTCATTTTATTTGGGAACAAGAGTTTAATCCAAAAAGAAAATTCTAAAATTTAGATTTAGCCATTTTTCAGTTCACAAAAAATGTGTTTGTGTGATGCATTTCACCCAGCTTTGCTCGAATTTGAATCTTAAAAAAAAAAACCCCAATGCAGATACCGGAGCAGAACTGCAGTGCTGTGAATCCTAATCAAATAGCGGTGGAGCTTCTTTTCTTTGAGCCAGCAGCAAAAGATCCTAAACCAATGGGCAGTGCTTTCTTCAACGTGTTGAAAGTTCGCAATGTACGGCTGTGTTTTCTTTCTGAATTTTTTTGTATGAATTCTCAAATATTGTGATGACTGACTAATATGTGATGAGTGTATCTTTATTCAGGAGTCCATTGTCACTCACCAGTTTAATGTGATGTGCAATAAGCAGGTAAGCTCCAGGTTTACTGTTGTTTGTGTGTGTAAAGAAAAACAGCACTTAAAGCTCTATGTTCCTTAATCATTTATTCATTTTTAATCTTTGATAGAAAGTGCTAAACCTTCAGAAAACAGTTATTCTCAACCTAAGAATATCAAATTAAGTGTATCCATATTATTCGGTATATTCCTTTTAAATGTATTTTGTAGGCTTAGCAATATGAAAACGTTTTTAGAAATCAGAACTAAAATAATGTATACCTACCTTTTCAGCTATGCAAATATTATGTTACATAATTGTTTATCTAACATATGTAGTAGGTCTAATGATCTAATGATTATGAAAAGTGTAATTATGTGTGAGGAAGAAAATATGATTTTCTGTTTAATTGTAGGTTGTTTGCAAGTTAGATGCTGAGATGGCCATAACGTATGGGTCATTTGGATATGGACACTCTCATCAGGTCAGTGATATTACTTGAGAATACTGTAATGTTCTATATGTAAGCTCTTTTTGATCGGAATAAGCATTTCAGAATTATAAACCGATCATAATGGTATTGTGGCTTTCTTTAGTTGAAGCATCCTAACAGGACTGTGGAGGAACAGGTGGAAAAGTCACTTTTTCCCCGTTGTCTATCACCCACCAACCTCCACGATTTGGATGAGTGAGATTCCCTCCTAAAATAAGCATTTTCATATTATTGTATTTTTTATGTGAACCACTGAATATGCTTTTTATGCTTCTATTTCAGTAATAAACAAAACACTCAAAGAGACAGCCAAGGAGGAAGAAATTACAGTGGTCTTATGAACCAAATAGAGAAGAGAGGCAGGTGAGAATTGTATTTTATTTTTAATGTTTAATTTAATGTAATTTTTTCTAATGTCTTAGGCTACACTGTTAATAGCAACCATCAGGTAAAGAAATAATTCATCCAGAAAAAATAATTCTGTAATTATTTACTGAACCTCATGTTATTCCAACCTATAGTGACAGCTGATATTTTTTTAAACCAACAAGATAAGGAAATATTCATGATAAAAGAAGCCACTTTCCAAATGTCTAATTTCCAAATAAATGTTTATATGATCAAATAATTCTTAAAATATTAATCCTTTTCATAAATACTGCTCTCATGCCGTTTACTCATAGTCATAGTCAGTGGTTACATTGGTGCTGAAAGAAGGAGTTTGTTATTAAAATGTTTTTTTTTTGTGTAAAAACATTTGTGTTTGTGTAAATGAACCAAAGCTGAAATACAATGAAATGTAAAAAACCCACAACATTGTTAAGTAGGATTACAGTTAAAGCTAAATAGATAAATATTGCAAAAGCACGTAACAAAATGCCTTAAACTTGAATTACATAATAAACTGGAACTACATATTTCAATATATTATCAAACCTGTATTGTATAAGCTGAAATAATAAATAATAAATATATATATATATATATATATATATATATATATATATATATATATATATATATATATATATAATAAATAATAAAGAATAATGAGTTAGATAATTAAAAACTGAAACTGAAATAAAAATGGTAAATAAAACTATTTGAAAAATAATCAAAAAGAACATAACAAAATCACAAAAGATTTAAACCGAAAAGCAAAACGAAAACGTAAATGTAAAAATAAAAGCTCATTCAATCTTAGATACAGTGTTGTCAGTATTGTGTGTTTTTGCTGTTTTGCCTGCAAGATTCGTTACGCATATGTATCAGAAAACTGTGCTTAGTTATATGGCTACGCTCTTTATTTTACATTTTAGTTTAACAGTCCTTTTACACTATTCACAATGTATTAAAAAGAGCTGTGCAAGGACTTCAGATCCCCTTTTTGTGGTGCCCCCAGGTTGTGCAAGCTTTATAAAACCCTAGAAAAATGTGAGACAAACCAAGATGTTGTTCAGTTTCTGGAGAAACTGGTTATGAGACAGGAACCTGAATCACCCTGGACGCCGAACAACTTGGAATCAGAAAACCAACCAAACACATCAGCAACTTCAGTCCTGTAGTATGTGACCCTGCGAACACACAATATTCTTGTTCATATGCAGTCACTACCCTTTTAACCCATGACTCCACTTTCACAGAAAGAAGCTTCACCCTAAACTTCACACTCTTCAACAGAAACAACCAGAAGAGAGATCATTTTAAAAAAGATGTAGTGTTTAGAGCAGCTTTTCATCGTTTAAACAATATTAAAGCTCTTTTTAAAATCTTGTCAATGTTTTGCTTATGAATGTCCCAATAAAGACGCTGCATAATTAATGTTTTGTTTTGTAACTTCAATAACCGAGGAACTCTTCCTCGCGGAACGTTTTATTCCTGGTTTGTTTTTACGGGGAATGTGCGTCAGTCGAAACGGCCCCTTGTTGGTGACTAAGATACTGGTAAGTAAGTTAATTTCGCCCGTTAAACATTTAAAAAAAATTGTTTGTTATGTAATTATATATCTAAGTATTCGAACTTTTATTTTACCCGCTGTCATTTGTTTATGCAAAGATATGCACTAGTTGCGTTAGAAAATATCGCGACAAGTAAAATATTGTACATTTCCACCCCCTTAGTTAATCATAGATTGATTAAAACAAGCTTTAAGTTTGCGCAAGGCTCGGTAGACATTCTGACACTCACGTTATAATTCTCTATTATATCGAATTACGATTTACTGAAACCTTAGAAAATGTACAATGGTTACACTATACTGTGGTTATACTCGTTTAAAGTGTTTTGAGACTAAGAAATCTGCTTAATGAGAAACCACTCGTTTATTAACTTGTGGCTGTGCTGATCTAAACTATGGTTGCTGTGCATAAACATGTTATTGTTGGTTACATTAAGCAGACAGTGTAAAGTGTGCTGCGGGGCGATGGAAAGAGGCCTGCTTGCTCTCCCATGGGTGCCGGTGAATATTGGTGGTTCTGATCTACTGGCCAAAGCCTGGTTCGGTGACGCACAGTACCGGGTTCTGTTGAGTGACCTGAACACTGTGTGGGAAGAAGAAATGAGCACAGATGACATCCAGAGTCGCGCACAGGCAAGAACATACACATGCTTAGGAAATAGAAAAGTTCTGTCATTATTTGCTCACCTTTGAGTAGTTCCAAACTTGCATGAATTTCTTTGTTCTGCGTAACATAAAGGAAGAAAGTTTGTAACAAGGCTGTTTTGGGTCCCCATTGACTCTATAGTATTTGTTTTCTACTGTGGAAGTCACCGGTGACCCAAAACAGCCCGGACTGAAATGTTGTATCACCACAATATTCAGTTCGTTCTCAGCCTGTCAGCGTTTAATTTATTCTCTTTTTTTCCTCCTCTGTATGAAAGGATCTGAATAAGCGCCTGAGAGCTCCTACGCAGGCTTTTTTCTCCCATCTATGTTCTGTGGCGCGGCCTTGTTTCTCTAGTCAAGATGACGATCGGTTTTCTACTGCACATGTTACTCTTGAACAGCATGGTGACAATCTAACGATCAAACTCAAAAGTGAGCTGGCTGGGTTGCCTTTCTACTGGGAGTTTCTCTGCACCGCAACTCCTGTTGGCGTGGTATGAACCTTTTCTGATAAAATGATATCAGCAGCTGTGAAGTAACATGGTAACATGTAGTATGATACAGGAGAATATAGAGCTGCACGAGGATGGAAAAATGTCTTATAGTTTTATTCGTAGTCCCACTCTAAGCAAAAATATTAAATTAGGTGCAGTTGTGGATATTTATATGGCCAAAATCAAAAAATAGGTTTTAGCAAGATCATATTTAAATGTTTAGTTTTATTATAGTTCTGTAGGTTAATTGCAAGTTCCATTTTTTTGTTACGCTCATTTTAACAATATTTAAAAATGAAAAAAAAAAAAATATATATATATATATTATGTATAGATAATTAATTATTAATAAAGTAACCTCAGTCCAGCAACATAAATCTTAATTATAAATAATTAATTAAAAATATTACTAACAATGTAAAAGTCATTTTTCCTTTAATTTATGAAAATCATTACATATCTTTCATCACAACTTGAAGGTGGACATTTTTAGACAATTATTATAAAAAGCCCTTTTGAGTTGCTAGAAAAAAAGTACAAATTCACAACCTACTTGCAGAAGGCATGAAGTAGATCACGTGTAACATGTTTTTGGCCAAATGTGGATCATGTTGATGATCTAGAGATTTTACAAATTCATGTATGGATTATACAGTATGTTTCCTGCTTTGAATCAGGTGTGCAGTCATCTGGTGCGCCCCCTGCTGGCAGTGAGTAGAGTCCTGCAGCGCCAAGTGGAGGATCTAACTGCCCTTCTGGCTCGGAAGGATGCAGAGATACAGGACTATCAGGAGAACGGAGCTGTCCTAAGTAGAGGTAACGATCGCATGTGCGGTTCTGTTTTTAGGTCTGTTTTTAGACATGACACTCATCTAAAACTCTGCCCTCGCAGCCAGACTACAGACAGAGCCGTTTGAGGTGCACAGGTACAGAGAAAACCTCTTCACACAGGTGCGAAACATTTTTACATTCAGTCTTCTGCTAAATTTACCCAGTGTATACAAACTCCGTCAGAACTAGCATGCATGTGACACTGTGATTAAGTCACATGTATGTACTGAAGCCAGGCCCCTGTGCTGCTTCTAGGGTTTGCTATGGGAGAGGGAACTGCGAAAGCTAGACAGGAAGAGAGACTGGATCCCTGTTTGACTCAGAGCTGAGGGTCACCACACACAGTGTATAATTAGACTGTGGTTTTTGCAGTGACAGCTCAGTTGTAGCGTTGCCTCACACTGAACTGCCTATTGACTGGATCAGGTTTTATTTCTTTTCCCGCCATAGGTGTGTGTTTCTGTGTGTGTTTTAGAATTTCCTGCTTTTTTAGTAATGAGTGGGATTAGGTCTGGCCAGTCTGGGGGTAAAACTAAAGCATTTATACCATGGCAGGTGAGGTCCACTTTTAAAAAACTTTAAAGAATTTAAGATTTTCTTTATTAAGTAAAAAAAAAAATTAATGACAAAATATATTTAAATAAATGACAAAATATATTTAAATCTGAATTGCTCAAATTGTTAAATAGACAATATAGTTTGTAATACCTAATAATTATATATTAGGTATAGGGCAATTATTTCCATTTTATTTTAATTTGTTGTACTCAAATAGCTAAAGCTATATTTTAAAAACAATTAATAAATTAAATAAAAATAATAATATTGAATGGACGCAAAAGTGAACAGCCCAGGTCCCATGTTCAGTGTCACTAATTCACTTGTTTTATTTATGATGTATAAATAATACAGAATCTTAAATATTTCGTCTTATTTCAACATTCCAAATCTTTATTGATGAATTTTTAATGTTTACTTCTTAATCTCAGATTTTCAGTGCGAACAGTGTTAATTAATAGATAAAATTCAAGTAACGTTCAACTTGTGACAAGCTGTTTTAAGATATCTTTGAATGTGGTTCAGCCTGAGCTATCCATTTGATACTCTTGATCAATATTTGTCAATAATAATAATATTGAATTAATATTTGACATTAATGCAAGACATATGATTTCATTCTTTTGAATCATCTGATCTCTTGATTTACATCCATCAGGTGACTTCAGTTGTAAAATATTTAATTTATTAGCTGATGATCTCTACATTTTTGTTTTTAGTCCTTTTTCGCTGAATGTTCAGCAAAACTATATCTATATCGTGACATATTGTCATATATATATTTTCTCATGGCAGGGATTCTGTCATATCCATATCCCTAAGCAAGAATGCCAGTCAATTACGTATCTGACCGCTCTGCCTTAAGGTCATTACAAACACACTGACCACAGTGGGAGGAGCCAAAGCCCCAATTATAATTTAGACCAGAACTGTTTATGGGCCACTTTTTGTTCTGTTGATGAGTAACGCTCTTGCGGCTATGAGTTATTTACTGGATTCAGCCATGAGCTTTCATTTCAGCGCTGGCAGCCATGTTTTCTGCGTGAGGTGAGTCCTTTGATAGGTCTGTGTTTGATCTCTGTCAGTGTGTATGTGTTGAATCCACCGGTATTTCTCACTGGCCCGGTGAATGTGCAGTCAGATATGTGTGGCTTGACTTGGTGGTGTGAGTAAAGGATATGAGTCCACTCACCCACTCGCCCACTGCACCAAACAATGACTTACTAGTCGCCCCTTAAACTGGTGGGATTCCAACCTGTGGTGACGACAGTTTAGATGTATCAGTCCATAGCTTTTCAGCACAAGATCTGCTTTTGTATGGGTTTTAACAAAATATATTTTGTAATAAGAGACCATAAAAACAATTTGTCTGTCAAAAAATGGTAGGAGTGAACTAGTAGTGAAGTAAGCGAATCTGTCAAAGCTTAAATAGCCAAAGATGTAAATTTAAGCCACAAAATGGACTTTTTTTTATAAAATAAGTAGAATGAACTACTAAAATAAAAATAATTTTAAACATCTCCAGCACATTTAATAAACATTCAAACATCAACATATTTTAAGCCCTTATTTAAGTTATAGAAAATAAATATAGTTATAGTTATATAGTTATATAAAATCAATTTTCAATAAAATATGAACTCTTTGATACATAACCCCTTGGCTGATATCTAGGTTTGCATACAAATATTAAGCAGCGCAACGATTTTCAACATGGATAATAACAAGAAATGTTTCTTAATTATTGAAAGATAACGTGACACTGAAGTAATGGCTTCCGAAAATTCAGCTCTGCCTTCGTAAATTATATTTTAACATATTCAAATATAAAACAAAAATCTAAATTGTATTTGAATTTCCAAATTTTTACTGTATGGACCCTTTTCACAAGACTGCGATGATGTGTTTAACAATCATCAGCATCATAAATACTTTTATATTTGTATAAAAAAAAATCACAATTTTTTGTATTGTATTATCTTTGCATCGAATTACAAACAAAATAGTTTATGCTAATATGAGGGTTTTTCTAATGCTGCGTCTATGGAAGGAATAATGAGTTTGATGTCGTTGGCTCTTCTGTCTGCTGTTAGCTCTCTCTTACATCCTTTTATTGAAAGTCATGAAAACATTATCATACAATTTTTATTTTGATATTTGAGCAAAAGGGAATGCAAAAATTATATTTGTGGTACTTTCCCATTTACTGATTTTCAAGTTAACCCAACTATGATGACTTCTGCTGCTGAGAAATCTCGAAAACAAGAAAAGGTCCATAGTTAATCAAATAAATGCATAAGGAACTAAAAGAAATGACCATCTCCAGCTATATCATTGACCATTGCCGTGTAAAATGTATAATAAGAAATATACTCTATTCACACTATATAAAAGTTGAAAACTCTCGTAATGAATTGCATGACTTCATCACTTGGTGAATTAGATTTTTTTTTTAAGTAAGCAATAATTGGACATTGAGCGTCATATTTGCTTTCTTTGTATCAGACAAAATTAATTATTAATTTATTATTAGCAGAAATGGATGAACCTTTAAAAAAGGAGCACATTTAAAACCCAGTCCATGGTTTGGATAAGCATCCAGATTTTTAACAATACTTGTTGTGTCTATTGAAATGTGAGCCAGCGCGTTATTTGATTTTTTCCGGACGTATCAAAGTCATTTGACTGGCGAAGTCTCGCAATACAATGGGAAATTCCACTCCACGCTGAAGAATCATTTAAGACCCAAGTCAGAATTAAAATGAAGGTGTGTTTGGAAAAATGTTTGGTGAAATGCCAAATAAACATAGCAAGTCTCTGGAAAAATGGAGGCCGTTCTTGAGATTCCTGATCGGCAGAAGCCTGGATGAGTGTGTGTTTGATGGATAGATGGATAGGTCCGTTTGAAGTGCTTAAGAGAAGACATGTTCCCATGAGTTCGTAAAGTTGAGTTTGAAAGACCGTCTACCCCAGACCGGTGACGCTCGCTTGGGTTTCTTCAGGGGAGAGGAGAGTGTGAACGCTTACTGTGTGTTTTGAGTGGGTGTGTGTACTTAGCTTGATTAACACAAAGACTTGTTTTAGGGTCCGTATTAGTGTGCACGCCGTCCTCTTTGCAGGTCTTTTGGGGTTGAATGTATTTATGTGTGAATGTGTTTCAGTGACGCAAACTGTTGGTTTTTTTAGGTTTGAGGCATAAAAAGAGAAAATTTGACCGGGTGAGTTGAGAAACCAGTTTGGGTTTGGCAGTGACGGCGTGACCCTTCCCACCGCCACACCGAAAGACCAGCAAAAACACCCTAAACCATCCTCTATCTGAGACATATACTGTATATACATAAGAGATGTCCTTCTTTTTAGTCCAAGTTATTACTATAAAGAACGGGCAAATTTAGTTCAAGAGTTGAGATGTTCACCAAGGCTGCATTTACTTGCTCAAAGCTGCATTAAAAATAACAGTAATATTGTGAATAATTACTTTTATATTTATATATATTTTAAAATGTAAATTTATTCGGTTTTCAGCATCATTGCTCCAGTCTCCAATGTCACATGATCTTTCAGAAATCATCTGATGTGCAGATTTTCTGCTCAAGAAGCAATTTTTATTATTGTTGAAAGCAGTTCAGCTGCATAATATTTTGTAGATTTCTAGAAGTTCAAAAGAAGAACATTTTATTTGAAATAAAAGTCTAATGTCACATTGTAAATGTATTTGCTGTCACTTAATAAATTGAATGCACCCTTGTTAAATAAGTTGTTGAAACTGAGTCAAAAGAGCTCTTGATACAGTCTCTAAATAAGTCTCAGATCATCCTTTCAAAACAAAAATGGTGGTATTTGTTTGTTTGCTTTTATCTTCCGTCAAGTAAAATAGTATTTTCTTGTAAGACATACTCTATAAAACATACTCATTATTTTTGTTTTACTTACAATGGGCCAGTACATGTAAGGGGGCTAATTTGTGTATCTTCATACACTCTTTCCCTGGATTTGCCTTCTTGCCTCATTCGTGAGCAGCATCACCCATCCTGAGTGAATCTGCAGGAGAAATAACACACAAACGAGGAATTTAGGCTTTTTGTGACAAAGATGTGCGCTCTTTCTTCAACATTGTCTTCTCAAGACACTGCTTAATATCAAAGTTTGGATGTTTTTCTAGATCACTTTTGGTGATCTGATGAGGCAAAATAATAAACGGTATGCAAATGTATGCAAATTTTACCTACGTGCATTACCACTACCAAAAAAAATTATACTTTTATTCAGCAAGGATGCATTAAATTAAGCAGAAGTGATATGAATAATGTTACCAAATATTTCAAATAAACTCTCTGTTAATCAAAGAATCCTGAAAAAAAGTTTCCACAAAAATCTTTCTTGAGCAGCAAATAAGCGTATCAGAATGATGAATGATTTTTGGGTTAAAGTAGGGTAAAACGTGTCCCCGTAACTGCTACATCACTGTGCGAGTGTGTGTTTTTTATTGTTAGACCCCAGGATCTGTCAGGTGTCCATGCCTTAATTCCAGCTACAGCTCAAGACGTCTTCCTGTAACTGAAGCTCTTGGCTCCTGGCCTTTATAATCACCCCAATCTGATAACCATGAAACCCGTTCAAGACCGCTTCTCGAGGTCAGATGTCTTTCTTTCTGTTATTCCTTCTCTCTCTCTCTCTCCCTCCGTAGCTCTGGTCCAGTTTTCCACCGGGTGAGCTCTGATCTGTAATTAGTTAGCTGTAGCTGGGCTGCGGTTTACTCTGCCTACTTTGAACCCCTGAGAAGAGCTGCCCTGCCAGCCAGAACAAGAGTAACATCCCGTCAAACACCAGTGCCTCTCGTAAATGTAATAGATGGAATGGAAACATTGTCGAAAATGTAAAAATAGATAGCAAAATGAGATAACGACTACATTTTTATGCTTTCTTAAAGCAATAGTGGTGTTTGCTTCTGCCCGAGACAAAAACATGGCTCAGTCTCTACTTCATTGTACATCCATGGGAGGTTTTACCTGTTTTATTGCTGCACAAATTGTCCAGTCAAGTAGAAAAGTAAACACGGCTCTCCTCAACAGGCCACATAATTTGTTCTAAGGTTTGTTTAAATCCCTAACCCTAAGTATGATAATAATGCGATGTTTGTCTAAGTACGCACCACTAATAAGAAATCTAGGGAGTGTGAGACAGAGGCTGAACCGAGAGGAAGAGGTAATAGATATTTTTAGGAGGGGGTTTGCCTGAATGAGAGTGAGGACAGATTTATAGAGGACTGTAAAATGAAGCTCTTCTCTGGGTTTAATCCATGACGCCCATTTAAGACTTCACCTGCCTTTATTTGTTTCCCTATAGATTGTGTGTGTGTGTACTTGGTTTCAGTTCAGGTAATAAAAAGAAAACACGCATTTTATTTATGTTTATTGTTAGTGGTTTTGGGGCTGGAAATGTGTTTTTATTTAATGCTAGCTTTTATTTGCAATAAGAATCTAAATCAAAATGTGAAACCTTTAAAAAGTTAGGTCTGGCTCATATTTCTCCATTTAAAAGCCTAACAAATAAAAAATAAACATTTATCTGATAGCAACTTTTGAGAAAAATTAAGTCTGTTTTATGACCAGATTTTTAAGGACAATAGGTTTTTTTTTAAAGATTTGTTTTGTATACTTTTTTTCAGAGAGACAAAAAAATACTCTAAAATATATTTAAATAGAAAACAGTCATTTTTAATTGTAATAACGTTTCACAATATTAATAATTGTAATGAATTAGTCAAAAAATTGGGTCGTATGTCTCAATATCTTAGTGCACACTCAAAAGCCCTTGCCCTCGTCAACAAAGTGTAGAACACAGAACAAGATTCGGGACGCTCTCTGGAATCTTCCATTAGAGTCCATCGGTTTAGGGTTCTTCCACAAACCACTAAAAACCAGCCAGTGCTGGTTACCTGCTATGAATAGGTGTATCAACATGATGCACTAACACAGGAACCGCTTCCCTCGCTGACGCACACAGATGATGATGGATGATATCTGTGTGGATCATCTGAGCTGGTACTGGTATGATTGTACAGCGCACATATAAGCCGTTTCAGTTTTCATTCTCACACGTTTTCAGTGGAACAAGTTAATTGCTCCAATGATATGACAAGGTGATTTCAAAAAAAAAAAATGAAAGGATCGGGAGTGGAGAAATGATTTGAGGGGAAGTGCACACTCATGAACTGTGGCTTCTCTCCTCACATTGCCCTCTCTGTCCCCAAAGAGGAACTCAAAGCATTCATTTATTTTTACGATATTTCAACAAACAAATAATAAAAATAAATCAATGTAAACCCCAAATGTCTACACATGTATTTAGGGGCCCTTCATTCATCCAGTGGTCACCATTCTCACCAGGTCAATATTTGGCAAGCTAATTTTGAGAATTTGTCCTCTCTGTTGTGAAAGAGAATGTGTTTGGGAAATGTGTGAATGCAGTCATCTTTACCATTACCCTGCTGAACTTGCTGTCACCCAACCTTCACCATTAAGTCTTTGTCGTTGCATTTTTTTTTACTACCATTAAGAATATTTCACTCCTAATATTTGAAATTGTCGTAATGCACACTTTCATGGTTTTGTTTTAAAATGGCTTTCTTTAGGCAAAATATAATTTGAATTCTGTCTACTTCTTTTTTTCGGTAAACTTTATATTGACACCTATCAATGTGGATGCATCATAATGTAATAAAAATGTTTCTGGTTACTAGTGAATCAGCCTGTTCCTAGGCATAATTTTTTTCAGCATTTTAGAGTATTGGATAATAGGGGGTTTATGGAGATGGTGTTTGACTGGTCATGTGATAGAGATAGATTAGAGATTCTATCAAGCATAAATGATGATTGTTAATTAAAACATAAATAAAAATAAACTTAGTCAAGTTTGTAAATAAAAATACTAAGGTATGTATGCATGTATGTTCATTTTAATATGCCGATTTGGTGATGAAAATCATCTTATCAATGTTAGTAAGCTGACTGCTTAATATTTTTAATTTAAAAAAGGTTTTTGAGCACCAATGAGCATAATAGAATGATTTCTTTTTTAAGCTGTGTGTGTTATATAAATAATATCAAGAATAATACTCAGCAGGGAAGCATTAAATTGATCAAAAGACTTGAATAGAGAGTAAAGACATATAGTGTTAGAGAACATTAAGATCATCAAGATTGCATTTTCATGGTTTTCACCAAAAATATTAAGCAGCAAAAACAAAAAGCAACAAAACGATTTCTGCACTGATTATTAATTATCAATAACTGAGCAGTAAATTTGCATATTAGAATGATTTTTAAAGAAACGTGACACTGAAAACTGGAGTAATGATACTGAAAATTAGTATTTGCCATCACATACCCATTACCCATGCATATATGCCCAATACCGTAAGATTACAAAAGCTGGTTTTCCATTCAAAACATTTTTCTTTTGATTACATGAAAAGTACTTAGAAAAGTAATAGTCCCAGACAGTTCCTCTGTGGGGACTAATAAGTAATTAAATGTCTCCTCTTTCTTCATGGCGTGGTCATCTTCTCTTTTCTGTCTACTAGATTATTCCACAGATGGGTGTGACGCTGGACAGTTTGAGTTTTGACTCAGAGTTGCAGACACTGTACATGGCCGTGAGCTCGGGGAAAACGGGTCAGAAACGCAAACATTCTCCTGACAGCAGCCCTGTGGCAGAAGACAACCACGTCTCTCAACATCACCAACACATCTCTGATGTCCCCACAGGTTACTCTCTCACTGACATTGAGCTTAGTACATGAGTTAAAGAGGTCAATCCAAACCTGAATGTCTGGGAAACGCAAGCATGTGCAGAATGTCCAGTCTTCTCTTCTCCATAGATTCAGCGAGGAAGATGTTATACTGTATATGGCACCTGTATACATGTACTTTTTGTCTCTTTTTGACGTTATATGTGTTTGGAATAACATATTTTGAGCATTGCTGGTCTGTTGTGCTGTGCAGGTGCTAGTTCTTCACTGGCTTCTCAAGAACAGAATGATATCAAAGCATCATCAGGAAGACCTCAGGTGGCTGACAGTAAACAGGTTTGCTCTTTAGTTTTTATTTTAATTTAACAAAATAAATATTTGATTGATTCTTTCAGAGGACTGTTGTGCCATGAACCCAACTGATCTTAGGCTGGTAGAGTTTGACCAAGTTCAAGATTGAAGCTAGTTCAATAAAAGGACAAAAAACAGGCTTTGAACAGGCTACTCAATGTTACTCACTGATTACAGTGATATTCTGGGTTAAATATAAATTAATCTCGAACAATTTGCCTACAATGGAAGTCAAAAGAATTTTTTACGGCCATAACAGAAATGCTAAAGAGTAATTGAGTAAATGAATTATCAATGGTTTTGGACCTATATTATTCCTTTAAGACCAATTCTGAATGATTCTTTCAGGCCGTCCCGTTACCATCAGCTGCTGCTTCTGAGGAACGTTCCACCTCACGGCCGAAGAAGAAGAAAGCAGTCGGGCTTTTTCGGTGACAGTTCATCTTTCTGCATCAGAACAGTGCACATATGGACCCTTTTAATTTAAGAATGCATTATAAACATTTTTATTCATTTTAGGTTGGATTTTTAAATGATTATGGGGATTTTATTGTTGTCCATTTTAACGTTTTAAAATTAATAAATAAAATATAGCGTTTCTCAATACATGTTCTCGTTGGTAGGGCTGACGCACCCCAACTGGCAGCATGGAAAAAAAGTACAGATGCTCAGAGTATGCATAAGATGAGGTGCAAATACTACTTTTCCGCTTAGAAGTTGAGATGCACAGGTTTTTATTAGTGTTTTGGGAGGATAACAATGTGCTTTACAGGGTTGCTACAACCAGTGCTTCTAAGAAAGAAGCCAAGACGAGAAGGTCACTGAACTTGGCAAAGTTTGTAAGGTTTGTGGCGTTAGATATACAGAGTTTAGTTTGAGGCCCTCACTAGCAAGTAAATGTGATATGCTTGAGCACAAATGTATGTTCCGCTTCGTGTTCCGTAAAATCATCAGGACTTTTGAACGGACGGAAATTCTGGCCACAAACCCAACACGCATATTCCATTAATTTCTTTGGTTTTGGCTTTGCCTTTGTTAGAATGAGCTACCATTTTGTTTCTTGTCGTACTATTATCCCAGTATTGTTAATTGGTCCATCTATAAACTTAACAGAAAAAGTGAATTGTGGTTAATTGTTTTACCTGTTAGCCAGATGCCTCTTCGTCTAATTCAGGCTAGAATAAGCTTTAAAGTGGACCAGACGGCACGCCAATAGTCCATGGTCTGACTCTGTGAAACTACTCTAAAACCTACTGAATTAAATATTAAATGCACTGTGCTTTAAATCTAGTTGTAGACTGATAGAAGGATCTAGGTAATCCCTTTTTACTGTAGTATTTTTGCTGTCCACAGATTATTTTCTGATGCCTGGCCAAAACACTCTCTAATTAAAATGTATTCAGCAATACCAGTAACATCTTCAAGCTGTCAACAGTGCGGTCACAGCGGACCAGAAAAAATGTCTGCGCCACTGAAGGAGACACAGAACTGTCATAATTTTCCTACCAGTATCATTTGGTAATAGTTCTGGCATTTAACTGGTGATTCGTCTTCAGTGGAGAAGCCATTAGTGTTATTTTAAAGACATTAGAGTTCTTGGGAGGGACGGCACTTCATGTCTTGTCTCCAGTGTCTGTCAGTGAAACTAAACCTGACCACCAATCACTGCACTTCTCAATCTGGAACACATTGTTGAACACTATTACTGAATCCAGTTTTTACTGAAGGTAAAAAAAAAATAGTGGGACAAGTAAGTTGATTGTGCTTTAGATAACATAAAGTAAATAAGCGGTTAATAGTCAAAATGATCTTTGTCACGAAAGTGGAACTTGATAGAAAAAATAGTTCCTGATGGATTTTGGTCATAAATCACTGTTCTTTTATAAACTAACATATAATGAAACATGTCATCCAGCGCTAGAGCCTTGCTATTTCCTGACAGCCACATTGTAGTGATTGGTTTTATGTCTCTTCTAGCTGCACCAAGCTGGTCATTTATGGTCAGCTGCTGGTCAAAGCTGATTTAGATGATGGGTCTACAAGACTACAAGCTTGTGTGGCCGCAAATGACCTGGTAGACCTTCCTCAAGACCACTTTCCACCAGTAACGACACTTTTTCCAAGATCAAAACACCTTGACCACCTCAAGTTGGAATTATTATTTTTTTTCCAGTAGGGGTATAATTAATTGCCAAAATGTCATTTCTAAATCGCATTAATTTGTTACAGGGTCTCAAAAGTACAATTGGCTAAGCTGTGTGATATAATAATGCCTTTATTAATAAAAGTTTATGCCTGTAAAACAAACAGAAAGGTTTAGTGCTTAATAATGTGCATCGATAATAAAACATTTTTATTTGAAAATTCTGTTTTTTAAATAGCACAAAATTAATTGAAAGATCCTTATAATTTAAAGATTAAAGTATATAAATTATATATATATATATATATATATATATATATATATATATATATATATATATATATATATATATATATATATATATGCTTCACTGTAACACTTTTGCTAATGACCTTATTAATCCATTAAAGATTATTAAAGTATTATAAATATTCAAATAAAAAAAACAACCTATTAACTATGAACTTTTTGAGTTAGAAAAAGTTGTGAGTTAGTCACTCATTAAAGATTCATTATCTGTGCGTGTTATACTCTACGTCTGCTGACGTACCGTTGAGTAAGTAGAGCATTGCTGCTGAGGTTCAAAGGACTGGACACATCAGGGTCCGAGAGTCCAGACGTGTGATGCACGAGCCTCTTGTTTGTCTCGCGTCTTGGCAGCCGCCGTGTGCTGTACAGGGGGAGAGCTGCAGGGCTGATAAAGCGCGTCTGCCCGGAGGGGTGGAGAGGAGGGCAGACACAGACAGAGGGCAGGACTGGCAGGGTGCGGCTGCTTCAGTAGCATCTGAGCTCGGGTCGCTTCCATTTCCATCTCAACTGAGAGCAGCGCGCCACAGCGCAGTAGTCAAACAGCCGAGCCGGGAGCCAGAAACCGCTGCGGGACGCGCGCTCTGACCGCGGCTCTGCGCAACCAGGACCCGCCTGCAGGCGACTCTAAACGCGCTTGCCAAGATAAACGGAACTTCTCTATTTATTCCCCCTGTCTCCGCTTGGACTGAGAGAAAGCGAGTTTTACAGACCTGAGAGGAGGACCGACGAGCTGGCACCAGCCTCGCCGCCTGAGGAACCCTACGTTTGCCGGGGTGTCTTTCCGTGCGTAAAAGGATGGTGAGCGCCAGGTGTCCTAATAGACTGGTCCTCCTCCCCCTCCGGTGATCTTGCGCGGGGACTGAAGCTGAGATTGGGGGAGGAGGCTCGCTTTACCATCATCTTCACTATCTTTGACACTCCATCTTCTGGAGTGCCCGCTGGCACCGGTTGGCATGAGACTCTCCACAGCGGCGGCGCTCCTCACCGGCTTCATCTTGGCTTTCTCGCCGGCGTACGACAGCTGCGGACCGGGCAGAGGTTACGGCAAGAGACGGACTCCAAGGAAACTCACGCCTCTCGCCTATAAGCAGTTCAGTCCGAACGTTGCCGAAAAAACCCTGGGAGCCAGTGGAAGGTATGAGGGGAAGATAAGCCGCAACTCCGAGCGTTTTAAAGAGCTCACGCCCAACTACAACCCAGACATCATCTTCAAGGATGAGGAGAGCACAGGTGCGGACCGCATGATGACGCAGGTGAGCCAGGCACACGCGGAAATGCTTCATCAGAGCAATAAGCGAAGTGATATCCGTTTTTAGTCGAGATTACTATCTAAAATCACTTGCATTAAACTTTAAGAAAAAAGGTAGCTGCACCAACTATGCAAAACCTAAAAGATACATCTTTGTATAGTATTAACTCTTTAAGAAGACATATAAGTACCTAAATGCATAATAGCATTACCCAAGTGTACCTTTCTGAAAGTGTGGTTAGTTCACCCAAAAATGACCATTCTTTACTCACCCTTTGTCGTTTCTTTAGCTTTCCTCCTCCTGTTGCATAGTAGTTTTTGTCCATTCAGTGGAAGTCACCTGCAACCAAAACATTTTTCATTTGTCTTCTGCAGAAGAACTAAAGTCATACAAGTTTGGTAAATCAGATCCGCAGCCTTTACCGACCCATATCTTTAAGCTGGACTGCACCATGTGTGCTTCATGCAGTAGAGTGCTATCACTGTCTGATTTTGTAGCAATGCTGCCTTTTCAAGATCGAGTGCGTCAGTTCAGGGTATTGTCACTTGGAGAAAATAATTAAACGTAGATATTCTTGAGATGATTCAGAAAATGTGGTAAAGAAGGTGCGTTTAAAATCGAATCCAAACTTTAGGCATAACATCTGGGTCATGAAGCGTCTTTGAATTGTGATAGTTCATAGATGAGTGCAGTTTGAAGCAGCAACCTTAGGTTTTCAATCTAGATCTAGACCGTTAGTACCGCAATATTTCTAGTTATTTAATTTACCATACAGTGCGATTTGTATTTGCACAACAAATCAGGGTACATTATCATGCCGTCAAAGTTGTAGTAGAGATGGATGAATATAAATGATTTGCTTTGGAATGTTCTTCATTAGGATTATCATACAAACCGAACTTAGAGATAGACCACCTGGAAAAACAAGTGGTTTAGTGTCAGTGGTATGTTGACTTTAAGGCTCAATCACTGTGGGGTTCGAATCTACAACCCTCAAGTCACCTTCCCAGATCTTTGTCAATGTGGCCCCTTTGTTCAAGTACCTTTTTTTTTTTTTTTTTTTTTTAACTCTGTCTCATAAATGCTCTATGCATGTGGGCACAGAGACCACAGTTCCTCGAGTTCATTCGAGGTTTCAGGTCTTTCAGTCTTCATAACAGAGTATATGGGGGCAGGTTTCGTCAAATTAAAGACGCAGTAGTCATCGGGTTATTTTATAACCGCATATTTGAACTTTCTCCCACGGGGCTCTCGCTCAATTTATGTGAATGAATGAACGCAAAAGGGGTGACTGTCAATAAAGTGGAAGGGAAAGGGAAACCTGAAACGTTTAATTAAAACAGTGCAGTCGCTGTTTTAAGCGCGATTGGAAAAGAAAACATTAAAACGGCCCTTGTAGATTGAGCATGACCTGTGACTGTTTTAATGTTTACCCCGTATGCTTAAACACGACCGCTCGTGATTAACGGCGTACACCCCCTTTTTCGAACCGTCTGATATTTTTTACGACGTTGATGTGGTACCGAGCGGAATTTATTTGACTCCAATCTCCCCCTCACCTAAAAGTATTTATATCAGCTCTTTTCCTCTGAATGCCCACATGTTAATATCCAGGAGAGCCACGTGGGAACTGAGGAGGGGCTCGTAGATCTCACCCCGTCTTTACCTGTCACCTCTCCGGCGAGCGCCGCGCTCGTTTACCTGACCTTCGCGCGATTTATGAGGGCCAAACTGCGGCGACTGCTGGAGACAACCTCTGGTCTGTTTTTCCTTTTTATTCTGTGTTATTTTTTTGTTTGTTTTTGTGGCATACGTGTGTAAAAATAGTCGGCTTCACATGCATTTAAGCCTTAATTACACACATATTTTTCTCCACCTTATTTTTGATTCAGCGGCGAGTGGCCCCGGCGCTCTCATACAGGCGCGAGTGTTCGGGGCCCCGCGCCGTCGGTGAATGTTTGTGTAGCCCGCGGTTAGTGTGAAGGCTCTCCTCCTGAAAACCCGTCGATCTCCGCTTTGAAAGCAAAACTAACAGAGTTCACGGGCTGATTTATGAAGTCCAGTTCACTTTTGCAACCACAACGAAAAAAGCTGAAATCCACACCGCTATGTGAATAGGCATCTATTACAGCTCGCCGAGTCGCTATTCTTATCGTCCAATCTGGGGACGTGCTCAAAAAAATGTTCATAAATATCTATATTTATATTCCTACAACAAAAGACATCTTTTTTTTCAGCTCATATGGGCATTTCTGACATCATGCCAAATGCACATATTTCTAGTTAACCATAAACTACCATTTCCTTCTGCAGGTCACCATAAACCGGTTCTGCGGTCCTAGAGTATATCGATCTAGGCCTTTTAAGATTCGCTGCAGCTCTTCAAGCTTCGGGAGTTCGTTGTTTTAACTTTTGGAATGGGGAAGACTTGACATTTTTAAAATGTCAGTTAGCTCCACTTTTGTATATGTGGAGTGGGCATGATGCATCTAAAATGGTATTCGGCCCCCCAAATCTCACGAGGGACAGTGAGGGTTTTGTTCTTTAAAGATATTTTACCCAGAAATGAAACTTCAGTCATTCTTGTGTTCCAAACCCGTATGATTTTCAAAGGAGATCCCCCTGCTCTATTCTATATAATGGAATCATTCACTAGAAATCCTGGCCTTTGCCGTAGAATTCAAATCTTATTTGCTTGTCTGCATATTCAAGGTACCATTACCAGCATTTGGCCTATGATTACAAACCTGGTGTGCCTTGTCTTCTCCAGCAAGTTTAAATATGCACAAATGAAGTCTACAGAGTGGGTTTCCTTCATCAAGATAATCTTTATAAATGATGAATTTGAAACCTAAGCACCAAAGTAGAAACCCAACAGCACCACCAGTGCTTCTTTTCGTCTTTATTTAAAATGTACAAGTCAGGAAGCTTGAGTATGAACACAGTGAGGCTGTGAAAGTGGATTAGTCACTAAATGAGTGTTCCTGCTTTGCATGATAACATTTAATATCCCCAACAACCTTTGTAGTCCCATTTAGCCACTTATTAGTACATTTTTCGAAATATGAAAAAGTGAAACACCACAGGGGGTATTTCTGAAAGTGAAAATGCCTTAACACCGACCTTATTCCGGGAAATCAACCAAAAACCTATTTAAAAAACCCATTGACCTTGGGGCTATGGAAACATTAAGCCGTTGTTTCCAGGTTTTAGGATTCCTGCAGCGAATAACGACTTCAATTTTGATCTACAAAGTCATGGTTGAATTTTAAAAGCAGCGACTTGAAAAGCAGAGCATGGACCACATATATG
Source organism: Puntigrus tetrazona (assembly GCF_018831695.1). Lineage (NCBI taxonomy): Eukaryota > Metazoa > Chordata > Actinopteri > Cypriniformes > Cyprinidae > Puntigrus > Puntigrus tetrazona. The sequence continues at coordinate 3,350,559 of NC_056704.1, read as the reverse complement.
ATATATTTATTGATCATTTCTTTTGAGCTTGACCGCCCCCGGGTATGTGCTAATTATTTGAGAAAGAGCAGTGTAACCATTCTATAAAACATCTCCTTTTTGGTTTCACGGAGAAAAGCAAGCCAAAAGGGTTTGCATATATACACATTTTAGTGTGGGAGAGTGCATTATCATTGTTGACACTATGACTGTAGTCTAAGCAGTTGCTGTACATGTTTTGGTTTCAGTGAACCTTGGAGACTCAACAGAGCAACCAAACACACTGGCACTGTATTTTCGAATCTTCTTTCCTCTCCCATACCAGCCTCTGGACTGGTCTGATGGCATCCACACAGACCGAGCTCAGCTCTAAGAGACCTTAATAGCACAGAGACATCGAATCACTGAGCGCAGACTCGAACAGATAGTCCGCAGAACTTTCTAGAGTAGCTGTTGGGTGGAAAGGTGGGTCTCCAGTTCGGAGCACAGAAATAGATGGTTTGATGGCACAGCTATGTCGTGAGGACTTAGGATGGCGACATCAAAGAATTTCTGCCGTCACTCAGTAAGCAATTTGTGACCACTTAGTTGGTGGTTATCCAGTGACCTTGCATGTCTCGTGGCCTCTGGTTGAGACAGGGATTTATCAGCCCATGGGCTGAGTGTGTTTGTCCTAACCACAAATGCGTCAGTTCTACAAATGGCTGTTAGGATTATATTTGCCATTGCTCACCGCGTTTCTCACCTAGCAACTGCTTGCCACAGGCTTTTTGACATGAGCCTACTAAAATCCATATTTCTTGCAGGAAAGTCGAGACAATGGCCTTGTGTTCTTTCTCACTCAGGCACGCAAAGCCTCCTTCTGTTTGTTTAATTGGTAACTTATGTATCAGAGTTCAGTATTCAGTTGGGTTTAAATGCTGTCACACTGGTCATTTACGCTACATAAACCACCAGAAGTGCATATTTATGTACTTCACTGTGAGACATTCTGACTGATCTATGAACTCACTCGGTGCTCGTGTCACTAAATTGCTTTTTTCCCCAGACAGTGTAAAAACTGGTTACTGTAAGATTTTACATTGCTAATTTCCTTAGTTCACATCGAATGCATGTTAATAATTATCCTAGAAGAACAACAGATAATAAAACACACTTACACTGAGGCTCTTGCTGCTATAGCTACCTGGTAATGTTATTATCTATAATAGCACATCATCAGTGTGCTATTATAGATTAGAATAATACTTTTAATTAATTTTTTTTAGATTTTTGATTTCATTTTAATTATTAATTATTTTAATTTTAATTTTGTTTTTGGACATTTTTGAATGTCTATATATATATATATATATATATATATATATATATATATATATATATATATATATTTTTTTTAATTAAGCTTGTGATTTTAGAATTTTACATTAAATCAAAATGAGAAATTTTAAAATGAGGAAAAGCAAAAAAAAATTTTTTTTGCAATATTTCTGTTAATGTTTTATTTTATTTCAAATACTCTAAAAATGTGCAAAAAATGTCTCACAAATTAGAAATCTCAGAATTTCGCAAAACTAATAAATTTCACAAATAACTACAAAGTAATGGTCAGTAAGACTGAAATCATAACAAAGAATGAAATTTTGTGTAGAACGTAGAAAGTCTCATAAAACGTACTGTAACAATCTTTGTTTTGCTTACAATTTAGATTTTACATTAAGTATTTTATAGTTAAATGTAGTTCAATAATCTATGCGTTATTACAGATCAACAGTGTTTTTTTTTAAGTTAAGTTAAGTTAGCAATAACATGCTACATGTTAATCATTTAATAACATTTCCACGTTCCAGTAAGTGTTTCTGATGGGTTATCTTTTGCAGCGCTGTAAGGATAAACTGAACTCTCTGGCCATCTCGGTGATGAACCTGTGGCCCGGCGTGCGTCTGCGTGTGACGGAGGGCTGGGATGAAGACGGCCATCACTCTGAAGAGTCCCTGCATTATGAGGGCAGGGCGGTCGACATCACTACCTCGGACCGCGACCGGAACAAATACGCCATGCTGGCCCGTCTGGCAGTGGAGGCCGGCTTCGACTGGGTCTACTACGAATCCAAAGGCCACATACACTGCAGTGTCAAATCAGGTGAGAGCAGCTGTGTGTGTGTTTGCGCTTGTGCTGAGATTGTGCAGGGAGAAAGAGGTCACGCGAGAAACAGTCCTTACAAATAAAAGCTTTCATTTTTGCAGGTAGATGTATTTCTGTGAGAAGACAACAGGGTAGGAATTACTTTTGGGAAATTAGTTGTAGGCATAAACTACTGTTGAAAAACTTGAGATCAGTAAGTTTTTTTTTCCCCTTAAAATAAATTAATTTCAGGAAGAATGCATTTAATTAATAAAAAGTAACAGTGAATACTTAGGTTACAAAATGATCTTAAAATTATCCTCACTGTTTGAACAAAAATATTAAGCATCAGTACTAAAAAAATAAATGTTTCTTGAGCACATAGTCAGCATATTAGAACCATGTGACACTGAAGACTAGAGTAATAAATTAACTAAGATATTTCAATGTGTGATTTTAAACTGAAATAATGTTTCACAGTTTTTATCGTTTTTTTATGGTTTTACTTTATCAATAAATGCAATTTTATTTGATCTATTCATTTATTTTTATTTTTAAATCTAACCATGACTAACAGCGCTTCTCACAGACATGTAATGTGAGAAGACAAGGACAAGAGATGGACTGTTAGAGCATGTCTATGGATAAAGATTTTAATTTCTACATTCACTATGAACTATCTAATGTAGAGAGCCATGTCATCTTCGGTGTCAGATGAAATTTCGTTGCTTCACACGATTGTATTAAAACATCGCAATCTGGCAGCACTGGGCCGTCTGATGAATGCACTTCTTTTTTTCACCGTTTCTAACATTTACTTTACCTTTCTGACTTTTCCAGCTATGCTTTACCTTGATCCTTACCTCCATGCAAATCAACAGTGGTTTTATGTAGCTTTAGCATCCATAGGATCTCTTTTAAGCTGGGGGAAAAAATTCAGGCAGGCACTTTCACAATTTAATATTCCTACATCTCATAATTATATATTGGAATTTTGCTATAAGCAAACAATATAGCAAGGTAAGACTAAAGTTGTTCTCATTTACTCTGTAAGACTTCATTGTAACATAATATTGCGAAATGCATCCACAATACATGCAACTATTCTAAACAGTGTATAAATCTAATCTGTAATCATAGCGCTCTCGGAAAAGGCCACAGATTTGGCGGAATTGGAACAATTTTCACTCAGAGACTTCTGTATGCTCGTTTGTTGAATATTTTGTCCAGTAATTAAGTATGTTTAAAGCATTTTACCATGTTTAAATGCATTCCACAGATTTCCCTGAAAAACAAGTGAGAAATGGGAAAAAAAAGTCTGTGGGTTGTTTTTTGGCTCATCTCTTATAGAGATGTGATTTACCGTTTTGTTACAGTCTCTAATATTCATTATCTGTTTCTCTGTTTTTCCCACTGTTTTCTTTCTCTTTATTCATTTTTCCCCCTGTCCTTCCTGCCCAGATCGTTATGCGAGTCAGCTGTCCCTGACATGATCAGAAGGAAAATAGAGTTTTATAATATTAAATATATATATTGTGTATCGTTATGTATATATTTGACATTTGTACAAAAAAAACCTAAGAATCTAAAGAGGCAAGACTGCTGGCAGTGCCAGTCCAGTCAGAATCAGTCCACTAGGAGGCGCTCCTGCACCAACGTCCCAAAGAAGAAGAAGTAAAAGTCCCATTTTAAGGACGCCAAACTGATCCTATTTACCAACTCAACCAATCACTGAGGGAAACACCATAGGACCAACCAATGCACAAGGGCTTGAAGGCCAAAGGTATAGCCAGAAGTGAAGATTAGAAACAGGCATAGGCATTAAATCTATTCTTTGTTTCCTTAATGAAGCGTTCTTTCTTTCCATTCTTCTCTTCCATTCCTCCCTCACGCTTTTCTTCAGAGCACTCAGTAGCAGCTAAGACAGGCGGCTGTTTTCCTGGAGGTGCTCTGGTGATGATGGAGGACGGCACTTGTAGATCAATCCGAGACCTACGAGCAGGAGACCTTGTTCTGGCCTCGATGGGAAGTGACGGGACTGGAGAGCTCGTGTACAGCAAAGTCCTCACCTTCCTGGACCGTAGCCCCATTACCCAGAAGCACTTTCATGTGATCAGCACCGAGGATGGGGCTAGTGTCTCCTTAACGGCAGCTCATTTACTGTTTGTCTGGGTCGGGAACTGCTCCAGCGGGGGCCAGCCAAAGCCTGGACCCCCCCGGATGATATTTGCCAGTGATGCCCAGCCAGGGCAGTGTTTGCTGATCGTCGATGAGGGAGATCTCAGGAAGCGTGTTTCACGGATCTCTCGAGTGGAGGTGCGGGAGGACCGGGGGGCTTACGCCCCACTGACTGCCCATGGGACTTTGGTGGTGAATGGAGTGATGACCTCGTGCTACGCTGCGGTGAACGAACCACGGCTAGCTCACTGGGCATTTGCACCTCTACGCCTGTTGTATAGCTGGACCGGACCGGATCGGATCCTTAAGAACGGCTTACACTGGTACTCTCAGGTCCTACTTAGCGTGGGAACACTACTGCTAGACTCAGAACTCTTCCACCCCTGGGCCTTAGAAGATCATGAAAGATGATAGATTGAAAACGAACTCAGAAATGAGTGAGTGGTGGAACGATGGAAACGATTGAACGCTCAGGGTTTATCACTTAAAGGGATAGATCACACGAAAATAAAGATTCAGTCGTTTTTTTTTCACATCTTCATGTTGTTCCAAACCTGCAAGACCTTGTTCATCTTGGAACACAAATTAGGATTTTTTTGATTAGATCCATGCGCTTTCTGACCCTGCATAGACAGCGATGCAGCTATCACATTTAAGGCCCAGAAAGGTAGTAAGGACATCATTAAAATAGTGCTTCAGTTGTTCAACTGTAATGTTATTTGTTAATTTTCGATGACTGACATGAAAGACAAGAAATCATTATCTTTGTTTTCTTTGTGCACCAAAAGTATTTTCGCAGCTTTATTAAATTAAACTGGAACCACTGATGTCACATGGACTATTTTAACAATGTCATGACTACCTTTCTGGGCCTTAAATGTGTCAGTTGTGTTGCTGTCTATGCAGTGTCAGAAAGTTCATAGATTTCATCAATAATATTTTCATTTGTGTTCCGAAGATGAACAAAGGTCTTATGGGTTTGGAAAACATGAGGAGATTTATTAATGGCAGAATTTAAATTTTTGGGCAAACTATGCCTTTAAGAGGATAGTGCTAAGATAGGCGTAATGTACCAAAAGCAGACTTTTTAATGACTAAAGGCAAAGAGTGTCATTTCTGTGCATCAAATAACGCCATGCAAAAAAATGATTTTTAATGCCCAGATAATTCCAACCCCACACTCACGTCATGGACTCTTTTTCAAATTTCCAGGGTTCTCAGAAGGGGAAAAAAAACTTCTATGAAGTGCTGCAAGGATGACCTGTTTTTGTAGACCGAAATTAGGAGACAAATATTTATCACTTAAAGTTCCATCTTCTAGAATTATTTTCAAATGGTCCGTTGGTTAAATGTCTGAAAATAGGTCTGTAGTTAACACAAGATCAAGATATTTTCACATTATGACATCAAATATATCAACAATGCTTGTCTTTTGCATGTCTGAAAAGGCAGATGCTGCCAAGGAAAGTCTAAAAGGAAATGCAGAGGTTGTTGAGGATATTACACATCATCACGCCAAACAGGAAAACTCATCTACTCACAAGCCCACCTTCCTCCATGTGTTTCAGGAGACACGCTTGATCATGCAAGAGTCACGGTATTGTCTGTTTAAAGCAATAGGCTAATGAACCAAATGTGCAAGAATTATAAATATTTGTTGGTCACAGAGTTTATTTTCTTCCTTAATCCAAAAGTCAGTGGAAAAATACGACTGGCTTTTTGTTGAGGGAACCAGCGTGATGCGAACTTTAAGGTCGTCCTACGAAACTGTCATCACTGCAGCGCTCTGCACACTTGCAAGGATAATAACCGGGGAAAAGCATCTTCACCGTCTGTGAAAAGGGTCAAATGGAGCAGTGCCAGTGTTTACACTTTTTCGGGAGAATAATCATACTTATAGCCGTATAAGCTAAAATGAAAAAAACGTATTTCACATTGAAAAAATTTCACACATCACCTTTAACTGTAAAAAGAAGAGATTACAAACTGACCTCTTGTCTTGCTTCTTATAGAAATTGTGAGAGACCAAACATTTTTTATTTGTTCGCTATAATCCAGTGTCTTTCCTCATTAGATTGTCATTAGTCTTAAGACAGTCTGCTAAACTATTTTAAAAATGTTATTTCAAATAAAGTACTTTGTAATATCGTTAAGGTAATATAAGGTATTCGGGTAAAGTATTTAAAATCTATTTTTGAAATTAAACTTTATACAAATTATTTATTTTGTCTCGTATTTGCTCTTTGCTGGCTATGACAGTTTCTTTTCTTCATTATTTTTGTTATCTGTGTGATGTGTTGTCTGTGTCAAGGGTCCTCAGCCTTTTTTTTTTGACTCCAAATACCCCATTTGTGTTTTAATAAAAACTGGTTTAGAACTACTGGTGTATGTAATTATTCCCAGAAAACGGTCAGGACAGTGTGCACTAGAGTCAAATGGGTTTAACGTAACAGGAATCCCACCAAACATGTGATATGACCCCATTGAATAGATCAACTCTCCTCTTACAAAAGAGACCATGCAAACATGGCGTTTAGACTAGTCTCATTTTTCAATTCTCAAAAGGCTAAAAAGGAGGACATTTTAGAAGCTTTATAGAATTCATTTTCACGATAAACCTCTTATGTTATATTAAAAGCATCTGATAAATAAATAAACGTAAATGCCAGTTAGCACGTCACTGACTTGACCAAAATCCTGGTTGCATTGATTTTTATCGAACTGACAATGAAACGAACATCTGCAGAGCAACGGTGAATGTAACTATAGCTTATCAGTGGTATAACGCAGGGCTTTTGAATTCAGATGCTAGACCCTCAAAAATAATAATTCATTTGCAAGCGCTCCCATCCTAAAACTTAATAGGCAACTTTTTTTCGTGATGTATAAAGGGCTAATTTGTACAGTGAAAAAAATCAGCATAATAAATGAGTAAAATATTATTTGAAAAATGTTTTGGTTTTACATCACTGCATTTTTGCCTGTGGTTCTGTACGTTTAGACATTTTTGCTTATTTAAATCCGTTAAATTGATCCATTTTTATAAATGTATTTATTTGAAAGTTTTTTATTCTATGTAATAATACCTATTTAATTAATCAAAATGTTTAATAACAATTTTACCTGTGGCTTTAAGAGCGCGTCTATAATAAGGAGTGGAAACATAATCCAGGTCTCTCTCTCTCTCTTTCTCTCTCTCTCTTGTTTTTCAGTCGCTTGTCACCAGAAGCGAATAACGGATCCCGTTAGCCCGTAAACTGCCTGCCAGTTTTAACTTTAAACTTCGTTAAAGCGTAGTTTGGAGGGAGTTTAGCCTAATAATAACACCTCGCGTCCACATTTAGGACTCTGAACTCGCGCACTGTCTCTTTAAGAGGGTTTACCCACCGACCTCCTGTTGATCCGACAGCGTTTCCCCATACATTACAGTCCTTCTGTATCTCCCGCTGGCCTCTCTGCGCTTCGCTTCATTCATAACGGTTTGATTATTTATTTATTTATTCGCTTTGGAAACTTGAAGCTCAAACATGGCAGAGGTAGGGAAAGGAGTCAACGCCGGGAAACTGGCCAGTAATGTGCAGAAGAGGATAACCCGAGCACAAGAGAAGGTATGCGTGCTTGCATCTACTCTTTTTGTAAGTGCTTTATTGTTGTTATTTAGTTTGAACATTCAGCCGCGACCGACTGATCAAATGATCTGACACTGTTTACTGTAGATATGAAACACTTCATACTACACTCACTCATGTGTTTGTCAGGCTCTCTTGCGTTGAAAAGGTGTTTTTATTTCTCATTCAAAGAGCAGTTTCTTTTAAAGTTATGTTTGAGACCGATGGGGTCATTTGAGATGAAGTGCGTTAAAGAGCAGCTGTCAGTGACCAAAGCTCTTTTTGACATTTGAGTTCCTTTCCATTGAATCAACCATTCGTTATATTATATTATATCATGTTACCTAGTGGTGAAGACTGGGACTATCTGTGACACTTTTGAACATTTGTCAGGTTAGGTTTCGTTTATTTTGAAAAAGTTAGGCACGTACCCTAAAGACCTGAGTAGAAAAAGTATGTAATGTAATTTCTGTCATTTCCCAAGTAAAAATAACAACAACAACAAAAAAATGTATAATTTTAAAGCACAAAATAATTGATTATTTATGGGCATGTTGTCATATGGGGAAAGTTAGGGAGCTACTTTTTTTTTTTAAATATGAAAATTAAAGTAAAATAAATTAATAAGTAAATAAAACGTGTAAAACGTGTTGTAGGCTCCACTATAAGTAACTGAGACATTCTAACTTCTAAAATTGCTCTCATGTGACGACTTGTCCCTCGCTGAACTATTATGAAGACTGTTGTCTATAATCTCTCCTCATTATATACTCTGCACTTGTCTGAATGTGTGTCGGTGTATTTTTCTTTTCTTTTTTTCACAGTTTGAGCTGTTTGGATTCGTAAAACCCACCGCTAGAGAAAACAACCATCGCTTTATAATTACTCGTCCCTTACAAAAACCAGCTAGTCTCACTCTCTCCTGTAACATTCTGACAGAATGTTTCCTTAGAGATACACCTGGACGTAAAACATGAATGGACTAACAGCATTACGTCCGCTGCAAATGAATCTGTGGTTCTTGGGAACATATTGATCGGTTTGGAAATGGCCGTGTTGGGGCACAGTTTAAGTCTCAGGGTATGAGTGGTGCATCAACAAAAACATCCCCCAAACCGAAAGCAGGAGGTACACAGGAAGTGTCATTTCCACACTAAACGCTGCAAATGACCGCTGGCCTCCCAGAACGCACAGCTGGACTCCAGAGTTATATGAAGTACTTGATCAATTTATCCAGTCTAGGTTTATTTTTTAGGGATCTGTCGCTTGCACACTGTTTATAATCTGAGTTATTAATCCAAACTAGCACTAGAATCAGTACAGAGACATCAGAAATCGATAGTCTTTTAATACTGGTCATTTTTTCATTTAGGCTGTTTCATGCTTAATGTTCTTTCACACTATTATTTTTTGTAAGTGGCTTAGACATGGATAGGAGATTTCTTGGAAAGATAGTTTTATCATTTCCTGTCGTTATAAATCAAGAAGGCGCATTACTTTTCAGTCATATAGATGTTCACAAGGAGAGTTATTTAGTTATTCGTCTGCTTCTGTGTTTGTGTTCCTCTTCCTGTAGCTCTTCTGTCCATGCTAGACTCATAGAGCCTATTTTCAGTTGTTTTGTGTGTAATTTTGAGTTTTCTGAGATCCAGTTCTCGTGTCTGTAAATGTAGTAAATACATCGGTAAAACAGTCCATGTCACATCAGTGGCTCAATTTCTGTTTTTCAACGCTAAATTAATACTTTTTTTTCCATAAAGAAAACAAAAATAATTTACTACCAATTTACTCAACCATTCTTCTCCCCCGAGTTACGTCTTCAGCTCTTATTAAGCATTACGCTTATGTGCACGCTTGGGGGAGAATAGTTGGGTAAATTATGATATTTTTGTCTTTTTGTTTCTTTGCACGAAAAAAAAGGATTCTCGTAGCGTCAGAACAATTTGTGTTATGAAGATGAACAAAGGATACGGGTTTAAAATGACAAGAAAGACAAATGTTTCATTTTGGGATGAACTAACCATTTCGGCCATCAGACCACAAGAGACTTGCTGTCTAGCTACCTTGTTGAACCTCACCACGAAGACTATTTCATGAAGTATCTAGCTTCAGAAAACTTGGAATATACTTATTAAGATTTCTTATGTTGCTTCAGTTGACAGAATTATAATATTTGCATGAATTATCCATTTAATATTGGCAGATTTCGTTTGTCTGTAGGCGTTACAGTTGGCCTAAATATTATTTGTCAGCACTTGTTTTAGTTGCATTTAGTGTACTTCACGGTGGCTCAAGTCCTCAGCTGTCTCTGCCTCTTTAAGGTGTGAAAAGCTGGACTCACTCTAAAAGTATCTATATGCGTATTTGTGTGTGTGTGTGTGTGTGTGTATACACTCCGTTCTAAGTGATACACAGGCCATCAATGTTATTGCATTCGCTGTCTCCTCTTCCTCCCTGAAACTCGTCCAGGTAGAGGAGAGTTAACCATGATCCTTTAGTGGCAAATGGCCCACATCTCTGCACTTTTCTCACTCTTCACTTCTCCCACATACACCTGTCTGTCATTAGACGATGTTTGTCACTAATTTGGAACATCAAGGCGGGCTATTCTTGAGTTACCCAATCGTTTTTTTGTAGAAACATTCCAGAAGTGTCCAGTCGCAGAATGACCCTGGAGGACAAGAGATGGGTGCAAAGTTACAACCACCTCCTTTTCTCAGATTAGAATCCAAAGGAAGCGTCCTCAGTCTCCCCCTGACCTCTGCTCTGATTGGACAGGCGGCCTGTCAGTCGAAAGCTCAAGCTTTAGCCACACCCCTCTTCCGCACTCCACCCACACACCTGTCCATCCTCATAGATCTGTAGAGCAGTGTGTGGATTGGGCTATGAATAGCAGACAGGCTGTAGCTGTGAGCTAATCCCCAGAAGCCCCTTGTGCCACAAACTGTGGCGTGTGTGAATAGCAGCGGCTGTGGTCTGGGGTATTTTTGGGGCTGTAACTGAACACCAGCGCACATCGACCAGAAGTAAAGACCAAGGGCCTTTATAAAATACAGATGAAGTGACATTTGGCTTATGCTTGAGAGAATGCGGTCATAAATTCACGCAAGCACATGCAGGCTACTGCTAAATCGCTCTCACTGTAAGCTCCTTTAACCTGTTAGTTAAGGCTCCACAGACACACTAATTAAGCCCATCCGCTTGCCACTCCTATAAAACAGCAGAAGTGTGGGTGTGCGCTTAATTTATACAGATTTGTCCCAGAAATACAGCTCAGTCTGGGCAGTTTGGAGCTAAAAATGTCTTATTTTACAGTATAGAAATCAGTAAAAGTAGCATGGGAAAGAGAAAATGAATTTGCGTATGGCAACAGATCATGAGGGTGTGTTAATATGGATAACTGCATCAATTAGTATAAACTTGCCTCTCAGTTGCTCGAGTGTTTCACTCACACACTCATAGGAATCTCTCAGCTGCCGGACAAATGGTTGGCGCTGGTCTGATCAGAGCTGTATAAGTTGAACATGCTGATTCAGAAATAGTTCTCCAGTCAATGAAAATTTGTCATCATTTACTCATGTCAAAGTCCCGGCTTTTTTCTGTGAAACGCAAAAGGAGACAACTTGAAAAAGGTTCCTGCTGCTCACATACAATTGAATGCAGAGATTCCAAAAAAGGCAGTTCATATGACTTGTGTACCATATTAGTCTTCTAAAGCCATATTTACAGATTGTAATTTAAGCTAATTTTTAGGACACGGACGCATTATGCAAGTCAGCTTCCAAATGAGGAAACGCACAGTATGATGACACTACTCCAGTACTTAATTTCAATTGTAAATCAGAAGAGTACAGAAGCTAGAGCAGAAGTGTAACTGAACAAAAGTTGAGACAGTTAGGATATTTTTGTATTTTTTCATAGGAAATACCTTAGTTTATGGTTGCACATTTATTAAATGCTCTCAAAATAGAACTTCCTGAAGATTGTATTGCTTCTAGTTCTTTTAAAACCATTTGTGCTTGTGATAGGTCATTAAAGGAATTGTTCACCCAAAAATGAAAATTATGCCATAATCTACTCGCCCCCAACCCATCCTAGGTGTGTATGACTTACTTCTTTCAGACGAAGACAGTCACTGGCTCTTCCAAGCTTGGTAATGCTGGTGGATGATGGCCATGATTTGGAAGCTCCATAAATCAGCAAGTACTGAGTATAGCCATTTGCACAATGTCAAGAATTAAATTTAATTTAAAAAGTAGAAATATTTGTGTAACAAAAACCCAGCGATTTGCTTCAGAGGACATGCGATAACCCTCCGAAGGTGTATAGGTTAGTTTTATGACACAGTACCGATTTATGAAGCTTCAAAATCATGGCCACCATCCACCTGCATTATCAAGCTTGGAAGAGCAGGATAAATTATTTTAAAACTCTGCGTTCATATACACCTAGGATGGCTTAGGGGTGAGTATTATGGTGCAATTTTAATTTTTGGGTAAACTATTCCTTAAATTAATGATTTTCATTGTACGTCTACATGAAAAATGATTATAAAGCTCTGGACTCTGGAGGTTAACTAATTGTTTCATATAACTAATCTTTGGCTGCATTATAATGATTTCCTAATGCGCAGTATGATTGAAGAACACATGTGGATGCAGTTTGGATGTTGAAAATAAATATTTTTCTTTTTCTTAAAAGAATAAATTAGTTAATTTAGTTGCATGAAATGAAACAATGAAATCAGCAGAATGATACGATCCTCCCATCAATGCCGTGTTCGGATGAAGACAGCTTATTTTATGTATAATTAGATGCATAGAATCCATAATTGCACCTGTGTTATGATTTACAAAAGAAAACTGATACAAAAACTAAAGTAATCATGCTGAAAATTGTAACAACGTTTCGCAACATGCTGTTTTTTAATATTTTTGATCAAATAAATAAGGCACTGGTGAGTATGAGAAATGTTCAAAAACATAAAAGTATCTCATCAACCCCCAATTTATGAAAAGTAGCATATTCTCCATAGCCAGCCTGCTTAATTAAATAATCTTTTTTTTCTTCAGTTGACCAATAACCATGCCTGCTTGACTCAAAACTAAGTATTAACAAAATGTACTAAAAGAGTCATACTAGTGAATGTTGCTCTATTTCAGAAAATCATCTTCTGTACATTCTGCATCATGTTATCATACCGTTCACCAAGCGCCTGCTCTCTAGATAAAAATCCATGCCGTTCGACCATTAGCTCAGTGAGTACAGTCATATCATAGTGTTCCTGGAAGACCTCTGAGTCAGAGAGAATGCCTTCATCCCAGATCTGCTCTACTGCACAGGGAGCACAGGTCATCATGACACAGATTCAGACCGCTGTATTTTAAGATGTCGGGGGGCTCGAGGGAGGGGGTCCTACCTCAGTGCATTTAGGATCAGCTTTCAAACACTCCCAGCACGGTAATACACATTCATACATTCTTCAAGAAGAGCACAGCTGACACTGCCTTTATTAATATAGGCCAAGAGAAAGCCAGGGAGAGATTAGAGGTTTCTGTGATTTCCCTTTGAGCGTTTTTTGAATTCCTTTTCTCTAATAGACCAGGAACTTCTCTGGAACTTACTGTATTGTTGTATTTAGTTTGACATTTGCTACAAAGTGAACAGAAAGTTTCCTGTTATGTGTAGCAATTTATTGAAAGTGATGTTGCTCTAGGTGGGTTTTAGTAGTAGACTGTTTAGTGTATTAACCTTCAGATGGCTTACTTCTAGTTGCCTTTGCATATTAAACTTTTTAGAAAGCATTTTAAAATAGAGAAATGTGATAAACTTCATCCTTTCGGCTTGAAATCTTTGACATTATGAAGCAGATGTCATGGGGTGTTCTATACTGTTGCTCGTGTCAGGCTGGCGGAGACCGATCTCTTTGGGTCACAAATGGCACGGCATGTTTAATATGCCACCAGGACTTGATATGGGGGAGCAGAAGGAAAAGGAAATGACCTCTGAATAAATAGAACAGGATTCAAGCACTACCTCGTACATGTCGGACAGGAAGTGGGGCTATCTGAACTCTGAAGGAAATGTGCGTAATTAAATCTGCTAGGAAATAGTTATGTCTTGTATAATGAAAACATCCTATGGAATAAAAGGACATTGGGCTTTGAACTTTCGGAAGGTGTTCGTGTGCGCGCTTGGAAAGTAAGTGAAGTTCAGTCAGTGACACATGCTCTGGAACTCATTGTAAGACTCCTCGAATAAGTTTCATGTTTTATGAACGGTTACTGGATGTCAGCGTTCTTCATGGGGAAGAGGAACATGGAACCGATACTGAAAGCACCGTTTGTGGTGGCAAGGGATTTAAGAAGCTGTTTCTTGACACCTTTTTAAGACAAACAGACACATCTACACTCTCAATAAAAGCCACTTGACTTGACTTGACTTAAGACTGTATTTTCATTTGCCTAAAATTAAAAATGCAGTGAAACCTTTTGAATCTGATTAATTAATCAAAAGTCCAAATCATTTAAAATGTTTGACAGCTGCTGAAGAAGGCAATAATGTCAGGCTGATGATTTCATCATAATTATAGGATGTGGTTAAACGTGACACCAATGTATAACATAATAAATAATTATTTTTAATTATTACTGTAAATCACAAGAAACAAGTTCATTAGTTTGACATAAATTCAGATAAACATGGTACAAGTAACTTTTTAGGACACATCGACTGTAGGATGTTTATGATTTTTATACAGTTCTAACCGGGTACGGTGTGATACGTTTATTAGTTAATTAGATGATTTGATGCAACTAAAACAGTTTCTCATCAAATATATTGGTAACACTTGATTTTAGGGTCTCTTAACTAGTTGCCTATTAGCATGCATGTTAGAAAATGAGCCATTTGTTAAATTATGATTTTTATAAATTCTCCCCACAAACACAAAGGCCGGCCTGCAAACCAGCAAAGCAGAAGTGGTATGTGTTTGAATGTGCATGTATGATGTAGGCTGTATTTTGTTGCTCTCTGATAGGTGTTGCAGAAGTTGGGAAAGGCAGATGAAACAAAAGACACAGCATTTGAGGAGGAAGTGGGCAAATTCAACAAGCAGCTGGTAACAGCCTTAAACCTTCACCCTCTCTGACCCCCCCCACCCCTTAATATATTCCTTGCCTTGACATTTGACCTGTAACCCTCATGGTTTCTTCTGACTTATATCTACAGGCTGATGGCACCAAATTGCAGAAAGACTTGAAGGCATATATGACGGCAGTGAAAAGTAAGACTCGAATTGTGTGTATGTGTATATATTAAAAAAAAGTAAAAATCAATGAGAGTTTAATCAACAATCGATTATCATTTACTCTCCATCATGATGTTCCAAACCTGCATGACTTTCATTCTACTGCAGAACCCAAAAAATATATATTTTGGTAACCATTGACTTTCATTGTGTGAACAGAAACGCTGACATGATTGATAATATATATTTTTATGTTTCATCAAAGAAATAAATTCATACCATTTTTCTTACACAAATTGAAGATGAATAGATAATAATGACATGAGCTATGCTTTTAACGCCTTTCATTTAGAAAAAGCAAACACAGTCATGTGCAAAAACATTAAAAATAAACATATATTCAGTATGGTAATTTGCCAAAAGTAGAACCAAATGTGCAATGACCCTATCATGCTCCTTTGTGCAGCCTTCACGCAGATAAAACACAGGAGCTTCTCTAAAAGCAGCCGAGACTGAACACATTTGGTCCTGCATTTATAGTAGTACCTGCCTCCATGTCTAACACAGATAAGGGAGTCACAAATTCTTTCTAGGTTGTAAACATGTGGAAAGTGTTTTCAGGTCTGGCCATACTTGTTTGCTCTTAAAGGGATAGCTCACTTAAAAATGAAACACTGTCATTATTACCCTCCCTCATTCAGTCATCATTTACTAATTTTCTGGCTTCGAACATGTAAGTTTGACAACATGTTAGTGCATTTTTTTGGGGTGACTAGATCTGTCAAGCTCCAAACATGACATAAAACACCATAAAAGCAGTCGGTACACCACATTCCAATTCTTTAATGCAGCAGTTTTATTTATGGGTGAACTACCACTTTAACCACCGGTGAATGGTACTACATTTAAGAAATGCAAAGTAGGCAGCCTTCTGCCTTTTACTGCAGACTCAAGTGTGCTACCCTAATGCAAAACCCCATCCCTCAGCTTCCTCCCCTGTGCCCACAGCACTTCTCACTTCTCTGAAAGACACGAAGAGAAATAGCATGCTTGTGTTTTGGGTTGAGTGACTGAGCAGGTATCTGTGTCACTGACTGTCTCTTAGCTGACCAGTTTTTTTGTTTCCGCAGCCATGCACGAGTGTTCGAAGCGTCTGCATGACTGTCTGGCAGAAATGTACGACCCCGAGTGGTTTGGCAAAGAGGAGGTGGACTCCATCGCAGAGGTGTGCAAGGATGTCACTGGCAGAGCAAAAACACTCTGTCTGGATTGTGTGACATTATTGGTTTCGGTGTGAAAAATCTCATAGGAAAGGAAAATCTCTTTGAAATGTTGGCTGTTTCTTTTTAAGTCTCTTGATTCTTACGTGGCGTATGCAAAAGCGCCAGAGAGACCTCAAATGTGTCGCTAGTTTCAGAAGAGATCTCAGTAATGTCACAAACCAGATACCAAACCAGAGGAGAATGTTAATGTAAACAGGAAATTAGATACTTATCTCAGATGTTCGAAGATACCAAAATCTGCCAGCATTCGAAATATACATTGCCGTTCAAAATGTTTTTTCTTTCTTTTCACAAGCAGCAAAACTGTTCCCAACCTTGATGACAATATAATAATTATTGAGCAACAAATCGGCATACTAGAACGATTTCGTGTAACACTGAAGACTTTGCATAACAAGAATAAATTACATTTTAAAATGCATTAAAATATAAAACAGTTATTTGAAATTCTAATAATTTACTGTATTTGTGATCAAATAAATCAGCCTAAAGGCATTTAAAAATATATATAAATATATATTTTAATTCTAAATCCACGAAATGAGAATTATCCTCAAATGTAGTCACCTTCAGGCCATCGAAGATGAGTTTCTTTCATCAGAATTAGAGTGTGGATTATTTTTTTATCAGCTGTTTGGGCTTTCATTCTGATGGCACCCATTAACTGCAGAGGTTGGTGCAAAGGAGGTTTTGTTGGTGCAAAAATTATGTAATGCTAAATTTCTCCAAATCTTTACCTTGGATGACCTAAAGGTTAGTAAATTCACCCCCTAGCAAAACTATTCCTTTAAGACTGTATGCAAGGGAAGGATTACTGCTGTCCACAGTGTGTTTAGATCTCTGTTTACTCTGTTCAATCTGCAAATTGATTCTGTTTTCTACATTTCTTTGATTTCTTCCACTCACCCGTTTCTCTGTGAGTAAAGGAGATGATAGAGAAAGAAATGGATAATAATCTGGAGGTAAACATGACGGTCTAGCCTAGAGCTGGTGCTGGCTAAGCTAAAGTAGTGCTTCTGCAGTGAACTCTGTTTTAGAATAGTTTCGTACACATACTGTATATTTAGACTTTTGTCATCAGCGGTTTGTCAGTGTGTGAGAGAGTATGTGTCTTGCTGAACGCGTCTGACCACATTTGTTTTACAGGACACTGACCTCCTCTGGCAAGATTTCCACCAGAATCTTGTGGACAATGCCCTCGTCTCAATGGACACATATCTGGCTCAGTTTCCAGACATAAAGGTTTGTTTTTGCTTTAATAAGTGGTGCATGTGAACATTTGAACATTTACAGGAACTAGTGAGTGATTTTATTGCTGTCCGAATTCAGAACGTCTGTGTTTTTCCACCCGTGTAAAAATTCCCAGCTAAATGACCTACCGTTTTTTGACAAACACTAAGGTTGTGTGGTAATTTAATTGCCGTGTGAATCCACATCTCTTGAGTTTACTAGAAGGGATCAATCGAGAAGTGGTTTTGTAAATGACTTTTCACCGCTGCCAAGCATCGTACAGTAATGGTTGTGCTTTGTGGTATTGTGCATGCATTTTAAATATGGATACTTTTATTACTGAAATGCTGGAAAATGTTTAGAAGGATTTTATTTCGTCACAGTTTCTGTGTACTATCTCTTAAGGAAAAAAAAACCTTGTATAATTTTGAAATGGATCATTATATTGGTATGCAATAAATGTATACACTATTAAACATTCAACTTTAAAACATTTTTTAAATTAAATCATTTTTAAAATAATCATTAATTAATAATTCATTTTAAAATAACATCAATGCAAGACGTTTGAATCACTGATTATTCTAGTTTTCAAAAATAGTAATATTAAATTGTATTAAATAATATACAGAAAAATGATTGTTTTGTCATTAAATGAAATATGAGCAATCCAAAAAATATTGTCCATGTAAGCAATTCATCCATGACATCATGGCATAAATCGTCATACGAATGCATGACTTTTATCATTAATGCGCCATATACATCTATTTTTACAGACTGAAGTTGGTTTCCGGCTGCATCTAGACACCAGAATTTGTTGCATCACATAGCAAGAACCATCTAACCGCACTCACAACCTTATAACAACACCTTGGCAACCATCAACTTGTGACTCTGTCTCCATCTACAGGCTCGCATCGCTAAGCGTGAAAGGAAGCTGGTAGATTTTGACAGCGCCAGACATCATTTTGCCTCTATACAGAAAAGCAAGAAAAAGGATGAGGCCAAGATTGCCAAGGTACTGAAAGCTCGTCCCTGCTTCTTAATGTATGCTGATGCGCTGCTTTCTGGCTCTTTGTGCTTAAACCTCGTTAACTAACCGGCTTATTGCCATAATGCATAATTAATTGCATTTTGGAGTCAGTTCATATGCTTGAGTGTGTGTTTTGCACAAGCTGTTGTCTTTGTGTGAGCTAACATGAGCACTGCAGTGTCTGTGGTCTCTTCGCTGCACGTCTAGCCTCTGGCTCTGGTGGAGAAGGCCGCTCCCGGCTGGGCTCAGGGAATAATCACAGCGCATCAGATCGCTCAAACTAACCTCTCCAGAAACCAGGTGACTCATCTGTCACTCAGCCTGTAACCCCTCCCTTAATCCGTATAACCCCACCCACGTACTCACAGGCCACACCCACTCATACGTGGCTTCCTCAGGTGTATTCATTTCATGCTTTTGTACGTATGACATAAAATATATGTTTGTTTAAAAGAATACTGTGTAGTTTGGGGTCAGGAAGATTTTTAAGAGTTTTGGAAACAAGTCTGTCATGCTCAACAAGACTGCATTTATTTAATATCGAGTATAATTGTGTACAATTTCGAATAACCATTTTCTATCTAACCATCTATATGAATATATTTTAATATTTATTTCTGTGAATTTTCAGCTTGACAGTCTGAGCCTGAACCCTTAAATGGAGGTGCAATTTAAATTAAAATAAATGTAAAAAATATAAATAAACTAAATAAACAAAAATGTATTCTTTCTGTATTTTTATAATTTATTCACCAAACAATACAGCCATAATTTGTTTTCATTGTATGAAGAAATACAGCAAAACATTATTCAGAGTTGCATTTTATGTAAATAAATAAAATAATAATACATTTAAATAATACATGCAGTGAGTAGATGTTTTATGTTTATTTAATAATGCTTTCTGGAGCTTCCAGTAGAAAGGAATCAGATCACAGGGTGCATTTGTCCACAGTCTATTCATGCAGAATTAAATGCCTAATTCTTTGTATATATATTATCGTAAATGATAGTGTGTTTATCCTAATGACCGTGTGTGTGTTGATGTGTCTGTATGTGTTTAGGCTGAGGAAGAGTTGGGCAGAGCTCAGAAGGTGTTTGAGGAGATCAATTATGATCTCCAGGAGGAACTTCCCACCCTGTGGGACAGGTAAAAACCAGCACCATCTCTTTTTATCTCTCGTATTCCTGCCCCTCTTTTTAAAGGAATAGTTCACCTCAAAATGGGTAACCGTCACATTGTTCTAAACCTTATTTTAGCTGCTGTTTTTTTTTTTCCTGTGGGAACACAAGAGGACGTCTTTGCAGTATTTTCTCTTTTCCATATAATAACAGTTTAAAGTGATTTAAAATGTAACTTTAAGCTGATTTTTCAGCATCAATACTCCAGTCTTCACTCGCGTGATTTTTTATAAATTATTGTAATATTTACTTATTATTAAAAAATGCTTTTGTAAAAATGAATTGTTAAAATTTTTATAGCTTTGGATAAAGTTGTCTGCTAAATGTAAGTGTAAAACTGTTAAATATTTTTGTGGAAACTATGATGCATTATTTTTTTAAGATACTTTTATATATATATTTAGGTCTTTACTGTCACCTTCTTGTTTAATTTTTTTTTTCAATAAATAGTGTCTTATTGACCCTAAACTGTTGACCTGTATGATTTAGGACATCATTTATGCAGTTTATCTTATTGAGTCTTTATATAAAAAACTGTGCAAATATTGGTATTTTATGTTCAACCGAAAAAAACAGCATGATTTGAATAACATCACGACTAGTATATAACAGAATATACCTTTTTGGTGAGCTCAAACATTCTTCCTCCCTTTAAATGATCCGATGTTGACTCATCGTTTTCTCTCTCTCTCTCTCTCTGCAGTCGTGTTGGCATTTATGTTAACACATTCCAGAGTGTTGCCGGCCTGGAGGACAAATTTCACAGGGACATGGGCAAAGTGAGCCAATAATAAGAGCTTGATTAACAAGAGATAAATGAAATTATTGTTGTTAGTTACCAGGGTATGTTGCTCTCTCTCACACCCAGCTGAACCAGAATCTGAGTGATATCATGACCAAACTGGATGAGCAGCGTCTAGCCAAGTGAGTGCCTTTATTCTGGGATATTTCCTGTCTGTATAGACGCTTCAGGTTTCCTGTAGTTTAGCACACGGATGTGCGAGTTCTTGTTTTCCTTGTAAATTAAACCAACGCTCCCCCAAATAACCCACAGAAAAGGTGTCACGACAGCAAGCACTGGGAAGAGGTAACAATGTTTTATGTGTGTGTTTGTGCATCACTTCAACAAGATTACGCTTGTTTTGGTGTGTAAATCCTTTTAATGACATCACAAATTTAGCAGAGAAGAAGAAAGCAATATCTGAGACTTCTTCTGAAGAGTTTTCTGAGAAATAGTGCAGTGAAATGAATAACCGCTATTAATTGCATGCAAAATATAGTATATTCATATAATATAATATATATTTGTATTTTGTGTATGTTTATTATGTATATAAATACATACAGTATATATTTTGAAAACAACATAACACAAACATATAATTATTGTATATTACTGTATATTATGTATGTGTGTGTATATATATGATAAATATACACAGTATATTATAAGCAAAGACTTTTATTTTGGAATCGGTTAATAGCAATTGATCATTGGACAGCACTACTGAGAAACATTTGTTTTCACTTGAGAAGCATACGTTTTTCCTGTAACCTTTTTTTGTGACAAATCACAGTTGATTTATTAAAACTGCACTAACACTTGTTTGCTATTGAAAATTACTGCTTGCATGGGGCTGTGTGTACATGCTGACACAGAAAATATAACTGCATGTCTGGAATGTCTTTGAAATGCAGTAATTGTGCATGGTAGTGATTCAAACCAATCTGTCTGCAGTATTCACACTGATCTCTGCTGCCACCTAGCGATGTATTTCAGTCAGGACACTCTTGACTGTCTCGTGTAGTATTTATTTACCAGTGTGGTTTTTTTCTTTAATGCAGTGAAGAAGCAGCCAATCACAGCCTCTCAGAGTCCGGGTCAGACGCCCCTAAATCACCAGCAAAGGTACAGTGAGAGACCTGATGTTTTTATGTGTGCATTATATTATGTTTATGTATTTGTATCTTGTTTATGTCTTACACTATGTATAAAAAGTGTCCCTTTTTTTATACATTTATACAACATACACTGCCGTGGGGTTTAAATACGTGTTTAAATAGGTGATGAATCTCCTGATAAGAAATTATGGGTTTTTTTCTCATAAAAAAACTGAACATAACCATGTAAATATGTATGTGATTGGTAATAATAATTAAAACCGTGTTATTCTAGTATTATTTATAAACTATATACTTATGGTATTCATTCCTGTGAATCATGTCATGGTCATTTTCCAAATCAAAGTCATCATCCTTAACTCCTTGTTAGTAGAGACTTGAGCAGAGCATGTACGTGTCATTATTTAGTCGTTTGGTATGCACTTGTCAAAGGAAGTGATGTCATTTCCTCATTATCTTCAGCTGGGATGTTCCCATGACAACAAATGCATATCCCATGACAAAATCATACATATTTTCTTAATTTTTATTGAAAATAAATGCATTTCTGAAAGGTCCATCCCATGACGTTTGCTTCCAAATGCAATCACCATACGTTTTTTTAAACCTAAAGCATGTTACAGAGATAAAAAACTAACCATAAGCGCTTCTGATTTGATGTCTTAACCATCAGCGTGTTATGTATTTTTCTCTTGATTGTGTGTACCTGCATGCACGCGTGGCAGTCCAGAGAAGGACCGCCGGTGTCACGGCCGCCCAGGCCGACTTCATCTCAGGAGGTGAAACAGGACAACACCATTAACATGCTTGAAGATGAAATGGTGCCTGACATTAACAATTCAACCCAGCCACAGGTCAGAGGTCAAATGACTCCCTCCCCTGCTTATCTAAGCACTCTTACTGATCTCTTCCTGGCTTCATCTCCATTTCCTTTAGATATCATCTCCATTCTTAATTAGCAAATTCATCCTCCATTATCACCCCCCAAAAAACATGTTGTCACCTTATTATTACCCTTTTTCTGGTGTTTTGTGCTGTGCACAGCAGTGTAATGGTCCAGTAGTGTGTAGTCTGCTGGATTTAGATCACTTCAGCTCACCAGCTGTGGGTCAGAGGACAGGAAGGGTCAGGATGGCAAAGGCTAAAGGTCAGGGTTTACAGTCAAGCAGAACCATTACTGAATTTGGACCCACACACCGCCTTTACTATTCCTGCTATATACAGTGGTGTGAAAAAGTGTTTGCCCCCTCCTGATTTTGTGGTTTATTGCATGTTCGTTACACTTTAATGTTTCAGATCATCAGACTAATTTAAATACTAATCAAAGGTAACACAAGTAAACACAACATGCAGTTTTTAAATGAAGGTTTTTATTATAAAATCCAAACTCACATTGCCATGTGTGAAAAAGTGTTTGCCCCCTGATTGCTACCACACCTGTTCACATTCAAGAAATCACTTAAACAGGACCTGCATGAAAAAGTGAAGTAGACCAAAAGATCCACAAAAAACAAAACCCAGGAAGGGGGCCGACATAAAGTAAAAGTAGTGAGAGTAGTATGCTAGTTTGCAGTTGTGAATTCAGCACATGCATGCAACATCTTGTAATCTTGAGTTTTAAAGTGGACCGAAATTCATGTTTCCTCTGTCCCCCTGCTTGCACGTCATGCATGTTAATAGTATTCAAAGTATTAGTTTTACTGTATATCTATCAAACATATGCAGTCTGATAGTGAGCACAAGAGAACAAAAACATTTCAAAGGTAGTATATAAACAAATATTTTGGATAATTATACTTTGCTCTCAGCTACTAATTGTATTATATTGCCCTCAGCTCTGTTTGACACAGCTTACCAGGATTGCATTCACTGCACAGATTTCCATAATTTTTCCCCTAAAATCTCATCAAAAATATAGTCTATAGACTCTGTCTGGGCTTCTTCATTGTGAATATTACTGTATACATTTTTTTCTTACTCCTGTACACGGTGTTCCAGTATCCACTTTTAGATCACTTCACCTTTAACGAATGCTTTCCTCTCATGTTTGCTGTAATAATAAGCTCTGAACACTATTATGAGCATAAGGTTTATGAGAGCTCTCTTACTATTGTCATGGTGACAGACATACTTTGCACAGTTATTATAGCCCTCATTTATCTCCCTCTTTCATTTTGTGCTTCCTCACGGAAGGAGGCTGCATGGGATTCATGGGAGGTAAGACCGTGTGCTCTGCTGGCACTCTTGTGACGGATCGGGACTTTTTTGAGATAATCTTCTTGTGGTTCGACCAATCATGGCAGTGGCTTGCACTCAAAGAGCCAAAAAAGAAAACCATTCGATGGGTCTTTTGGATGAAATTATTCTACATTCGTTGGATTGATAAACAAAGAGACATTCAGCAAAAGTTAAGCCGTATCCAATAGTTTTAATAGTCGCGGTATGTCTGGAGCTCAGACAGGTCAAGTTAGTAGATTTTTGAGCTGAAAACAGACATCCGTTGCTGAAACAAGAACAAAAAAGTCTTTTTGACAGTTTAGAATGAACATTAAATCATAATACCATAATTCACATCTCTTCATCTTTTCCTTCATTCCCTTTTTCTTGCGAATCATTTGCAAATCATCTTTTACCATATTGCCTGGCCTTTTCTCCCACCGTGTATTTTACCTCCCATAATCCGACAAACAACCCTGGCGACCCTTCCTCCCCATCCCAGCCCGATCAGACCCCCGCTGCAGAGCCCTCCCAGCAGTGGGACTCGGATGAAGAAGCTGGCCGGCAGCCGTACGAGGCTCCTCAGTGGGAGGATGAGCCGGCTCCCTCCGTACAGCCGTATGAACCTCCCAGCTGGGACGGGCAGGACAGCGTGTCTGCGCAGGCAGGCTGGGGTGGGGAAACAGCTGCACCTGCGCAGCTAGACTGGGAGGATGATGGTGCGGAGCGCTGGGGCGAGGAAGGGTCCCAGGTAGGGCTAAAGCAAGATGCAGATGCAAACTGGGGCAGTGGTGCGGCTCAGGCTTGGGAGGCGAAGTCAGAGCCGCCTCAGTGGGAGGAGCTTCAAAGTGTAAGAGGAACAAGATTCATTTTGGTATTACTGTGGAGTAACGTCGTAGGAACTTAGGATGGATCAGAAGTAGATCATGTTGTTCTGTGGGCGTGGCAGGTTTCCACCGTGGTGTATATTTCTATATCTAACAGGTTTGTTTTATTATATTTAGCGAATGAGGTATAATTAAGGTATTTCTCTTTATTCTTTATCTTTAGAATGAAGCGCCAACAGTGACAAATGGCTCATCAGATGCAGAGCTCCCTCCATCTGTTCTCTATAAGGTGAGATGCACTGAAAACACAATTGTAGTATTTATACTATTATATTACATTATAATACGTCACTGCATTTTACTGTATTTTGACTAAATTATATATATATATATATATATATATATATATATATATATATATATATATATATATATATATATATAATGTAAAAATGTAAAATCAGCATCATCATTGCTAATATGTTGGCTTGATGCTCAAGAAACATTTCTTAGTACAGTTGAAAACAGTTGCTCTGCTTATTATTTTTAGAAAACTGTCTAGAAAACATTTTTCAGGTGACACATTTCACATATTTTGATGATTAGAAATGTGTTTACATTTACTTGAAATTTTTATTTCTTTGTAACAGTTTCTTCATATATTTTTACATAGCAGTATTCATATTTTTAAATAAAATCTTGTGATAAAATCTGGTGATTAAAAATATATATAGATTTTCTGCTCACATTATATATATATATATATATATATATATATATATATATATATATATATATATATATATATATATATATATATATATATATATACTCACACACACACAAAGAGAGGGACAATTTACTTATATGATTTTTGGTAGGTGAAAGTGATGCATGACTACGGAGCAACAGACAGCGATGAACTTGATCTGAAGGCTGGAGACATTGTGCTCGTGCTTCCCTTTGTCAACCCAGACGATCAGGTCAGTCTCGGCACCCATGTTCATACATGCATACAATCGCACAGTGACTCATTGTGTTTTTGTTTGTATGCGCAGGATGACGGCTGGTTAATGGGTGTAAAAGAGTCCCACTGGCTTGAGAATAAAAACCTCGTAGCTAAAGGAGTCTTCCCTGAAAACTTCACCCAGAAACTGTGAGCGGAACAGCCCTCTCACAATCACCTGTTCTTATACTTCGTTTTCTCACCACTTTACTGTGATAACATTTTTTATAAAACATCTTCAAAAAACAAGGGCTTCTCAAGCAAAAAACCCTAGTCTGTATACTGCCTTCAGTTGTAGAATTGAGGTAAGAATGGCATTAAAAGGCATTAGATTTAATTTGCAGGAGCATGCTTTATACAACTTGGGTCATGCACACAGTTCATCCTGATCTGTACACACAATTCAGTCATTTACGGGAGTGACAGCCACATTTAAAAACGTCTTCACTGTTTGTATACAACTGAAGAGAACAATTAGATGATGCATTTAAACTAGATTTGTCGCTCTGCTTTATGCATAGTACAAGAAAGTCGCAGGGAAGGAGATACGAGGTTTGACTTACATATGTTGTCAGCAAACAAGAACAAGCCAAAATATAAACCTAAATAAATCCAAAAGACAAAATATTGTACTGTACCTATCTACATAAATTGGTGAAGCCATAATCCCAAATATGCTGATAATAAGTGGACTTGGCAACACAGCAGGAAAAGGCTCAGTGAAGCAGACTTTCACAAATAAACAACTTCTCTGTCAACAGCCATTTTGTAAAAATAGTTGAATGTAATGAGCATTTGGTTGCTGTAGTATTACTTGGGTCAAAAACAGCACAAGACTCCAAAACATGATGATTTCAGAGTTCTGCTCAGTACACACATAAAGTGATCATTTAGGAAATTCATCCCATATTTTAATGGGTTGTCACTCCCTAACCTTTACAGTGTGAACGTGGCCATGGACAAAATTAAATTAATACCTAATAGAGATGAAAACTGGGGCTGATTTTATTATTTTTTGACGTTGGGCCATTTTGGGAAAATATGAAGCATCAGAATGCTGAATGTGACACACATCAATCAGTGAATTACAGGGAATTACATCTTTTACTCTGCTTAAAGTCAACATGAAATTACTGTTCACAATTCTTAAGTGCTTGTTACATAAATTATACATTATTACATATATACATTATTGTCCATAAAGTAAAATAAATAAAAAAAAACTGTTAGATTTTAACCAAGTATAAATAGAAACAAATAGCATCCAAGTGACAGACGCTCTACACACAAAGTTTATTAGATTTAATACACTATTAATATATATTAATACACTATATACAACTGGTGGGCAAAAAGGTTCCTGCATGATGTCACAAATCTGTCAGTATCTTCCAAACCAATCAAGTCTGAAGTCCAGTATACAGTATATTCTTTTATTCATAAATATTCCATGTTTCAGGAAAATGCAAAAAAAAGCATTTCATGTTGACTTTAAATCAGGAACAAATGACTCTTTTGCTGGTTTTATTATCTCTAGAGTCTCCTGTACATGTAGAGCCCTTACAAAAGATAAACTGCACTGCATGTGAGGGGTTCATCTCAATACTTTAATGTTTTAAATATTATATTTATCAAAATCTCATTTTATTTGTGTTTTTTTTTGTTCTGTTATAAAGGTCTTCAGGTATATGCCACCAAAGATTTAAAAAATTATACAATGGGACAAACCACTGTGTTGTACTGTATGAGCAACAGTTAGCTTGAAACACGTTTCGCAATGTTTTTTTTAAATCTTTAAAAAATATTTGTTATGGTTGCATGAATGTTTTATATTTCCTTTTTGATGGGTGCACAAAAGCTTTATTCTTAAAGTACATGAGAAGGTCAGATATGTCTATGTTTCATATACTAATATTTAAAATAGAAAATCATGTCAAAAACATACGATTTTTGATTTTCGTGTTGATCTGGGAAAATGTAGCCTGTGCTGCACTGATACAACAGTAGGGTGGAAACACTGAATAAACTGAGCGAGATTTATTCACTTACATTACTGAGATAGTACAGTATCATTCCACCACTGTAATCAGGGCCCAATTTGTTATTTCAAAAGGCAGAATTGTACCCACATCTATTCTGAACTCTCTCTTCTGTCATTTGATGAATTACCACTGCCATTTTCAATAGAAATATGTACACAGATGTCTCTGTTTTAATTTTCTATGTTAATTAAATCAGGATAAATAACACTGCATCGTTGAGAAATGGCAATGACTCATATTCAGTATTCAGCACCTGGTTAAAATGAATTGGTTGAAATGCTACATCCCGTTTTAATGCTTAATCTGTTATCAGATACACAGGGAACCTGCTGATGCCAAAATAGTGTAGAATCTCCCAAGTAGAGTAAATTAGCTGCTATTTTGTGAACTCTTCCGACTGTTCCGATTGTCGACTTGTCAGTGTGTACTGTGTAAATCTAGAGTTTATGTAATATCTCTCTCTAACCTGTTTACATATCAGAGCTGTAATTTTCTTCCCTGGAAAGCTCTATATTTGAATCGGTTTTTGAATATTAAAAGATTTATAAGGCCTTTGAGCAAACAGCTGCCCGAGGTCATGTGAATGAAAAATGTATGAATGTTAAAGTGACTACAAATATCTGAATGGTGAAGGTTCTGATATTTAAAACTGAGATGTTTCACATGAACTATATATAGATTTAGTCAGAAAGGGAAAATGTCCTGCAGCATTTTGGTAGCTTAGGATGTTCTGTCTTAACATGCAGTTCTCTGTAAGAAAAACCCTGTCAAGAAGCCTTCATATTAAAATTAAAATCATACTGGACCTATATAGTGTGCTCTTTTTCATTTCACATCCTAAATCCACGTTTGATATGGGACATATGTGATATTACCAACCAATATAATAGTAAACTGACCTTATTCATTGACAGAAATGCGAGTCTTATGAGCATCAGAATACGTACCACAGGTTATAACAGCTACTAACAATTTAAACAAAGCCCCGGTCTCCCCAGTCTGACTTGATTATAGTTTTCTATAGTTGTGCATCTTTTGTCATGGGAACCGTCTGGGATCAGTTGAGAAATGTTTGTTTCTAGGCTCCATGGCTACTTAGCCAGTTAACAATAGTTTAGACTTAATTAGCGTACAGATATTAGATAGTGCTTCGGGTGAGATGGGGACAGTTTACACCACTTATGTAGATACAGAAACAAGGATATCAAAGATTTGGCTGTTAGCATACTTTTAGTGCAACTGTATAAATGCACAAAATGCAAAAACACATGGAGAAGACAGGTGAATAGATAAAACATGCCGTATCAAAAACAGTGCAGGCCATTTGCATTCCACGTTTCAAGAAATATACTGTATAATACTAATGACACAGACTTTCAATATCAATTCAATAGTTATGTTTTTCTAACTAATTGCCAACAATAAGCTCTTTTGAAAACTGAAAATACATTCAACTTTTAAGCAATAAAATAATGTCTGTTGGCATGAATGCTAAAGTAGTCATTATTAGTTATTTTTACCGTTTTCATTAACACTTTTCCCCTCTTAAGTTTTTAGATGGCTCTTACATTGGTCATATAATAAACCTCACCTAATAACCGGTGCTGGGTTAAATATTAATGGCTGTGGGTGACCGAATGAGTGTTGGCCTGTTAGAGTGTCTTTTGAAGGAAACAAAAAGCACTGGGGCGTGACTAGGTCTGTTTGTTTAGTGCACCATGGTCATTTATGATTGACATTCGCATAATTGCACTTAACCCTTTAAGTTGCCAACAACAAACCATGTTACCGTGGCATCAGCTTGCTCTTTATATAGTGACGATATTGTCACAGAGAACATACACAACATTTCTCAACCAGACTCTTGACGTCGGACATAGGAAAGTTCTACAATGGTAGGATGTTTTAAATTATGTATTCGTCTGATGCATTATTTATAATACTGAACAATGTACTTGATTTTTAATGAAGGGTATTTGTCTTCATGTAAATTGTCAACAGTTTATTTGTTAAAATTTTGACTGTTTTTAGTTTTTGAAATAGGAAGCTTTTTCCCAAGAGACATTCACATTTAATAGGTTTAAATATACGTCTGATTTACACCCTAGCGTGAGTGCATCTCAGTCCATGTCGGCCAGGCAGGTGTGCAAATGGGCAATGCATGCTGGGAGCTGTATTGCCTAGAGCATGGGATCCAGCCAGATGGTCAGATGCCAAGTGATAAAACGATTGGTGGGGGCGATGATTCCTTTAACACCTTCTTCAGTGAGACTGGTGCTGGAAAGCATGTTCCTAGAGCTGTCTTTGTTGATCTGGAGCCAACTGTCATTGGTAGTGAAACTGATTCTCTTGTATAATTGAATTATACAGTAAAGAAATGTCTTCGATACAACAAATCAAGAGTAATCTGACGTGACTATATGACACAATTTGTTTTTCCAGATGAGGTGCGTACAGGTACTTACCGCCAGCTGTTCCACCCCGAACAACTGATCACTGGTAAAGAAGATGCTGCCAACAACTACGCTCGTGGTCACTACACCATTGGCAAGGAGATCATTGATCTGGTGCTGGATAGGACTCGCAAGCTGGTAAGACAATCTTGGGATTCGAAATTGAGTTTATCTTGGGTTTTTCATTAGGGTCTACAGCAGAACAATCCATGCTAGTGATTGTAGAAATAACTCATGTAATCCTGCAGGCCGATCAGTGCACTGGGCTCCAGGGCTTCCTGATCTTCCACAGTTTTGGTGGAGGCACTGGCTCTGGGTTCACCTCCCTCCTAATGGAAAGGCTCTCTGTTGACTACGGAAAGAAGTCAAAATTGGAATTTGCCATTTATCCAGCTCCTCAAGTGTCCACTGCAGTGGTGGAGCCCTACAACTCCATCCTTACCACCCACACCACCCTTGAGCACTCCGACTGTGCCTTCATGGTGGACAACGAGGCCATCTACGATATCTGCCGTAGAAACCTTGACATCGAGCGTCCCACCTACACAAACCTCAACAGGCTGATCGGGCAGATCGTTTCCTCCATCACAGCATCCCTGCGTTTCGACGGAGCCCTGAATGTAGATCTGACCGAGTTCCAAACCAACCTGGTGCCATATCCGCGTATCCACTTCCCTCTGGCCACCTACGCTCCAGTGATCTCCGCAGAAAAAGCCTACCATGAGCAGTTGTCTGTTGCAGAAATCACCAACGCTTGCTTCGAACCAGCCAATCAGATGGTGAAGTGCGACCCTAAATCCACGGCAAGTACATGGCCTGCTGTCTGCTGTACCGTGGAGATGTGGTGCCCAAAGACGTAAACTCTGCCATCGCCACCATCAAGACCAAGCGGACCATACAATTTGTGGACTGGTGTCCCACTGGTTTCAAGGTTGGCATCAACTACCAGCCCCCAACCGTGGTTCCTGGAGGAGACCTGGCGAAGGTGCAGCGAGCTGTATGTATGCTGAGCAACACCACAGCCATCGCTGAAGCCTGGGCTCGTCTGGATCACAAGTTCGATCTGATGTATGCCAAGAGAGCTTTCGTTCATTGGTATGTGGGTGAAGGAATGGAAGAAGGTGAGTTCTCAGAGGCCAGAGAAGACATGGCTGCCCTGGAGAAGGATTACGAAGAGGTGGGAACAGACAGCGTTGGAGAAGAGGGAGAGGAAGAAGGAGAGGAGTATTAAAGGAATCCCTATAAAACTTGTCAAGAAACATCACAGATAGCTTTCACAACAGTATTTTCACTGTAACAAAATATTGTTTTATGCTAATTTG
Organism: Puntigrus tetrazona; assembly: GCF_018831695.1. Classification (NCBI taxonomy): domain Eukaryota; kingdom Metazoa; phylum Chordata; class Actinopteri; order Cypriniformes; family Cyprinidae; genus Puntigrus; species Puntigrus tetrazona. The sequence goes on along the minus strand of NC_056704.1, from coordinate 3,318,921 downwards.
CTAATTTGAAAGCTGTATTTGATATGTAATTTATATTTTTCCCTTCATATTTTACTGATAATGGTTATTGACATTAGAAGTGTTTTTTGTGTGTTCAGTGTATGAATATGAGCAAATCTTTCACATGTCTCATAAGGCCAACCACCAATTGCATGCGACAGACCATAAAGGTTATTGTGATGACTTTTTAGTTGTTTGTCTGTTTCACTGAGTTGGCTGTCATAAAACTTAGTTCATCAGCAAATAAGACAACCAGTTACTAATGACAGTTACTATAGCCACTAAATGTTTTAAATGTTGCCACGCTAACCACAGTGCTAACAGCTTTCGTTCTCTTGGTTTAAGCGCTCTGGGGTAAGAATAAAAGATTAGGTGCTCATGTGCCACCTGAAGACGGCTTGTGTAATATCTTTGTAATTCGGCTGCCTGAAGACTTAGAGAATGCAAATGGGGAACACACTGAAAGGGTGCCATGGAAGCAAACAAAGAAAGTTTTACATTCTATCACAATTTGCATGCTTTTAGATAATGAGTCAGTCTAGTCTGTTTCAGCATGCCTGAGATGCCCTTGCACAGACTTGAAGTTGTTTTACCAAATTAAAATTTAAAACATATCAACTGTTGAATTACATAAAATGCCCCTTTATAATTTTAGACAAGTCTTTCAATGCTGATGTGTAACGGTAAATCATAAAACACTCTGAGCTGTAAAAATGTCCATCTATTCCTAAATATAAATAAAAAAAAAATAATTTTGTAAGTATAATCAACTTGTTTGTACAAGTGGTTTTATTGTAAATTATTTTCAACCAACATTAAAAAAAATCTAAGTGCATTTCATATAATACCTAAAGATTTTATTCTTTTTTTATACAAAACCTTGTTTTGATTGTGTAGTTTATGTAAAATCATAATTGACATTACTTCCTGGTCATATTTTGTATTTAAAAAATGTGTAAATTGGTAAAATGATTTCCTAGATTTCTTTTAATATACTGTAGGTTATTTGAAATGTTTGTAGCAATCCTTTTTGTTATTCCTAGCCATTCTTTTAAAGAAGGGTTTTTTGAGAAGGTAAATTCCACAAACAATTGTCTAATTTACATTGAAGATCAACTATTTGGATGCAAAGCAAGTACTTAACAGCTCATTATACATACAGCTCTTTTTATTGAACTTTTTTTAAACAAATCTGCCTCCACCCTCTCTGACTCGGAAAGAATATAGACTTTTCCTCTAAAACCAAATGACTTTTTATGGTCTCTCAAATTCAGTAGCATAAATATAATATAAATTGAACTAGGCCCTTTCATAGCTTCTTTTCTCTCATATGCTGACACAAATGTAGGCCTACTGCCCTCCACTTAAAAAAACCAACAGCCCAACCAGGCATTCCAGACATTCTCTGCTGAGTCCTTCTCTAAACATTTAGACTTATCTAAGCCACAAAATCTTGTGTGAGAAAAGAACGAGAGCATTAAAAGCATGACTGCAGTCAGTGTGTTTGATGGGAACCTATGGTACAATACCATCTTCCAGGTTTAATGCAGAGCAGATCTAGACACACGACATATATCAGTTAGGCCTAGTGAGGTTGCAACATGCTTTCAGACCTAATGAAATATCTTGTATAGCAAATACTCTTTTAGCAACTTTAAAGATACCAAGTTTCAGAAACGATCTGTCCTTTAGGTGCCATTCAAAAAGGAAGCCTATTTTTTAAAATCAACTGCAGTTTTATATTATTATGTGAAGGCAACAGGTTTTGTGAACGTTGCTGTAACATTAAATGTCTTTAACACTATTGTGCTTGCTTACAGTGTGACATAGCAAAAAAGCTAAGCTAAGAGAAAAGAATGGAGCTATACGGGGGTTTTCAGACTTCAATGATTCTTGTGTGTTAAAATTTTAAATGCAACTGTATATATATGTTGTATAAATACCCCATTTATACTGTGAAAAAGGTTACATTAAAATAGTAAAAACTTATTTGTGAAATATTTATTTTCTATTATGTTATTTCCAACTCACTTTCAATCTTATTATTCAATATTACATTTTAAGTTTTTTTTCTAAACTTACAGACCAGACTCTAAGCACTCCCCTGAGTTTAAAAACCTCATGTATGATACTTATATTGCGGTGTTTAGTTGTTTTATTTGTAAGTTTGACCGTAAGCATTTACTTTACATTCCCTGTACAGAGGTTATTCGCTTTACATTCGCATTACATTGAAAACAACTTTATCAAATATAATTTTTAAAAAAATCAGCTGTTTGTGTTTCACAAATTAAATAATGGACGATAGAGTAAAATTTTCTTTAAATAAATTGTTCACAAAATTACATTTAAAACCTTTTAAATCTGGCTGAAATTGATCCTAACATCTGTCTATGTCCAGTGTGGTGATAGCGGATATTATTAAATATATGCAGGCTAATAAAAAGAGCTTCACTTAGTGTCCAATATCTAGGTAGGGTTTAAATTGCTATTATTATTTTTTATTTTATTTTATTTTATTTTATTACAGTTTACATTGAACCCCCCCTTCCTTGACTTACTGCGCATTTTCCATCCACTCCTGAATGGTTCGCTTCACACATCAAGTTCCGCCCAATGTTCCCGCCTCTTCTTCCTCGTGTCCGCTAACTGCCGCTCCCGCCAGAGTGCAGCCAGAGCCCCGCCTCTCCTTCATCCGGTCGCGCGCCGCTATATAAACATAGCCTGACCCCTTCCGCAGCAATCCTGCCTTCATTCTCCGAGCCCTTAACGTCGGTCTGAAGGAAAATCTGACAAAATGGTAAGCTTTAACCTAGCCTCTATTTTCAGTAAATAGCACAGACGATTATTTTCTGCGAGGAAACCGTGCTGTTACAGCTCGAGACGTACGTGTTTAGTACGAAATGACGTTAATGCGTTTTGTTTAAAATGTAAAGCGGCTAGTTGGCTTAAATACAGCACCGAATCCGTTAATTCGTTTAATTTCACCGTTTGGTGACGTTTAAATGTGCGTAAAAAGGGCTTGGGCGGTCGCGAGACAAATGCGCGGGCGCGCGCACGCTCAACGGCAGGAGCTTTGGGAAGTCTGGCGCACTTTCTAAAGACGCGCAGAACAAAGAAAACGCAGCAAAAGCCGAAACGATTCGTTTATAAAATTGATAAACGTCCTCATGAGACGCATATAATACCTATTCGGAAGTGGTATTGAAGTTACAAATGCTACAGCGTGATTATTTTGTTAGATGCTCGAGAGGGTGGAGGAGCAGACACGTCAGAATTTCAAAGACGAGGATAAAAGTCTCCGGTTAAGGCGCGAGATCCGATATCGCGCCTTTTTCGTCTACTCCTTTCTTGTCACTGAATAATACAGAAAACTGGGTGGTAGCCTACACGTTGGGTGGGGGAAGGGACCGGCCCTGCCCTTTGGGCCTTTTCCCCCACTCTACAGTTATTAGTCACAGTCTTACTCAAATGCTTAAATTCTGGGTTTCATATTTCAAAATGAGCATTTGGCGTTCAGCGTATGGTTGAGAATAGAAAAGCTAAATGGGTGTATTTTACACTCTCCCTAAACGTTAAACTTAGTCAGCATTTATGCAGTCATGCAGATAAAAACGACTGGAACAGCTGCGGTGTAGCTGGTTGGGAGCGGGTAATGGGTATTGATTCATATGCTGACCAATTGATCTTTTGGAAACCGGTCATCTTAGGCAATACTTTGTTTCTGACACATCACATTTTCAATTAAAGGAAAGTCCCTAGCTATTACATACCTTGTTTGGAATTTGTGATGTTACAGTGAAAAAACATACTGCCAATGCATTCAAACAAAGGCACCATTCAATGGCTTTACATATGAAAAGGGTAAACATCCTGCCCTATTACTCTGCCCCATTTCCTTTTATAGATGTAATGTGTGCACGTAGAAACATTTACCGTGACCGCTGTGCTGGGGTTAACGTATATGTGCTTTATGCTTGCTTTTATTTATTTGTATTTTTTTTAATGAAACAATCACAAATAGGCATTTCACTGACCTGATCTCAAATATTAGTTTCTCCCAAGTTAGCTGTTGCTAACCATTTCCCCCCTTCTAATTCCCCTTTCTACAGCGTGAATGTATTTCCATGCACGTCGGCCAAGCCGGAGCCCAGATGGGCAATGCATGCTGGGAGTTGTATTGCCTGGAGCATGGGATCCAGCCAGACGGTCAGATGCCCAGTGACAAAACCATCGGAGGCGGCGACGACTCCTTCAACACCTTCTTCAGTGAGACTGGTGCTGGAAAACATGTCCCAAGAGCAGTATTTGTCGATCTGGAGCCCACTGTCATTGGTAATTTTATGAATCAATTTTTATTTTATTTTTTCCAGTTGTAAGATTTTGAACTTTGGAAAACCTTTTTTAGGCATTTTTGGTTATCTTGCAGTTAAAAAAATCCTCTTTTTCAGATGAGGTGCGCACCGGTACTTATCGCCAGCTGTTCCACCCTGAGCAGTTAATCACCGGTAAGGAAGATGCTGCTAACAACTATGCCCGTGGTCACTACACCATTGGCAAGGAGATCATTGATCTGGTGCTGGACAGGACTCGCAAGCTGGTAAGACTTATAGCTAAAGTCTTCTCTGTAAACTAGATGTTAGGAAGTTCACAACATATACATTTATCGCAAAACATATTGATCACCAAGTAATAAAATATCAGTGAATTTAGTTATTAATATAGTTACAATTGTATTGTCTATCTAAACCTTCTATTTTGTTTGCAGGCTGATCAGTGCACTGGACTCCAGGGCTTCCTGATCTTCCACAGTTTTGGTGGAGGCACTGGCTCTGGGTTCACCTCCCTCCTAATGGAAAGGCTCTCTGTTGACTACGGAAAGAAGTCAAAACTTGAGTTTGCTGTCTATCCAGCTCCTCAAGTGTCCACTGCGGTGGTGGAGCCCTACAACTCCATCCTCACCACCCACACCACCCTTGAGCACTCCGACTGTGCCTTCATGGTGGACAACGAGGCCATCTACGATATCTGCCGTAGAAACCTTGACATCGAGCGTCCCACCTACACAAACCTCAACAGGCTGATCGGGCAGATCGTTTCCTCCATCACAGCATCCCTGCGTTTCGACGGAGCCCTGAATGTAGATCTGACCGAGTTCCAAACCAACCTGGTGCCATATCCGCGTATCCACTTCCCTCTGGCCACCTACGCTCCAGTGATCTCCGCAGAAAAAGCCTACCATGAGCAGTTGTCTGTTGCTGACATCACCAACGCTTGCTTCGAACCAGCCAATCAGATGGTGAAGTGCGACCCTCGTCACGGCAAGTACATGGCCTGCTGTCTGCTGTACCGTGGAGATGTGGTGCCCAAAGACGTCAACTCTGCCATCGCCACCATCAAGACCAAGCGTAGCATCCAGTTTGTGGACTGGTGTCCCACTGGTTTCAAGGTTGGCATCAACTACCAGCCCCCAACCGTGGTTCCTGGAGGAGACCTGGCGAAGGTGCAGCGAGCTGTATGTATGCTGAGCAACACCACAGCCATCGCTGAAGCCTGGGCTCGTCTGGATCACAAGTTCGATCTGATGTATGCCAAGAGAGCTTTCGTTCATTGGTATGTGGGTGAAGGAATGGAAGAAGGTGAGTTCTCAGAGGCCAGAGAAGACATGGCTGCCCTGGAGAAGGATTACGAAGAGGTGGGAACAGACAGCGTTGGAGAAGAGGATGAAGAAGGAGAGGAGTATTAAATTTGAGGGCTTGCTGACCCTTGCACAACGAAGCAAGATAACTCATGCCCGACTTAAATATGGAAAATGTTCTGTTATAAACCTACATTCCATCAAATAAAATTTTTCCTTTTTATTGGGTCAACCTTTTCAATAAAAATGCTAAATAAATCTGCCAAAAATTGTTTTTGTTTCCTTGTCTCAAAGTATATTTTTGTATGATCGACACTGAGCCTTGCCTGAAACTTCACAGCTGACAAGCGGTATTATTGTGATAAGTTGGCAACCATGTTATGTCAACATTGTTGCTAAGAGAAAACGGAAGAAGGGTTTTCACAGGTATGCAAAAATAGTCAGCATTAGTGTATGTATAATCACTATTACTAGTTTACACTATGGTGAACGGTTTAAACAACCACTGGAAACTACTAAAGTTTAATTGTTTTAACTATTTTGCTCATAAGTCAATTTATATTTATTGTGGGACTTTCGGTTAAAGCTTGAACTTCAGGAGTATTTTTTATTAATTTATCAAAACCAATCCAAATTAGCCACTGGTAATGTTTTCTGAAAAGCTTGTCCTTTTTCACATACAGTGATCAAAATCATAAAACTAGTATATTTGAATAACTTTGTCACATCTCTTCCCAGATAGCATTTTTTTTTTCTTCAGGTATCTAACCTGCCAAACATTTCCAACATACTTAAATGCCTCCCACAATTATGTCAGCAAAACTAATTTAAACCAAATCCTTTAAATCTTCAAGATCATGAGAAAACTATTCAGTCAAGCATGTCCAAACGGTTGACTCCTATTGCTCTACTTTCAATACAGTGGAACCAAACTACATATTTTCGATGCAGTCAGGCTAATCTTCTTATCCAGTCTGCTGCTTTGGATCTAGTTTACAGATTAAACATGCAGTAACAATGAATAGGGTTATGTGTTTGTCTTACGTGTGAAACAGGAGAGCCGGATCTCTCTTCTGGGAACAAACACGCCCAATCGTCTCAACCTCCAGTGAATCATGAGCCGCACATACACACATGAGGCTCTGTATACACAACATATAACCGTGCTACCACACCAAGCACTGTTTATACAATATATGAGAATTATAACTCAGAGAACTGGAAGACAAATATGACTTTGTGAGAGTATTTTCTTCCTGTGCCTGTTTGACGTTTGACAGAAGTGTTTTAAGAGCTCATGTACGGTACAAAGTGGGCCTCTCTGCTCTGACTCCAGTTGGCCCTCCGCTTATCTGTCACGCACAGTCCAGCGAAGAGAAGATCCCGCGCAAATTATAAAAAAAAACAAGTGGAAGCACTGGTTGTGCTTATCACGTGACTCCAAAAATTTGCTAAACAAGTCATGTGGGCTGATGACAAACTTGTGTGGTTCCACGTGAGATTTATGCACTTAAGTTTGAATGCAAATGTAAATGTTACAGCCACAATGCCAGGGAGCTGCTTTGCAATTGTTCTTTGTTTTACTGCATATGAACCCTCGGGAGTGTGCAGGATGACTTTATTACTCAAACGTTCCCAAAATATTAAAATGAATATATTAAATAATAGAATGGTAACACTTTATTTTAAAGTCCAGTTCCCACTGTTGACTAGTTGGCATGCATATTACTATCATAGTGTCTGTTTATTAGGCTTTTTTCCCCGTGACCATGTACAGATCCCTACCTAAACTTAAGCTTTCCATTGGCGTATTGTTTGTTAGGATACAATTATTTGAAATCTGTAATCTGAGGTTGCAAAAAACCTAAAAAATCTAAATATTGAAATATATTTTTTACAAAAAGTTATTTGCAAAGCATATTAATCAAAAATCTAGTTTTGATATATTTACAGTAGGAAATTAGCAAAATATCTTCATGAACGTGATATTTACATGATTTTTGGCATACATGTTTTTTGTAATACACAATGTATTGTTTGCTACTGCTACAAATATACTCCAGCGAATGGATTTATCATCTAGGGTCATTAATATATATTAAAAAAAAAATTTAATTAAAATATCATGTTAAAGGTGTTGGAAAATGTTATAAACTTGATGTCTAAAATATAAAAATAAATAAATAAATACCATTTATATATATATATATATATATATATATATATATATATATATATATATATATATATATATATATATATATATATATAAATTTATTGAAATAATTATTGTTTCTACATTTGTTTATAAAAACATAATAAGCTGCTTTATATTGTGGTCCATAAATATGTCCAAGCATTATTTTTTTATCTATTTAATCATCTGTCACATAATATGATACTACAAACAACGCAGTGAATTATAATATTTTGTTCTACATATATTTTTTAAACAAATATTTGAAATGTTCACTTTAAATCTGACCCATTTCACGCAACTTGTTCAGTATTTCCTTTATTTTATAAAAACCTCAGGGCTTTACAAAAACACAGCTTCAGAAATCCCATTAAATCTCACATCACACTTTATAAATACTGTAAATGTGACTGTCTTATGGGGGAAATCTCAGTATAATCAGCTGTCTCGCTCAGAGAAGACAGAGATAAATCCCTCCTGGTAAATCCTGCCATTTATGGGCATTTATGCAGTACCCTGTATCTTCCCAATTACAACGCAGCATCATTCATCTGCTTGCTATTTATTTATACTAGTTAGCCGGCCTACTGCTAACAGGATAGCGTAATATTTAGCTCTGGATCAAGTAATGCATGTTTTTTTTTGCACTGAAACATACCACACACGGGTGCAACAATCCTTTAAAATATTTAGATCAATCGTTACAGTTTAAACTATTAATTCCTGATTTTGCTAGCTCTCAGACCGGCTCTGACCCCATCTAACCCCCGCCCTATAGTACCGTGCTGCCCTCCACTAATCGCTGTCGTCGTCAGACCAGCCAAAGTCGTCCATGGTGATGGCCATGTTCAGTTTGCGTCCCTCGCGGACACTGCAGGACTTGGAGGAATTCTTCTTCGCTTGCATGTTCAACTGCATCCCTGATTGGCTGATGAGGTTACCGCCGGGAATGTTCATGTCCAGGTCAAAGACGCCCCCGAACCCCAGCATGAGCTTCTGTAGGCTGGCCTGGCCCAGGTCCCCGTTACTGCAGGTCGACGAAATCTGACAGCTGACCTCCGAGCTTTTGCTCTCCTCCATGTGAGCCTCGTAGAAGGACTCGGCACTGAGAGTGGCCGCCAAAGGGGAAATATGTGAAAACAGCTGCGAAAACAACATCGAATTAATTAAGTTCGTAAGTAATTATTAGAATTAAAGTTCAATAGAAACTACAGCATTGCTGTTCTGTCTGGCTAGTGATGATTTATAAAAATAACACTTTACATAAGCTTTTATAAGTATAATGCATAATAAAAGTATTCATGTACAGTGTAATGCATTATATATTTTCATAAATAATTTAACAACATATAAATATAAAAAGTATATAATATATATAGAGTATGTAATAATATCAAATCAAAAGTTTCGCTTTAAAAGTGTTAATGCACTAAATAACGCTGCAGTACTTTATTAAAGTATTATTATAGTAAAGTACTGTAGAGTGGCATTACATTTAAAGTTATTATATTTGAAATATACTAAACTTTATTACAAATATAAAACAAATTTGTAAAAGTGTGCTAAAGTATACTTGCTTCACACGAGGCAATGTTACTGTGTAAACTGTATTATGTGGATTTTCTCTGTGCAGATGACCTACTTACTATGTCTGCCAAAATTTGCACACACTTTTCAAGCACACAATGCAAAGTTTTGTTTTAGCCCAGACTTTGTTGAAGTTTCACTACTGCTTTGTGTGACTTCCTACTTTATCAGACCGCTGCAGGTCACGTGAAAACACAACAGTGTCAGCATTATATGACTTTAAAACTGCATTGGTGTGCTAAACTCTTGAGTAAAAGGCCTCATTTATTAAACGTTTGTGTATATATATATATATATATATATATATATATATATATATATAAACAAATTAATTAAAAAAATTATTCTATTACATATAGTGTCATTAAAATATGTCTAAATTTTTTTTAGATGTTTTGCCCATGTTATAAATGTTTTGTGAATCCAATTTTTTCATGTATCCAAAAATGTTCCCCAATGACTTTAATAAACGACACACACACACACAAACACACGTTGTGTTTCCATGTTTTATGGGGACTCTATATAGGCGTAATGTTTTTTTATACTGTACAGACTGTATGTGTTTACGTTTTACTCACATTTTAGGATTTAAAAAAAAGTACTCTGTATGTTTTATAAGCTTGTTTCCTCATGGGGACCTAAAAATGTCCCCACAAGGTCAAAATTGACTGGTTTTCCTATTTTGTGGTCACATTTGGTCCCCGTAACGTGATAAAGACCAAGTGCACACACACAAGAATCATTCTGCTCGTGTTTTATGAATGAGGCCCATGGTGTATGCTTTCTTTCTCCTGTAGTATCTCAGCTTAAGGCAACTATGAGTAAGCCATTCATAGCCGAATTTCCAGCAGAAATAATAAACAATGTGACATACAGCAGCTTTAAATGAGACTGCTTGTCTGTTTTGTCTGTTCAGTCTCATAAAAGGAGAACTCACTGTTGATATTATATTACAATTCTGTTTGTTACCACTAGTTGCGCAAAAATGACACACCATTAAGGACCACTAGTGGCATCAAACCGACTGTTATAGTATTGATGAGGATTCTCTCTGCTATTCTGGATTCCAATATTATATGTCGCGCGCAGTCAGCAGAAGTGTGGTTACAAAAGGAGTTGTTATTTTGTGCACAGAATGATGAGGACTCACAGGAGTGCAGGATCTGGATCTTTCCATAAGTCTGTTTTCCCACTCTGTCAGTCTCCTTTCTCTTTCTGCCAGCTCTTGCTCCTTGCAGCTCAACTCCCTCTCCAGCTGCTTCAAGCGTTCCAGTGTCTCCTCTATCTCACACCTTACAGAGAGAAGACATGGGAAGATTGTACAAAAAGCACGATGCAATAATCATCATTGCCATTTCAAAACGCACCTTTGACCTAAAAAAGAAATCCCCAGCCGTCTGCGATTCCTATCTGTGCCAGCAGGTGGAACTGTGTGCTAAACAATACAACCCCCACACAAAGCCTTTAGTGAAGCTATTTATAAACAGGTATGTGAAGGAAGGCCAGAATGCCCCCCTCCTCAACCCCTCTGCCCTCAAAGCCATATCAGCCCCTGCCAAAATCTCTCCACACACACTCTCAAAACTTCCCTCCTGCTAGAATTGATTTCTCTACCACTCTCATGAAGAGCATTTCCAGAATGTCTCACCCTCCCTCTTCCTCCCCCTTCTGCTCCTCGCTCTCTTTTTCCATTCCTCTCAGTTCATTTCTGACATATCTCCCTTCATGCACTGCAGCTCTGCTCAAGTCGAGCATTCACTGTGTTTGTTTCCTCTATTTCCTCTATATTAGATAACTCATACCTCCGTGAACTGTAACCTAGACAAAACCCTATATTTTTTACTCACTGTAAATGACTGTACTACACCTCCTCAACAGCTTAAAACAAACGTTTAAAGGCAAGTTTAATACAAGTTAAACTGTAATTTAATATGGATAAAAAGTGCAGTAGTCAGACAGCTAATAAAATGTAGACAATTTTACCTCTAAACTTGAAAGTAGTGCTGTCAAATGATTAACTGTGATTAATCACATCCACAATAAAAGCTTATTTACACAATATATATATATATATATATATATATATATATATATATATATATATATATATATATATACACACATAAATAATACATAATAATACCGTACACACATACACTATGTAAACAAAAACTTTTATTTTGGATGCGATTAATTGTTTGACAGCACTACTTAAAAGTATTAAAAAAGCTTAATTTTTCAGATTTAAAACTCTAAAACACTTCACAGGTATCCATTACATTAACGTATAGGTGTACAATAAGTTACAATAGCGTATGTTTTGCTAGTTTTTACAAATCAATAGACAAGCCAAAATCATTATCTGTAATAATTTCCACATTGCTCATGCAACACTTCCAGTTTCATATTTGTGTTTTCAATTAATACTTTATGTGTTATTACTTCTTCTAAGTGAAACTGGCTACTGATTGTTTCCAAATATATCTATATTTATTTGGTTCAAAGAACATACTTATATGCTTATTTTGTTTAATTCAGCACTTTAAAACCACAAAAAGAAGTTGTCAGTAAGTTCTGTACTGTACGTACCTCCACTCTGCTTTGTTATGTAAGAAGGAATTGCACTGGCCCGGCAGTTTGCTGTCGTTTTTCATGGTCTCTAGGGTGCTCAGAACCTGTTTGAACTGTGGCCTTTCCTGGAGATGAAAGAGCCTGTTTATTATGGTCGTCCTTCAGCACAATGCAATACACCAACTAAATCAATGTTTGAGATAAAAACCTTATCCAATCTCCTTTTTTGGATCACCTAGCTCTTAAAATGTTAGCTCATAAACCTTCAACACACGTACCTATTTACTATTCAGCATTTAATGTGAGGTCACACTGAGGTCATAGAGAATAAATGGCGTACTTTGCACTTAAATATAATAAATAAATTTCCCACTTGCTGAGAAAAGAGAACAATGCAGGATGATTCTTGTAGTGTGACTTGTCTCATGACTTGTTTTCACTAAGACTTCATTTAAAGGAACGGCTGCTTGTGATGTTCTTCATTTGCAAGTCTCTTTGAATAAAAGCATCTGCTGGATGACTAAAGGTAAACAGTTTATAGGATTCCAGTGAGACTGATCATCGTATGAGCTGAATTTCGGCTCCGTCCCACCACGTACCTTGGGCTCCGCAATCCAGCAGCATCTCATCAGGTCTGCAAAGCTGGCGGGGCAGCTGCTGGGAATGGTCGGCCTCTGGAACACATAACCCACACAAATACCACAGGCACATGCACACACATTAGAATCCATTTCAAAAACCCATTATAGCAGCCATTACATAAAATTCTAATTTTAGCACGAGTACGGTTTAAGCTCCCAAAAGCGGCTGCTGCAAAGCGTTCCTCTGAGCTAAGTTTACATCACAACTCAAATGAAGCGTATATATCTCCGTTTTCAAAGGGTCTGATATATAATAAGCAGTATATAAGGATTAACAAAGAGCTCTTACATGGCCGCTGTTTACGCTGCTAAGTGATAAAACTGAGTTCGCACTCAAGATAATGGAACTTTAAGAGCATGTGAGGAGAGATGCTGTAATGGAGACTTGTCCAATCCCATTTGATAAGTCACACATGTAGGAATCTAATATTGTCCAAGTGGCTCGTCCAATAGCAATAGCTGCACAGTATTAGATCTGACAAACAGCACTGGCACACCGCATAATCATGAGGCCACGAGAGAATGGAAACTGCTCCATCCCACTGGGAATTTAACATAAACCAAAATATCTTTTCATCCATCTTTTGACCTCTCCCACTCCCCCTCGCCAACATTTTCTCTTATAAGTACTTGCTCCCTTTTCTCTGTCTCCAGACTGGGATGTTTATCTTAAAAGGTTTCCTGAATACCCCCTACAGCACTAAAACCACTGTGGTCTAATTCGATCTTCACCTGATGGCTCCTCAGCAAACACATAAAGAGAACCGCGGTATATCTTAACTTTCTGTAATGTATGCTAGAGCTCAATAAAAGTTGCAGGGGTTCTTGTGCGCATACAGAGCAGAGCCTCTAGACCAGCCCGCTATAAATAACCAGCTAAAGCAAGCAATGGAATCTATGATCGTACTGTTCTGTCACCCACAGGAAGAGCAAGAAACATAACAATCCAAATCATTAACATTAGGTGTGGATCAAAGGCTGCTCTAAAAGCATTACTTTGCTTAGTAAAGTCCTTTTTACTTAGGAAGCACTGCATATGAATAATAAAAATCGTTCCATCTGATTAGAAGATTGGGTGTAAACCTTAAATAATCTGATCAATAGGATAAAAATAAGCATGCAAAAGCTTGAAATGGACTATTTCAGGGGTGGCCGACCTCGGTCCTGGAGAGCCGGTGTCCTGCAGAGTTTAGATGCAACCCTAATTAAACACACCTGATCCAGCTAATCAAGTACTTCAGACATGCATAGTATATGTGTTTTAGCAGGTTGAATCTAAACTCTTCAGGACACCGGCTCTCCAGGACCGAGGTCGGCCACCCCTGGACTATTTTCTCAATCAGACTCGAGAATACCTTGGACTTGTGTGCAGTCCCATCATGCATCATGAATTGGGTTCAGTCAAAAAAGGAAAATCAGTGCATGTCAACAGCTAGAGAACTATAGAATCTAAATGTACTACAAAGTCATTCAGCCTTTCAGTGTAATTAAGGATGGCTATTTTGTTAAAATATTTTTGTGTGGTATTTTTTGTATATTTTAGTTTTGTGTCACTAGCCAAGAAGCATGCTGACAGTAAACAAACTCCAGTGAAATCCATTGTTTGCAAAAGTATTTGCTGCCTATTTTAGGACCTAAGAGGACCACACCCTTATTTGTTACTGAAAGCATGATAAAATTCACCAAAATATGATAAATGAAAATGCGAATGAGTTCTGTGAGCACAGATTCCATGCGGGAAACGGAGGTTAAAACAGAGGTTCCAATAAAGTGAGGATGCAGCTGTCTATGTAGGAAAGAAGGCAGTTCACTACTTTTTGGGACAAAGCCAGGAAAAGAGTTAGCCCAAGTTAACATCTACAATGTATGACAGACATATGCATAGCCAAACTGACTTTAAAACCTAAACAGTAATGTAACTATACTAACATTGCATTCACGTGGTGGTTGAACAGTAATAACATTCCTCTCATGAGAATTGTGGGAGACTGTGTAGTACCTCGTGTTTTTCCACCACCAACCAGGCCACCTGCAAACCCTCAAAACCTTTAAATGGCACTTCTCTGGTGAGCATCTCCCACAATACCTGCAAGACCAACCACAAATCAAACAGTAAATGTAGAGATGTCCTGGCATTGCTCTCTACAACAAAACTGGCATATTCCACAAACAAAAACATATATGGGTTAAACAGCACTTGGAATGCAGTTTACTCAGACTGTTTTGAAATAGCAATTAATTCAGAAGGTCAAACAAACATACACAACAGTCATGTGTGTATATACTGTACATATCTATCTATGTTTATTAATCATAATACATCCTTGCTGAATAAAAGTATAAAAGAAGTGTGCATAAAAATGTAAAATTTTTTTAAACTACCTAATTTTATGAACTTTTTTTAATTAAAGGGACACAGATATAGAAAAACGTGATCACAGCACATTCATACAACAAATATAAATACTGACCACGCCATATGAGTAGGTGTCACATGTTTCTGAGACGGGCAGACTCTGGATCACTTCAGGGGCCATCCAAGGAAAGGTGCCCACCAGAGACATGTGCGTTGTGTGAGAAACTAACTTAGATGCTCCAAAATCACAGATCTGACACAGACAAAATGCATTATGCGGGGACAATTAAATTTGTATTTCGAGCACAGTTTAAGTGCTAAGATTTTATGCCTAATATTTGAATGCGAATAAAAAAACAGGAAGCATACCTTTAATACATTTTCTGCAGTTAGCACAACTAATGGAGAGAAAAGAAAACAGTTATTAGTGTATAATCTTCATGTTTGCATTTTTTGCATGTGACATTGCTCACGGCACAGCTAAGAACTCACCATTTCTTGACTTCAGGTCTCTATGAATGACTTTCAAAGGGGCCTCGGCATGTAAATAATGCATTCCTATAGAGTAACAAATCACAGAACCAGCTATTATCTCAAAAGGAAAATGTGACTGAGCTCATTACATAAACACACGTATTCATACAGACACATACCTTTAGCAATATCCATCGCCCAGGTCATTACTTGATCCATATCCATCTCCTCGCTGTCAGCACTGGACAAATATTCATACAGTGATCCTCTGCTGGCATATTCTACAAAACAAACATGCAGAACATAAATATATCACCACGTGTGTCAACTAAATGCTGTGGAGCTGATATATAGTGTAGGTGATAGCTTCATTTTTTGGACCACAAGGTTGTGGGCTTTTTGAATGTTTTTGAAAAGTCTCTTATGCCTGCCAAGGGTGCATTTAATTGATAAAACTGCAGTAATGTTGTGAAATGTTGTTACAATTTAAAATAACCCTTTTCTATTTGAATATATTTTTAAAACGTAAACTATTCCTGTAATTTTCAGCATCGTTACCTCGTCTTCTTTGTCACAAGATCCTTCAGAAATCCTTCTAATATGCTGATTTGATGCTCAACAAACATGTTGAAAACAGATGTATGGCATAATATCTTTGGAAACCTTTTCCCCTTTCTTGGATGAATAGAAAGTTTAAACAAACTGTGTTTATTTGAAATATAAATCTTTACTGCTATCAGTTCAATTTACTACACCTTTGTACAAAACGTACTCATTTGAGCGTATTGCTTTTTATTGTAACCACAACCAGTACAAAAAAGCAGAGAGAGAGAGAGAGAGAGTGACGAGCTGAAGAAGCAAAAAGCATGTCTCGTGTCAAGATGTCAATCAACACATGAGATCATCTATCACCAACCCTCGAGTGAAGTCAAACACAGCTTAGCACACTCGGGGTTTCCCGTTTACACACGCACACATCCACAGGCACACAGGGAGCAGATGCTGGCAGCAGGAGTCAGAGGATGACAGCATGCACAATCGTTAGATTTACTGAATACCCAGCTGACACAGCCATTGAAAGACATGCTCTTGAGAAATGATTAGGCCACATAAATCTGCTCATAAGCGCATTTACATCCCTGGAGACAGAGATCACAATAGGATGTTTAAAAAAATGGCAAGACAACTGTGCAAGCGTGTAAGTGTGTGTCTGTGCTGCTGATGAATTATTCTCACACCCTGATTACCCACAAAGCATTTTACAGTCACAACAACATGGCGATAAGCAGTAGTGAAATTATTGGGAGAGCGGTACAATATCATACAGATTTCTCAGAGACTCTTAAGATGATATTTAACATCTGATCATTGATGTTAACATGTATTTTACATATAAAATAAAATCAAATCTCAGACCAAAGTTCAATACATGGTTTTCGATCAAAACTGCAAGACTGTATGATACACTTCTACTGCATGCCTGTAAACATTTGACATTTTTAAATGTAAAATTGTTATTAAAGTTAAAAAAATAAAAGAAACATTGCAATAGCTATTAGATATTATAATATATGTATACAATAATACGTTTTAATATATATTGTTGGATAATTATGGAATAGACAATTAATTCCAAAGAGGAAAAAAAAAAATCGCGCAAGAATTGCAAATTGTGATTTTTTTTGTTCTTTGTGTTTCACAGTTTTGACTTTTTGTGTCTGAAACCTGAGCTTACATCTTGCACGTTCTGTTTTTGTTTTTGCTATAAAATATCACAGTTCAGAATTTCAGTACAAAGAGATAAAAAGTCAGAGACAACTGTCTGGAAAACAAGTATTACAAAATTACCCATACTCTGTTTTAAATTTTTCATAATTTTCCAGATCTGGAAATGACTAAAATCAAATTCCAAACTTTTCCACATTAAACCTTGGTTTCAGATATCAGTTAGTGACATACCTATTAACCTTTTTGTCTTATGTGCAATTATACAGAAAACTCAATTAATAATTGAACTGGTTATGAAAGAAAAAGAGACCACATTTTAATATTACCTGTCACAATGCCATAGTTGGGCGCTTCCAGAACGGCTCCATAGAACTGAATAATATTTTTGTGGCTCAGGACACTCAGAATCTCAGCCTGGATGAGGTGAAGGAAAAAAAAAACCAAACAGATGCAGAGGTGAAAGTCACAGACTGCGGTCAAACACTCAGGCTCAAATGAGTGCTGCATCAATGTCATAAAACTATTTTTTCATTACAGTATGTCAAGGTCAAATATTACGCTAGAAATGTGCGTGAACATAGAGCCATTAGCAGCATTGTGGGACATGTCCGCTGGGACTCAAACTGAATGGCTTCAGCCAGGAAAGCTGCTAAACTCGGGTAAACAGTGGAACAGACTCTGTCAGTGCTGCTGAGCGTGCATTAATACTGACAGTAACACACACCGCCTGCAAACCCACATTAAGACGCTACATTTTACACTTACAGTATATCAAATTTACTTTAGACAAAGAGAAATAGAGAAAGGCGGGGGTGAGATGAAGGGTGAAAAAAAATGAGATGGTCATGGAAAACCGTACATGCTTACACTCCCCCTCTTTCAGGACAATAAACAAGTCTGATGGATGGATGGAATACAGGAAATGATGTAACACTGGCTGTGTGCACACATACTGCTTTCTCAACATTTAGATAAAAATTAGACCAATATCTCAAAGGCATGCATGCAGTCGTGAGTGCTGGGACATCTTATTCTTTTGCAGTGAATGCATATTTAGACAGCTGCACTTCAAACAGGCCTGACAATAATACATATGTATGCATGCAGTAAAGCAATATAGCAATATTGCTCGATTGTTTATATTGTTGCAAAACGCAAACTATTTTATCGTCCAGCTCTAATCTGCTAAGCGTGACTATAGGGCGTGAATTATATATTAATATAAACATCAGGATTTTCTGTAAAGCTGCTCTGAAACAGTGTGTACTGTATAATAAAATTGATTTGACTTGATCAAAAACGCAAATAGCGAGTGTGACGAACCTCAGCGTCGATCTTCAGCAGTTTTTTGACGGCTACTTCTTTGTCCTGCGAGATCCAGTGTGCCCGGTACACGCTCCCGAAACTCCCACCGCCGCAGTTCTCGTAGAAGCGGACGTCATCGAAACGGATCTGAACGAAGCTAGCGCTGAGGGACGACATCTCATACTGACATTCACTGTGGCTGAAGAAAGAAGGAGACGAAGATAATTAAATATGCAAATGTGGCCAATTAAAGTGATCGGTACAATGTGACAAATTAGATTTTTTTATAACAATAGAATAATAATACTTTTAACCACAGCTAATAATTCTCTCAGTGTCTTTTTTGCTGATCAGGGTTTGTGCTGCCAGAGTTTTCATTTTCACTTCAAGGTTTTCTTTAGGTTTTAATTGGTTTTATTAATACAAGCCTCTTGTGTGGGCAGGTCTTGTAGGGAAAACTAGCTTAACGATAGTTTCTTGACCCCTGTAAAGTAGATTGTCTAACCGTGTGTGTTTATTTTCAATTTATATTAGAAATTGATTCATTTGATTTTCGAACATTTATCTCCAATACTCACAACTCAATGTAATAGCTACGGTGATCAACAAAAGCGTACAAATATAGACTGTAGGGCCAAATGCCTGTCACTGTCTGTTAAATAAAAATGCATATTTTAAAAAAAATCATAAAAAAAAGTCTAAAGCATTTAACAAAATACTACTCGTAAAATAACTGCTCAAAATATAAAAATAAAAGGTAGCCTAATTCAAAGCAGTCAAGCAATAAATGCTATAAACTACACTAGGGTCACATGACTTTGATTTAACCGATCCTTATTGTAAACTCTATTTTATTAAATCTCTACAAGTTGGAAACTTTTACGTTAAAATAGTGCCAGACAAGACAAGCACAACAAGAATGCATTAACTAATGTAAACTGCATTTTCAAGCATTTCAGGTATTATTGACAAATCAAAAAGCTTCAGAAAGCTGGAACGAGAAGTGTAAAACTGATAAATCACTTTCAAGCCTAGGACTCCTGCAGCACTGTATGATGTAGAAAGACTTGAAACCTCTCTAAAGCAGAATGCCACAGTCATGCGTAGAAAACTCCTGTAAGGATGATGAATCACAATGATTCTTATGCAATCGGAGCATGAGAGGAGGTCTGTGTGAGACGTCTACCCCCTGAGTGTGATTTACAGCCTGATCCTTGTCCTGTTCACACAACTGCAAAACGACTTGCCATGTATTTGCCTTCGGTGCTCTCTGCTACATCTGCACCTGGACTCCTGCCACTTTTGTCTACGCTAAACCTATTTCACGGGCATTATGAGAACACAAGGACAGACAGAAGAGAGATATGTTGAGGGTAAACAACAACTGTAATGTTTTGGATTGCTGTTGAAAAAGAGATTGGAAATTTCTTTTTAGACACAAAAAACTGCTTTTAAGTATACGGCAGTCAGGGCTGTGCATGTCGTTTTTTTTGCACAAAGCACTGGTGAAAGCAGAGGTTAAAGGTTTTGTAGCACAGTTGGTTTTATTATTTTGCAAGACGCCTGGGCAGGACAACCAATCTAATTAACTATTGTATCGCACGCGTGCTATAGGGGGAAATTGATTCATCGCACAGATTTTTTTCATAGCACGTGCGACATATATGCCACACTGTACAGCCCTGAGCAGGAGAGATCGTAATAATTAGGAAAATATAACCGTCTGTTTTTAATTCTGAACTCATTATGGTTTATTGAACTGGGCGCAGAGGAATAAACAAAGTTAAGCACCGATATGACCATACAGTTGTTAATATGCCTGTTTGCCCTTACAGCTGCAGCCATGAAGAACTAGCGAGTCAATAAACCAGTTATTCATAACTTGTCTTGCTTGACCAAAATGTGACGTCACATTGTTGGGCTGATTTTGTTTTCCATGATTTTCCAGGTCTCTGATATGGCTAGGGGCCCCACGTGGGGTTCAGTACACTGCCTCAAAAAGCCCACCTATGTATCTCTAGCATGGATACATAGCCGGATACATTAGGTTATATAGTCTGATATATATATATATATATATATATATATATATATATATACACACTGAAAAATATGGTGTGTGTTGGTAAGTTTTATTAAAAACAAAACAAAACGTTAATACATTCTACAATTACAGTAATTGTGAAACAAGCACACACACTAAATTAAATAAGATATTTTGAATTAATCTTTATTTACAACTTCGAAAAAGGTTAAAAAAGGTGCTTTATTACCACCATAAGGTTAAATTTCAAAGTTTTTAGGGTTAGGAACCAAAAACCTGAAGAACACTGTATTTAATCCTGCCATGTGACAAATGTATTTTTATTATTATAATATATTTTTATTTCCCATGTCTCCCTCCCCATGAAAACGCATGTGCAATAAGTAGAAAAATACAACATTGCTGTTATAAATGAACGATAACTTAGTCATAATGCAGGATATTGCTGTTACTCCTTCACATCAACTAACCATACCATCATGTCACCTAAAGCCGGGTTAAATTAGCTTTTTTTCCAATCCAAGACGAGTTCACTTCTGAGTACTTCCCATTCAGTCCAGGCTCCCTTTAGCTTTCATAGTAAACGCTGATGTTGTTGTATTTGGTGCTGATGGGGTCTGGTTACTTATACATTACTAGCATATGTGTCACTCTTCCCTGAAATCTATGACCTCACCTCAGATTGGCTTCCTGGTTTGGAGTGACCAACCTATGTCCCCTACTCAGTCTATCTCATAAAAAGCGCTCAGTATCTAAAAACAACCCGCATATCATCACTGCGGCCCTTTAGCTGTGACATCAGGGGCCAACAGGAGGCAAATGTGTCACACCTTCAACTATTCTTAACTAGAAACAACCCATTCAAACCTCTGACTTCATTCATTGCCGAGACCTTTACTAATTATAAGCATAAACAGCAAATAGGAAGCCGTGGGAGTAGAAAGGGTTAAGTTAAAAATTCATTTGTAGTTCTATTTCCACTTCATTTGTGTTTACGTGCACATATTTATGTTCTCTGAGAAGGAATTTGTAAACATTGTCGTTGTTCTGTTTCTTAATTGTAACCCCCCTTCACTGAATACTTTGAAACACTGCAAAATACTTTTGGACGACGTGCAGTACTTTTTGGAAAACTCTCTAGATTCCGTAACGCAAAAACGCAAAGGACAAACGTTATGTCACCTTCCTGAAGTCGCCAAACGCAAAATCAGTTAAAACGCATGCCGCGCAAGGACATGCCAAATAATGTCACTATTAACACGTACGCAGCATAACGCGCGTTGTGATAAACACTAAAAAGCATGCTTCTCTACCTGTTAGTCGTGTTTTCTGTGCGGTCCGGTGTAACGCGCTGGCCTGTCGCTCTCTGAACAATCCCAGTCATAAGATAATATGCGGAGCCTCATTGTCTCGTGTTACCGCACTTCCATAAGAGGACACTCGCTCGGGACCGCTGGACAAATTATGAATCCTACTACGGTAAAGGCTTGGCTCATGAATATTAATTTCGACCAACTGACGTTAAGCGGTAAACACACGGGAGAGCCCCTAACCTAATTAATATTCATGATTTGCCAAGGCCATCTATTTATTAATCACATTAGCGCCCACCTACTAGCGGCAGAATCTCAGCCAATGAGATAAACGTAACAGGCAGACGTCATGTTACGTAATTAATATTCATGAGCCACGCCTTTACCGTAGTAGAATTCGTCTGCTCTTGAGCGTAGATAACGGTGTTACGACTTTAATGACAGTGACTATAGCGCCTCTACACGGACACAGAGAGGCAACGAAAGGGTATGTTAATAATTATGTTAATTAAATAATTAAGCATTTAATCTATCAGTTTATGTACAGTGAAAAAATGCATAAAATAATACATATGTAGGCTGTGATATGTACATATGCACATATATATCAGCTAAGTCTAGAAATATTTTAAATAATGCATTGAAATCTGTATTTTTTAGTTGCAATACTGCGTTGGATATTGTACGTTGTTTTGCATATTACTATTTAACATTAATGCGTACTTGCACACTAGCACACAGTAGTACATACTTGTTCATTTATGGCAATAGTTCATATTCAATACTTAAGTTAGTTCACCCAAAAATGAAAATCTACTAGCTCGTTTAACTATTGCTGTGTTTCTCTGACGAAATAAAGCTAAAACAAAATGAAAGTTCTGAAACATGAAGGCGAGTGAATGATGACAGGATTTTCATTTTAGGCAAACTAACCCTTTATTGTCCCAAAGAACAAATAAGAGCAAAACAAAACAGAGACAGAAGACGTAAAGCAGAAGAAACAAAAGGAAAAACACTTGTTTGGAGTGAAAAGTCCATTCAAACCAACGCAAAGTGTTCAATGATACATTTATTTAGATTACAGTATACTATTTACAAGGTAGGCGTAGACATTTTCCTAAAAGAAAATAAGTGCCCTACACACACAGCGTCTCACTTTCCAAAAGGCAGGATGAGAACAAACAAAGGCCTTCTCAGACCGATTATGATAACTTAGCAAAATGGGTCCAACCCAAAAATATACAAATATAACTCAATGTACAAAATGACATCAATAATGCTACAGGCTATGGCGAGAGGTAAGTTACTAGCACACAATTAAACCAGTGGTAAAAAATAGTCCTTGAGCCAGAATACTGACATTTATATGACTTAAAACAACATACCACAAGACATTGAGGCCTGGAAGGTTTTACGGAGTACCAGTGATTCATTTTCTGTGGCCGGTGTACGATCATAGTGTCACTGTTATTTGTATGCATGATATGTAGCTTGTACTAAGCTCTTATTTTAAGGATTGTTCTGAAGGTTTCGTAGGGTCTTAGAAATGCAGGCTTGAGCACAGGCAGCAGGTTTACACTGTTGTATCATGGGAACGAATTTGGGCCTCACATGACTGAATCTAAGGATGAACACTTTTACCAGGTGCGTTCTGTTTACACACACACACACACACACACACACACACACACACACACACACACACACACACACACACAAACAAACACACAAGGTAGCTCTTATGACTGAAGTCATTAACATGCAACTCGCGCACGCGATCAGTCATTCGCATCTTGTACACATCAGTTCGGTTGGCAGTGATAGCACATACAGTCGGCATTCAACTGCTCTAGCAGCTGACAGATGTCAAATTGAGTTGTACTGTTGTAAACTGGATATACAGTGGTTGTATTTTAAAGAGAGAGAGGGAGAGAGGGAAAAGCAAGGGGAAAAGTCTGAGCATTGGTCTTTAGCCCCGCCTCGGCTCCAGTCTGAAGGACAGCTGGGATAAGGTTCTCTGGTTGTCAATCACATTCAATTGACGCACGTAATTCCTCACTTCCTGAGGGTTCTTGCTAGCCGGAGACACCTCAGCATCTGACGGAGGAGGGAACAGTGTCAAACTTCCATTAGTAATTGCTGAAATGTGGTTGGCAACCCTTTACTAACTAACCTGGTGTTATCACAGCTGCTGTTTTTTCTCTTTACTACTAGACTGCACTGCAAGAAATGCTTTTCTAGCCTAGGCGTTTTGTCTTTTTTCCAGCCACGATTAATCAAGAAGGATTTAAAAAGAAAATATTGAGCTGTTTGCAGAAAAAGTGAGATTTTACTTTAAGAAGTAGAAACAAGCAAAAATATCCACCAATGGGATAAGCAAAATAATCTTGTTTTCAGTTTAAAATAAGATTATTTTGATTACTCCACTGGCAGATTATTTTGCTTGTTTTAAGCAAAAAGTCACTTAATTTTGACTTCTATTTCTGAGAATAAGACATTTTTTTACTTGTCTAGAAAATCCCTCTTGATTTAATTGAATTTTTTTTTTAATTTGTGCTGAAACAAGAAAAGATCTAGGCTAGAAAAGCATTTTTTTGCTGTGTGATTATTAAAAACACCTATACTGAATGCTGCATTATTCTCTTTTTATTCTAAATGAAATATACTATAAGCTGAAAAATATACAGGTACCAGTATGTCATTTATGCCCAGAACATAAACATTGTCGTAGTATTTTTTTTAACCACAGCTGCAAGTTTTGACCATGCATTTTATAGGACATTATTTACAATATTTTTATACATACATTTAGATAGTGTTACGATTGCTGTAGTGGCAATCCATTCTCTTTTACCTGTAAATATGGCCAGTTGTGCTTTGCAGATAACTGATCTCATGGATGTAGCTTTTTAACTAGGCATAAAGAGAAATGAAAAAGAGCATTAATGTGTAGATGACTTACTGAACGGTTGGCTTCTGCAGTGCCTCACCGCTCGGACTGTGTTAGCGATCAGCCGCTGCAAAAACATACAAACAAACAAAGTATAAATACATATAGCTGGCCAGATAAGTCATGCATTCTGTGTTGATATTGTTAATAATATATGCAAACTAACTAAAACTAAATTACTACAATTATTACATCTAAAACTGAAATAAAATAAAGATAAATAGAAATATGAAAAATAATAAAAAATGTCTACGTACAGTACAGTAAACACTATAAGTACATATACTACAACACCGCAGAGATGACAGCAAGAGACTTACCATCTTCTCAAAGTTCACCAGTCCATCAATAAAAGTCTTATTCCCCTCATGAGTGAATGTCATGTCTGAAAAGAGAAGAAATATTTGATGCTGTAGAACAGGAACAGAGCCGAAATAACATTTTTGACAAGCAGCATTTAAGAATAATGGAGCTAGGCTCCGCCCACACCTTTAATGAGCAGAGGCATAAAGGGAATGATTGGCGGCTCCATCTTAGCCACAGTGAGGCGGTATGCACGGTGATTCCTAGATGGATCCTAAAAGAGCAACAAATCATAAATCATACTTTAATGGGTTATGCATCTCAGTCACAAAAAAATATATATATATATATATATAGAGAGAGAGAGAGAGCTAGAATTTTAAAAGATTGAACTAGACTCACTAGTAAACTCTCAAACTCTGCGTAGAACTTCTTGAATTTACTAGGCAGTTTCTAAAAAAAAAAAAAAAAACAGAAAAGAAAAGAGAAAAGAAAAAGGTTAAAATGGTATAGACACTTTTCAAAATAGAAATGAATACAAAAACTAAATTTTAAAAAATATGGCACATTTATTATATATTATTATTATTATATATGAATTAAATGAGGTTATTATATGTTATACACTAACCTCCCATGTCTGGCTGAGTCTGCTGACGGCTGGGTTGCACATGCCCATAATAATGGCGAAGAAAGAGTTCAGATTCTTAAACTCTCTACAGCTGAGGGAATAAATGCACAGCACATATTTAAAAAGCGCTTTTCGAATCTTAAAAGTCGGTAAAACATGCAATGCCTCGAACTCATCGGGAGCCAAATTCATCAGGAGAAATGATGCTTGCTGGAGAACTCACTGTGCTGCAATCTTGATGAACTTCTTGAGTAGCTGTACCCGTTTGCTGAGCGTCCCGCACAGACAGACCTCCGTGACCACCCACAGCTGCACCTGATTAAAGCGCTTCAGAAACAGCTCCAGATTGGCTGTGGAGCGTCTGTATGCCTGCCGTCCGAACGTGTGATACACCAGCTCATACTGCACACACACAGACAGTCAAAGTACACATTATATGGGTTAAAAACATCATTTGTGTATGTATCGGTGTAGGTGAATCTTTACCTCGTGTACACAGCTGAAAAGCTCCCAGTCATACTGTGTCATCTGGAAGGCCAGATCTTTAGAGCTCATCAGCTCAAAACTGGACATAGAGCCTGTGGAGGGACCTTCCTGCTCTGGAAGAGGATTCTACACACACACAGTCAAACACAAACTCCAAAGTTATTGTGCATTTTTAAAGATTTCAAGTGAATGTAAACATACCGCATAGTGTAAAATCCGAAAGTATAAAGTTATTGTCTCTCAAAAAAGAAAGAGTCGACCTTGAATCATTGAAATGATCCGAAGCCATTTCATGCATTCAATGCATTCTTTGCCACTAGGTGCTGCTTTTGGAGCGTTAAAAGCTCACAAACAGTGCTTTAAATTGACCAATCAGCTTGAGGGGTTTGGGAAAATGAATCGTTAAATTAATTGTTTGGGGGTTGTAATAAATAAGGTCAAAATAAATGCATATTATAAAAAAATGCGTTGTTGTTTGGGACTCACAAAACCAAAATATAATAATATAATATAACCTTTCATTACTCATAATAGGGGCACTTTAACAAAAATATTTGTACACTTTTGAATAATTAAGATGTTTTTAAAATAACTCTGTTATAACCACCAAAGCTGAATTTAAAATGGCAATCTGCTAAAAAATGTATTAAGCCAAAACCATCCAAGTTGTAGATTAGTATTTAGTATTTAGTATATAGCATTAGTATAATATCTGATGAAGAAGCTGATAATTGAATCATTGAATAAGAAAAACATTTAATGAGTGCCAGAATGACAGTTCAAACAGATGATAAAAACATCACAATAATCTGCAGGTTATCTACACAAGTAATAACTTTAAACCACTGCTTCTGGCTGAAATAGTTCTCTATCCCTAGAGTCATTTTTCTCCAGTTAAAAGTCATCTCATCTGAATCAAAAGAGAAATATGTACAGATCAAGTACAAGCAAAAACAGCCCAAAACAAGTATGCTGTATTTGTTTCTTACAAACACACTCAAGACATTAACTAATGGACTAAAGGTGTGTGGATTAGTTGCAATGTGTTTATCAGCTGTTTGGACTCTCATTCTGATGGCACCCATTCACTGCTGAGGATACTTTGGTGAGCAAGTGACACGATGCAAAACTTTCCAAATCTGCAAAAACAAACTCATGTACATCTTGGATGGCCAGAGGGTGATTTTTGGGTGAACTACATTATATATATTTAAGTGTCCAAATGCTCGTAAAATACACATTCGGTCTCACCAGTGAATCAAGCAGTTCTCTAGAGCAGACAAACAATCGTCCGTTAACTCCAAGCGACTGGAACACCGATACATCATTGGGCTTTAATATCTGCTTCTCTGCACAGAAATAAAGCCCAGAATTAGCCAGACCACAAATCACATTCTCAACGCTTGTTCAGCTGTACAAGATCAACACCTAATACATTTTATGACAGATTTTATGCACTTTGTTTACTATCATTGATATTTAGACTACCCCATAAACTTCAACCTCTTACAGGATTTACAGGTACTTTCTGAAAGGTTTAGTTCGAAACTGATCTGGAGGCGGGTTATATAATACAGAAACAGAGTGTTTCAATACAGAATGTTGCTAGAGCAACAAAAGGGCTGAATATCTACAAATTTCTGTGTGTTTGTTTGTCACATCTCCAAGGGCAACTAATATTTCATCATGAGTTAGTGAGCGTGCGGGGATCACCTCCAGATGGGCTGAGGTTTATCAAAAGCAGCTCTTCGGTGGATCCCAGTTTATCCGCTACAGCTGCGGTCACCTCTCTCCCCGTGGCCAGCACAGGAACACGAATAGTGGTGTAAGTTTGATCGCTGCAGTACACCTTCAGCAGAACTAGACAGGGATGAAAAGAGAGGAAATTCGAATGACTATCTGATTCATTCATTCATGCATTAAACAATATATCCCATAACCGATATATCCCAGCTACAGGGAACTTCTTTAGAAATTTGGCAAATGCCCTGTCAAGGTTGTCAAAGTCAGATATGAACAAATGTTCTTCCAGTAACATCAACAGAAAGCCCTTTCACAGTTATCTGGTCTTTAATAATGTTTTGCAAACATTAGCAGAAAAACATTATTTATAGATACTGCATGGAATGTTTTATCTGAAACATTTTAGTGTGGATGTTTTATTTTTGTGTTACTTATTTCACAACCTTCAGAGAACATTCAAAAGTAACTTTCCCACAATGATAAAAGCGATAAAAAACGTTTGCCTTCGTAGTTTCATTCATAGTAAACAGTTCGTTTTTAGAACATTTAACCTTGATGTTTTGGATGTTCAGAGAATATTAAGAAATAGCATTTTTATAACTTAATGAAAACTTTCTTATAACATATCGGATTGTACAAAAGGTCGGAGACTACTTGCAAACATGCTTAAAAACCCATGACAAATTTTCAGCAGAAAAAAAGAAATGTTTAAATAATAAAAACAATTTGCTCAGTACTTAAGATGAAATCAGCAGCAAGGTTATGCAAGTTCTGGTGATCTTGTTATCAAGCAGGGTCTTCCAGGTTATTTTCAGTAAATTATTTTATAAGTGACACAGAAATAGTGACATATATTTTACATTCGTTTGTTTTTATTTTTTTAAAACTGTTCATATAGAAACATACATACAGATACTTACTGTCATCAAAGCTCCTTATTGGCTGCTTTTTTGCAAGCCTCTCCTCTCCGGAGCTGAACTGTCGCAGCAGGACTTTATGCTGAGAGAACAAAGACCAAATGCGTATTAACATTATTAAAATATATATAATTTTTTTAAACAATCCAATTTAGACCACAGATATAGCTACAAACGATAAACATGAAGTATAGGAAAGCAGATCTGCATTACCTTTTTTTGAGAGGTTCGTGCATCATCCGGGCTGAGAACATGAAATGAACAAACGCATGTGAAAATCATATACTGTTCAGATTAAGCTATTAATAAAAATCCCCAAAAGGCGCATATAAAACACACTAAAAACCTACTACTGCTTGATGATCCTCTCCAGCTCAGGCAGCAGCTCCTTCAGTGGACGCAAAACTCTTGCATCGTTGGATACAAACCCGTGCAGTTCCTGAATACACACAAAACACATTTAGCACATTTAGTCAGTTGGGTTTCATCTGACTGCTATCATATGCCCGTGCAGACTGGTGGTGAGTGATTCTATGTCAGCATGTGTGTGTTTGTGTATGTTTATAACCTCCAGAAAGCTGAGCGCAGTGTCATCCTCCAGCAGATGGTGGCCCTGCAGGGCAGCCCAGCGCAGAGCCAAGCTGAGCACCCGTCTCTTGCTGGCAACAGAGTAGTCTAGACGCTCCTGTTCTGAACCCTGAGAGGCCTGAGAGTGATAGGTACACACACACGCTAAGGAACATATGCATACATAACAGTTTACTGTTCTTACAGACAGGCAGGCAAACAGAGAGAGAGAGATAAAGAGAGAGAGAGAGAGAGAGATAGATAGATAGATAGATAGATAGATAGATAGATAGATAGATAGATGGTAGATATGGTTGATGGATTTCATTAGAAGGATATTGGGCAAGAAGGGCAGGGCACAGCTGGCTGTTGGGCATGAAGACGCAGTGCATGAGCACGAAATCATCCAGAGCTGGATCTTTCGATGAAAGATATTGCAGAATTAATAAAAGAAATGTATCGAAAGAATAGTTCAACATGAATTTACACATCCTAAGACCATCCAAGATGTAGATGAGTTTATAAAAACTCAAAATGTATGTAATGCTACATTATCAGAAATGTAGCATTAGATCACTTACTTATCAGTGGACCCTCTGCAGTCAATGGGTGCCGCAGAAAGAGAGTTCAAGCAGCAGACAAAAACATCACAATAATCCACATGACTCTAGTCCATCGATTAATGAGTGAAGCTGAAATGCCATAATTATGAATTTGTTTCTTATACAAACACAAGATATTAATTGATGGACTAGAGTGATGTGGATTACTAGTGGATTATTGTGATGTTTTAATCAACTGTTTGGCCTCTCATTCTGACGGCACCCATTCACTGCAGAGGATCTATTGGTGAGCAAGCGATGTAACTCTAAATTTCTCATTAATTTAACTTATTTATTGATGAACGAGAATGTGCAATACCTGGGTCAGAGAAATGAATGTCCAGTCGCATTGTCTCCAGCAGATGCTCCAGAATCTTCTCTGGGCTGCCTGACATCACAGTGTATCTGTCCAGAAAACCCAGACACAGCAAATGCAGTTTGTTTAAACAAACGCGTGGATTAATGAATTTATTGTTGATGGATCAAGAAATTTATGAATGTGATTATATACTTGAAGTGGGCTGGGACGTTTCCATGGCTGGAGGGCCGGAGACTCTTCTGCAGTACCAGAACATCCAGTTCATGCTCTTTTAGACGCACGGTGTTTGCTTCAACATCCTACACACACAAACGAACATATGCGCTCACCGAAAATACATGCATTCAACAATACAGTTCTATACAGTTCAACTACTCATTCTCCTAATGCTTGCATGTGTCAGCCATAACTGATGTTTGTGTACCC
This sequence comes from Puntigrus tetrazona, assembly GCF_018831695.1. Taxonomy (NCBI): domain Eukaryota; kingdom Metazoa; phylum Chordata; class Actinopteri; order Cypriniformes; family Cyprinidae; genus Puntigrus; species Puntigrus tetrazona. The sequence goes on along the minus strand of NC_056704.1, from coordinate 3,288,120 downwards.
TGAGTATCCGGTTGAAGTCCTCTTTGTCCACTCTCAGGAAGTGGCAGTTGTCCTCTCTGAGTACGATGGAAGCAGCTCGGGGGGCATCGTTCACCAAGGCCAGTTTGCCAAAATCATCTCCTTCGTGCAGCGTACACACCACACCCTAAACACACACAGGAATCAGTCTGAAATATCTAACAGTGTTTGTCAATCTACATAAATAAAAATGCATTAGTCATTTAACAATGACATAAATAAAGTAAGCTGACATTACCTTGCCATAGATAACAACATTTACTGATCCCTTCTGGATAATATACCAAGAAGTGCCTTCCTCCCCTTGATTAAACACTAAAATAAGAAAAGCAAACAGAGAATATGACTGAGCTAGACTAGCATTTACACAACTGTTCAGGGCATGCCGGAAAAATGAAGTTTAAAAGCAAAAGTATTAAATATATATCCACCTTGTGTCCTAAATACAGTGGTTGTAACCAACATAGAGAAACAAATCGCTCAGAATTTCAAAAACTCACTCAGATATTTTTACATTCATTTATATTTATATTTATTTAAGTATTTCAAATTTTTCAGCAAGGATGCAGTGTAGTCACAAAAGCAACTAATAATAATATTTACCATGTTACGAAATGCCTATTTAAAATAAATGCTATTTCTATTCATTGAAGAATGCTGAAAAATATATAATGTTTTCCACAAAATATCAGGTAGCATATATGTTTTCAATAATAACTTTTAAAATAGTTACTAAAGCAGCAAATCAGCATATCATAATGAATACTAAAAGAAAATGTAAATGATGGTGAAAAAATTGTAAAAATTCAGCTTTTCCATCACAACAATAAGCTGCATTTTAAAATATATGCAATAATTAAGAGTTAAATGTTTTTACATTGTAATAACATTTTACAATATTATAGTTTTTAATCAAATAAATGCAGCCTTCCTGAGCTTTTAAAAATTGTAAAACATCTTACTCCAACAACATTTAACAAGTGTGCATTATAAAGTAAATTACGAGCGTTGAAGTGAAAGTTACTTCTTTAGTAAAGCATTACGATATTGCATTACTCCACGCAAAATTTGCAAGTTACTTGAAAAAAGAAATCTGATTACATAACTGATGCATTACCCTCAACATTGTTTCAGAATGTATAAAACCAAATAGCAGTAAATAGCAGTAAAAACTCACAGACGGTGCCTGCTTTGGCATGCGACTCAAAGATGAGGACACCGGCGAGCTCTCGCTTCACCTGCAGAGAGCAGCAAAGCACAGCTACCGTTAGTCTGCTTGTACTAGTGCTGCTATCAGCCATTACTGTGGAAACGAAGCACTGAGCACTTACAGTGTTAGATAGATGAGAGAGAGCTTTGATGTGCAGCAGCTCATCATAAATAATCTCCAGGTCTTCAGCTGTTCTTTGACCTGGCCTATATAGACAACGGGTAGTTCAAGTAGTTCAGGAGGAGTGAAAAAGTTGTGGGCAAATAGATATGAATGCGTAGCTCTTGCACATTTCCAAATGCACATTTCAGGTAAAAAAAAAAATACTGCAGAGGGCGGTGTTGGTCACTCACTGTTTCCTGAGGATCATTCGCATGTGTGCGTCAGGGCCCATCTGGGAGAGGAAGAGGAGGGTCTCCTGCAGCTCTTCCTCAGCTTCACGTTTCTCATCGTCGCTGGGCAACACTGCATCCTCCTCCTCGTCATCAAGGAAACGGTAAAAAAGGTACTTATCTTGAAAGTTCAGCTCATGGTCGACTGTCGACGAAACAAAAAGAAAAAACTAAATACATGTCATCTTGAGAATAAATCTGTTCATTTTACAAAGTTCATGGGGGATTATTTTTATTTTATTAAGTCGTTACTTGGTTTAACTAGCTGGGTCATTTCTTTAAGTTGAGTTTTACAGTTTATTACAGTTTATTACAGTCCATTCAGCCGATCTCCGGGTCTGGTGATAGCACTTTTAGCATAGCTTAGCATAGATCATTGAATCCAATTAGACCAGTAGCATCACGTTCAAAAATGACCAAAGAGTTTTCCTATTTAAAACCAATTTTTCCCATTAAAACTTGTCTCTTCTGTTGTTATATCGTTTACTAAGACTGGCGGAAAATGAAAAGTTGTGATTTTCTATATGATCAAGAACTATACTCTCATTCCCGCACAATAATCAAAATCGCAACTTCTCATTTTCACCTGGTCTTACTACACAATGTAACTAAAGAAGAGTCAAGTTTTAAATAGGAAAAATATCAAATGCTAAGAGTAAAATATAACTATGCTAAGCTATGCTAAAAGTGCCAGAGATGGAGATTGACAAAAAAACCCCTGATAAAACTTAATTAATTAAAAGAAAATAGCTGTTGCTATTGTTACTTGAAAACTGAAATAAAGCTGAAACAAAATAATATATTAATATTAGATGAAAAAAACATAATAAATAAAATGAAATAAAAAAATTAAATGTTGCTATGACTACATTTTACTAAAATCGAAATAATAAATAAATTAAACCTAAATAGAAATATAAAAAAACAAAAACAAATAAAGCGCATAATAAAATGATTAAAACATAAACTAATATTAAAATAAAAAACAAAACTATGTAAAAATAAAAGATAATTCATATAAATCATGCTAAACCAGCACTGCTTAAAATAATATTTCTAATAAAACTGAAAATCAAAAAAGGGAAAATGTAATAACGCCTGCAGTACCTGAAATGCCAAATTCCACATAAACAAGTGTGTTAAAGGATTTTTAAAATATTTAATAAAATAATTTAATCATCACAAAAGAAAACTCAATATATGATTTCCAGTTTCATTCGTATTAAGACAAATGAAAGATATTGCATAGTAGGAATGACCCATCTGTTAACATGGCAGTCACTGCAGTAAATGACACAGGTGTACCGTGATTCAGGACCCCTTCCTCCAGCAGCACCTGCCACATTCCCACAGCGTGAGCCCGACTGTGAACACACGAGCTCTGCTGAAGCAGCCAGTCGACCAGCTCCGTGCCCACACAACACTGCCTGCAAACACACACGGATCACACACTCAACACATGCACCGAGTCTTCTAGACGTGACCTAAATGAGTAAACCTCGCACCACATAACATCACAGTGCGCGCACCTGTAGGTTTTCAGATGATATTTTCTATCTCTGATCATGTGGGGAGCTCGGGCCAGTATAGCATTACGTAAGACCTTTTCTGCCCTCAAAATCTTCTCTGACGGGACCTGCAGCAAAATCCGGGACAGAGAGAGAGGAAGTTGAGAGTGAGGCACAGAAAAACACTCCTGCACAGCCTTTTTTCTGATCTATAACTGCATGCATCACATTTGCTGGGACTGAACGGCCTGCACTCGTTTTGCTAGCGTAAATGACATGAAAGACCTTCTGTTAGCAGATGGTGTGTTTTAAATTCGATTAATTATACATAATTAGCATTAAACTGTGTAAAAGAGGTGCCTGTGGCCTTGAGTTATGTGCATGGAAATGGGAATTACTGTCACGTTAAATCATCAAAAACTGTTTTTGAGTCACTCTCAGGAAGCTGCGCCAGAAAAATGAAGATAATTAAAATATTGATTTTTCACAATTGCAAGTTCAATGTACAGGGGTTGCAACCAAATAGTATGGGTCAGTAACTTTATTTTTTTTATTTAAAGAAATTAATACTTTTATTCATTGAAGACCCTTTTAATTGATCACAAATGACAGTAAAGACATTATTAATGTGAAAAAATACAATACATAAATTTCCTATTCATCAAATAATTAAAATAAAAATTCATGAATAATAATAAATAAAAAGAAACATGTCTGGAGTAATGATGCTGAAAATTCAGCTTTGAATCACATAAATACATTTTAAAACATATTATAATACAAAAGTTATTTGTATTAATTGTAATTTTTAAAAAAAAATCTATATTCTTATTATACAACAGATTAAACTGTAAAGGTGATGAATGGGGACACGTTGCAACCTTTACAAGACAAACCAGAAATTAAACCAATCATACCTTATTCAGGTTTTTTGACATGAAATTGAGAGGGTCGCTGTTGAGATTCTCTTTGTCCGGCATTCCTGCATCAAACAGAAAAGTGCTGAGGAATAATCACTGATGTGTTATGTAAGTGTGTGTGTTTTTGTGCTGTACTCACTATCGTTTGTAGCTCCACTGTCCATCACTCCATACGGCGGGGCGAGAAGCCCTGCCATGCACTGCCTGTATTTCTGCGAGGCACAGAATAACAAAATGAAAATGGTTTCTAAGCCTCAAAACCTCAGACATGAGTCATTTTTTTTAAACAGGTTAAACTGCCTAAAAATCCTTAAACTGAAAGCTCTGTAGTAAGAGAATAGAGCTCCACCAATCAGATTGAAGCCTTCTTTGGCTTGGCAACGATCACTATGAATATTCAGATGTTTTCATTCTTTTCCTCTCCCTATCGCCATGGTGATGGGTGATGAGGTGGCACATGCAGCTGAGAGACCGCAGGCAATGAATGAGACTCTGATACTGGCCCAAACTCACCTAGAGTTCAAACACATGCATTATACAGCACCTGCTAGAAATCTGTGTTCTCAGATGCTTTCTCAAAACTGATCAGAAATCGATCTATTCAGCACGTGTGATTGCAGCTAAATATTTCAAAAAATATATTTCTTATATATTTTGTATGCTATTTTAAACAAGAAAGAGGTAAAAATTCATTTAAGTCAGACACTTCATTCTAAATATAATTGTAATATTGTTTTATACAATTTGTAAACTTATCTTGTCCAGGACAAAATACTGATTAATTTAAATGATCTGGAAAGTGTTTAATTACAAGCTTAATTACTGATTTTATTTTTTCCTCTCTCACTTCTTCAACTAGTTTTAGTAATTTTGTAAGGCTACATTGATTTAATAAAAATGTTATTTTATGAACAATGATGACTATTTTAAATTCTATTTGAATTCTATCTGAGTTTATTTCATCCTTGCTGAATAATATTATTAATTTCTTACTGACCCCAAACCCCCCAAAAATTAGTGTACTGTATATATAATTAAAATGCAAAAAAAGTTGCTGCCACAATGCTATTGCTTAGCAATATAATAGAATAGAGTAGAACAGAATAGAATAGGATGATTTTGCATGTGATTAAAATGTGAAGAAAAATAGTGTAAACAATAGTGCTGTTAAACAACAGCATAGAATGAAATAAAATAGAATAGTATTAGGATGAAAAGAGTTACTGCCACAATGCCTGTTAAGAAATAGAATAGAATGAAATAGAGCAGAATGCGTTATTTCTATATTTGTCCAGAAAACAAGCCGTTCCATAATATTTAAAAGCATCTAAAAGAGAGAAAATAAGTGCAGTGAGGCAGGGACATGTATGTTTTTGTAACTCCACAGGATCCTTCACCACACACTGTGAGATTACGAGTGTCTGAGTGAACTGATGTAATACACCGAGTCTTTATTAATTCAAACGCAGCACTACAGCTCATGCTACTCTGAGGCGTGGTGTTTGCGTGAGTCCAGAGGACATTCTGTATGATCAAGTGAACTGAATGTGTAGAGTTCAAGAGAAAACACAGTGGGTTACAACAAGAGCACTCGGTTTTCTTTGGCCACCGATCTGAAGTCTTCAAACAGACTTTGTCCCGTTCACACAAATGCACTTTGTATATCCTGTTTCCTTCCTGCTTCCCGAAGCTGAAACAAAAGCTAACTTTTCTTAACTTTTCCCATCCCCCAGACGCATAATGCAATGTTGCTCCTTCCAGCTGGCTGCCTTCACAAAGGTTAAGCAATTCAGCCAGGATTGCAATTAACAGCATATAAGCACACAAAACAAGAGTACTTCCTCCCTCATCGCCCGGGCAGGCGGTGCCCCCTGCAGCCTGGCACAGATCTGACCCGGAGAGACAGAAGCCCCTCAGCATTCAGCGCACATCCTCGGCTTTCGGCAGCTGATATTCACCTCACACCGCCAGCACAAGGACAGGGCCTCTTTATCAAGTCATGACCATCCTATCAGAAACACTACATGCTCAAATATCAAATGCTACGTATCAAAAAGCAGAACCAGTAACAATCAATGCCGTTTGCTCAAAAAAACCTGACACCATTAACCTCAAAAACCACTTCGATATCGATGTGGCTCTGAACCCATTGCTGGCTGTAATATGTCTATAAGTGCGGTTTCTTGATTATAAACTAGGAAAAAAGCATCAAATCTTTGTGCATTGAAGACAATGAGCCAATGGGACTCACCCTGGTAAGAGTTTGTTGAGTTACTTGGCTGCTTCCTAAACCCGGCCAACTTCCCAGCATTCTCCAGCAAACAAAGCAAAAAGCTTTCCAGTCAGATGCACAAGGACATGAAATCAACCCCGCACACCCTGACGCTCCAGTTAAACACGTATGGATAATGTGATCCAGCGTCTGCTCTTTGGATCTTTCTGGTGGAGCATCAGACTGGACTTCAGTTGCCGTTGCCAGGCAATAGCTGCAGCCAATCAGAGAGCCGCATGCTCTCATTTCACCCTGTACCACAGCACTACACATGAGTGAGGGAGAGGGAACTATGGGCTGCTAAAAGGCTCTCAAAAGCGTGGGGCTTCATCAATTATTAAGGGTATTAAATTGTATTTACACTGAACAGACAGCTGTGTGAGTGTGTGTGTGTGTGCCCTGCAGCTGTAGTGAAATCACTGTTATCACATTAGAGAAGAGGGTAGTCTGTCTTTTAGGATCAGTTAGTTCAGCCCTTTTTCAGTCAGGTATACACTAATATAGTTTTATGATATTAAGAGGACCCTGTTTTGTTGCATATTACAGGTCAGGTCCAGTCCATTCAAGCTTTGTCTGACAGTCTAGCGTTATTTTACTGTTTCCTATTATATTATATATAATAACTTATTTTAAAAAAATAATGAAAACTAAAATATGTGGGGGTTTTTTCTCTTTTTTATTTTTATTTGACTTTTAGTATGGGCTTAGTAATGCATTTTTCTCATTTTTAAAAATATTTGAAAATTGTTCTTTTTTTTAATATCACAATTTTAATTAGCTGCCAAGGCAACATTTCCATTATCCATTTGAGTTTTGTTTTTTATTTGAACTTTTTACATCTAAAATGAGATTTTATTTGAATTATAAAAAGGTGTTTTAAATAGTTTAGTTCAAGTGGACAATAACATCATTGCAAGTCTAACAAATTAACATTATGCGATCCGTTTTTTTGGCCAGACAATAGTCATGAATCGTGCAAAATAATAATAAAGAAAAAAATAACATTTGTCTTGGTTATAAGCAAATCAATTAATCAGTCAATCAATTATAATTATTATATATATATATATATATATATATATATATAGAGAGAGAGAGAGAGAGAGAGAGAGAGAGAGAGAGAGTATTTATTTATTTATTTATATATATTTTTTTAAATATTTGTTGCACTAATAAATGTTGTTTACTTGACACATACTTTTCAGCTTGAGGACTGTGTTGTTAGTCAAGAACATTGTACCGTTTATATTGTTTAGAGTTCAGTACTCATATTGTAATTGAGACTGATGCGCTTTAAAGGGATTGAAATGGTGGATGACACATGTATACACAAATATATCACCCTTTCCCTCATTCACACACACACACACACACACACACACATACAAACAAACAAAAACACTCTGTTATGAGCACTTGCCTGAATGAGAGGAGGTTTATAAGAGAGAGAGAGAGAGAGAGGAGGAAAATTGTAGAGAGACACAGAGAGATCTTCAGCCACATTGTTCCACTGATGCAGCAGAGACTAATACATAATTCATGCTATTCAGCAGCGTATGCGGGATATGAAACAAAAACAAGGCACATATGGTCAGTAGCGAGCTGCGAGACACGGGTGATACTATCTAAACAGAGCTAATAACAGAAGCCCGACAGCCTCTCCGTCTCTCTCACACACTGAGTCACACTCACTTCACGTCTAATGTTTAGGATCATAAATGATCGGTGCCAGCCTGATCTCATGGCAGTTTGTAAGTATTTGACGAGGTGGCTAATTCATACAAATTTTGCTAAATCTTACATGTATCGAGTTGCATGATTCGTGTGAATATATCGTAGGTCATATGCGAGGTCATATGAATTAGCCGCCTCATAAAATATGTTCAAATCGGTTGTGAGGTAGAACATTAAAATCACAAAAGCACCGAAGACAAGTAACAAGTGTCCACAGATAATCTAACACTGTGTTGGCAAAATCGCTCAGAATAATTTTAATATGTTGATAATAATCGCTTATTATTATCAATGTTGAAAAAAGTACTGCTTAATATTTTTTCGACGTCTTTTAAAGGTGTCCTATGATGCAATTTCTTTTTTCCTTTTCTTTAGTGTGGTAAGTAGCTGTTTGTGCACGGATGAGATTGTCTCCCACAAAAAAGTCTAATAATTGATTCTGTCTAGAAGAGAAGGCTGATGCAGACCGGGCTAAAAGGCCTCATGAAAACATACCCCACACATGTCAAGATGTAGAAATATTTACGTAATGCCACAAAAAATGTCAGGAGATGCTGTGTGTTTCTGCGCAAAAGCACTTTATTTGGCCTCTTGAAAGTAGATTCGATTAGCAATCATCGGATAAGATTAATTAACAGAACAACTCAAATGTTCAAATTTTAAAGACAACAGTTTTGTGTAGTTTTTTATATATATATATATATATATATATATATATATATATATATATATATATATATATATATATATATATATACGTAATTTATGCTGTCACATTGTTTCTTGTGATTCAGGTTATAACCTCACTCCTCTGAGGCATTATTGAAAGCTGTAAGATATGAGATCTCACTCATATCAAGAGAAAGGCTTTATGAGATGGGAATTGAAACCCTGTTTTCTTTTCTTTCTTTTTTTTTGATGCAATTTACCCTTTCTTCCTCAAGAATCAAGCATGAAGGCATGCAAAAAAGACTTTATCAAAGTGCCTGTGTAATGCGTTTCATCCATACAGTCCTAAGCACGCTTAGAAGCTTCTGACATGCTGGGAATTAACAACTATGCTAAATCCTTTTAAGCAATGAATCCAGATATCTCGCCTTTTTACAATATCCCAATGCATTTTCTCTTAATTCTCTGCTACGTTAATGAGACAGACTTCAAAGACCAACACATGACTCCTGAATCGATTATCACTGAAACCACTGGCTTGCATTTACAAAACACACACATTCACGCACACCATGAAAGTCTGTTAAAGCCTGTGATTTTGACTATGTGCAGAACGGCCCAAAGGAACGGACCGAGCTGTCAGCAGATCAGAGAGTGCCCCCCAGTGTTACTGATCCTGATTACTAATGAAAAAACTGCCTTCTTACAGACACACAAGCTATGATAAGAGGCATACTGCTGAAAAGACTTCATGCACTGTATATTGAAATAAAAACATGCAGTAATAACATGCAATGCATTTTTGTTTACATGACGTTACCACGTTGCATGTTTAATTCAGTATTCAGTACGCTGTAGTTAGTTTGCATTTAGTCCAAAAAAAACCTGATAGAGTGCAAATAGCATTTTCTGCTACACTACTTATTGCAAGTGACAGTTATCTGCACCTCAGTATTGAAGTACATTATAAAACAGACTGCAACTTATCCCAATCATGGTGGGTGTGTGTAAAAACACACTTCAAAATAAATATCACACATTTCGCCTGATTTACTAAGTTTACCCACTTAAATGAAATTCAGTGTAACAATCTTGTCAAGCATATTTACAACAAAAATCAATTTATAAAAAATTAAAAGACTAATTACTTTTAATTTAGCAGTTGTAATTTGACTTTTGTCTTTTTAAATTTGCCACTTTTCTCAAGATTATTTATAAAACAGAATATATATATGTGTGTGTGTGTGTGTGTGTGTGTGTGTGTATATGTGTGCATATATATATAAAATATAATTTAATATGCTTCTTTATTTTTTTATATACTTTAATATCTACGAGGCAAAATATTGTTAGAAATTTTACATAAATAGTATTCCAACCAAATTTCGACATTTTATTCTCCAAAACTTATTTGAAACCTTAAAATGTTTGGATTAAATTGTTGTTCCAGGGTCAGCAAAATATGTATAGAACTCTTTATCAGGACGTGCATGGATAGATATTGGGCAGCCAAAAGAATTACTGAACAGAAAGATTGAAAATATGCAAAACTTTGCATTTTAGTCCTATTTTAATTCAATTTATTGTTAGTTTTTACAGTTTAATTCAATAATGTTGTATTATAGATATTTTTCCAGCTACCATATAGTTATTTCACGCAAAAGGAAAATCAAAGTGTGGTTGTATGCCATTCAAAACGTTAAAAACCAACAATGCCGATGTTTGTCATAATGTTCATTTCTAACACACACGTACTGAATTAAATCAACTTCACAAAAAGCCTCTTTCCAAAAAACTGGAAGCTCTATGTCAGACAGGTTTTTCATCTCAGATGTACCTGTCAGCCAGCAGGAGCACTTTATTACTTACAGCAGTTATGAAAATGTTTAGTAAGATCTGAGCACAAACGAACCTCCCACAGGGTTTTGAACTCCCTCTGTTCGATGCGCAGAAGTTCGCTGTTCTCTCGGCTGACAATCGTGGCATGTCGAGGAGTGTTATCCAGAATTGACTCCCCAAATGCTGTTCCCACTCCCAAAGTACAGATTGTTACAGCATCCTACGGAAAAATAAAAAGTGAAAGACACACGAAGGGAGAAAGATCATGATGACATCTATGCAAGTTAATTATAAAGATCTTAAACGAGAAGTTCACCTAAAAACGTCCCATCATTCCAAGTGTAAAGATGTAAGGCTTCAGTTGATAGCAAAATAGCTGACCAAAATAAATTAAATGTATTCATTCTCAGGCCATCCAGGACATTTCTCATCAGCACTGCAATACTCCACAAGTAATCCACACCAGTCCATCAATTAACAGCTTCTACAAGTCCCCCAACAAAATGTTTTTAGCATTGCTTACAGCTAAAATATTCAGCATTCAGTATGCTGTAGTCTGAATCAGGAGAGAAATATGAAAACAGTCCAATACAGTTCTAAATAATTATGTATTCATGGATTTTGATGTATGAGGACAACAGGTATTTCACTTTTTTTCGACCTGTCCTTCAACCAATATGCCCGTATGGGTCGTTTGTCCAAATCTGTGAAATACAACCCGACAAAGCATTTTCATATTTTTATCTACATAAAAATAGGACGTAATAAGGTGCTTGCACAAACAACCTATAGAGTAATTTTTAGTCAATATTTTGTCAGTTTAATGTTAAAGCACATTAACGATGGATTTGTTTCTTACAAGTGTGCATATTTTTGGTTCACTAGATATTTATTGAATAAATAGAGATTACTTGTGGATTACTGTGATGTTTTAATCAGCTGTTTGGACTCTCATTCTGACGGCACCCATTCACTGCAGAGGATCCACTGGGGAGCAAGCGATGGGATGCTAAACTTCTCCAAACCTGTTCTGATGAAGAATCAAACTTATCTACATCACGAATGGCCCGAGGATGAGTGTATTTTCAGTAAATTGTCAAAAAACACCTTTAAAACTGAAAGCTCCGGAAGGCTTTAAACGATCCCTGAGTCTTCATCCAGTGTGACTGCATTGAAAACGATTTTAATTTTGAGGTGAACTCTTGCTTTAAAAACTCTTCCAATCTGTAATTTATGTAAATGCATGCACACATTTGGGAACGTGCTCAGTGAGGTTTAAAAAGATGGTTGCACATAACAAGTGATTTGAGATCAGTAAAACACGAGCTCACGCACTCATAAATGAATCATCTTGCATTCACAAATACACTTCTTTTCTACACCCTGTCTTGCGTTTTACATTCATTTAATCAGAGCAGCGTGATAATAGCTTATTGCCCAACGGATCGCTCCACGAAACTGGAGCAACACACAACCCGTTAATATTGCATCACTGAAGCAGCGCACAGCAGACGAAACCACACACACACGTTCATCCACACGCAGGACATTCATAGCTGCGGGGCAACAGCAGAAGTGTGAAAGAGAAGCATAACATGATGCCTTGTGTCAGTTCTATGCACAATTGTGCATGTAATCAAGCAAGTGCAACCCAGAATGCTTTAAATATGAATGCCGCGATGCATACGAACTCGGAGGAAAAGTATTATTCAGAGGTTACTCATTCATAGTTCAGGAGAATTCACTTCGATTTTTGATTTATTTCAGTTGATCACTGAGAATAAATTAAAATAGAAGCAAATCTGATTATTCTGACATACCGTCGAAGCTATAAAATATGAATATGGGTTGAATAGATTTCAAAAGAATTTATGAGAGTGGTCTAAGCGGCGTCTGAGATTAAAGGACGCACGGTTCTTATGGAAAAAAGCCTAATGGGCAGACTTCAGCGTACACTGCTGTCCGGGGTCAGTGTGATTGCTTTTTAAAAGAAATGAATATTACATTCAACGAGGATAAATGAAATTGCTGAAAAGTGAAGGTAAAGAATAAATGCAAATGACAAAAAAAAATAATTTACTTGTTGTACTTTTTAATTTTAATAAAGTATGAAGAAATAAAAAGTATCGTAATCAGCACAACTGATTTCAACAAGAATGATTTCTGAAGGATCATGTGACACCAAAGACTGGAGTTCAAAAGAAAAGAAAACTACATAAAGTAAAATGCTTACGGTTTTCCCTGTATTTCTGATCAAATAAATGCAGCCTCGGTGATCGTTTTTCATCAAAAATATTTTGTAAAACACACTTCATCCAATAAAGATGGTGTAAAAATACCGTCTTCGAGCTATAAACATGATCGCTTCAAAAACTGGCGCCATGTGTTTGTGTTGGGGCTGTTTGACCAACCAATAGCAATTGAGAAACATCACTTCTGCGATCCTGTTTGAAATCTAAACTTTACCTGCAAAGAGATCATCTATACTTCGACATATGAAGTCTATAAGGTCTAATACGCAAAACAAGGAAGCTCCTGGAATCTTTGGAAATCCCTCTTCCGGGTGAGTGGGAGTGATGCATGCTTTAGGGCCAGTAAACACATCTGACAGCCTGACTCATTGTATTCCCAGTGGATTCACAGAAAGATGCTTCTATCCCCAGCAGCACTGCATCAGCGTCCTCATATAGCAGACTATTAACAAGGCCAGTCGTGGACCGTTCGCCCACTCACAGCAGGGCTTTCTGTAACAGTTTCTGTATGCTGATGGATGCAAATGATGTCTGCAGGGCTAAACTAATACTTATTTCAGCTGACTCCTAGCAGATTGAGGCTTCAAATGAACCTGATTGCGGTCTCTCTTACCTGATGGTTGGCCGTCTCAGACACTTTCACATCCAGAGATCCAGACAGAACCGCGTACCAGCTGGTGCCGATGTCACCCTGCCGATACACTGCAGGCAAAAACACAGGCCGATTCACAAATCGCAGAGGAATGCTTCATTTTCATTTCAGGACAGTTACTTCTTTTCATTAACATAGCATGCGCTTCTTATTGTCTCATTAAGTAAGAAATTCAACCTTAAGCACACATTCAAGACATAACAATAAAACCTTCAATTAGAACATAATAGAATTTTATAGCCTGAAGCCATAGGAGAATATTTTCAGGTTCCACAGAGAATATAGTATTTTTAGTTATTTAGTAAAATCCAATTTAATGATATGAAGAACCTATAATGTGCTATAAAGTTTTTTTTTATGTTTTTGAAATACGATCACCAAGGCTGCATTTTATTATCGAAAATACAGTAAAAATATTGTGAAATATTATTACATTTATTTATTTATAATATATTTTAAAATGTATTTCTTTCTCTGAGAAGAGAAAACTAAATTGTCAGAGACCATTAATCAATTTTTCAGAAATCATTCATATGCTGATTTGATTCTCAGGAAACATTTCTTATTAGAGTTAAAAACTGTTGTGTTGTATAATAGTTTTGTAATACATTTTTTTTAAATTCTTTGATGAATACAATGTTCCAAAGAACAACAATCATTTCAAATAAAAATCTTTAATACCATTAACATTTTTTAATGTCACTTTTAATTAACTTAATGCATCCTTGCTAAATTTGATTAATTTCTTAATTTTTTTTAAATAGTGTAACAGTGAAAACATTTATAATCTTCAAGGAATCATATAAGGAGCTCACGTGAAAGCCTGTTTCCACTGAATGAAATATAAAATGAGTAATTGTGAAAGCAAGCGAACAAAAAAACCTATCGCATTTTGATTAATTAATTCATGTCTTTCAAAATAGTCACCTGAAAACTGGCTTCAAATGATAACAAAAAAAAACTGTAATAAAATCTGAAAGCATAAATACTGAAGCGTGGTTCTTACAGGTGATGCCTTTCTCCAGGTACTCATAGAAGCCGCACATGCAGATCTGCTGCAGCAGGTTGGGGTGAAACCTCTCGAAGGCCTTCACACCCTTCAGCCGAGCCAGAATGATATCCACATCTTCTCCCGAGCGTTCTGCCGGCCTAGAAAACAGATACTTTCTAACCAAACTGACCAACGAGAAAAGCCTGACACTGCAGCGATGCATGTGACAATTACGAGGACAGACAAAGTCGTCTCTGTCAGAAAAAGCACATTGTGCTATCTTTAAGATAAGGAATGTGTATTAATGTCATCGAGATTACGTTTTTTTTCTCATCATTCCTGTCAAAATACAAGCCATGAATCATACACGCATTAACACAGGCCGTCGGTAGAGTGATTTAAACTAATATTTCATCAACTGATGCAGTTGTTTGCAACTTTTAAACTTTAGTATTTGCAAGCACGTAGTTCCTAAATGAATTATTATATGAGTAATTTGTCCAGTCAGGCAGCGTAATTTTTCTCTAATGGTGTATGAGAGATTGAGAGACCGTATGCAGGCACATAAAGACCCTCTTCACATTTGCACAAATATAGCAACGTTCTCACTTCTCAGCTCTATAAGTGACATGTACATGTGTGAGTGTGTGTCAGTGCGCGTGTGTGTGTTGTGCATTTGAGGGAATAAATCGGCTCTTAATGATGCCAGTATGCTGTAATTCGGACTCCTTTTATTCCGAAATGCCTTGTTGCTATGGAGATTACAGCACGAGAAAATTAAGACTTCAAAGACATTTTTCAAACCAAGGGCAGTGGGACAAATTTTATATGGAGGCTAATCAAGTTCCACAAAAGATTTTAAACCAAAATACTAGACCTAGACCTTTTAGTACTGGCTTTGAAACGGCAACAAACCAAGGCTTAT
The DNA here is from genome assembly GCF_018831695.1 of Puntigrus tetrazona. Classification (NCBI taxonomy): domain Eukaryota; kingdom Metazoa; phylum Chordata; class Actinopteri; order Cypriniformes; family Cyprinidae; genus Puntigrus; species Puntigrus tetrazona. Next base: position 3,272,738 of record NC_056704.1, on the reverse strand, counting down.
GAGTCATCCAAATATCAAAACCTGATTCACTTTCAGTACGCATCTTTATTACAATTCTCAAATAAAATGAGTAATTACCTTATGGAACAAATATGTATGGAAATATAATAGAAAATGTTGTAGCTTTGTTGAAACACTCAAGTAGTCTCTCAAGAAGGAATGCATTTACATAAAGCTGAACAAATATTATCTAATTTGGCTTTTTGCATAGTTACATTTTGATGTATGAAAATATGTGTGATTTTATATTAAAAAATATATCTTACTGTAAATATATATATATATATATATATATATATATATATATATATATATATATATATATATATAAAATGGTAAGATTATAAGAATATAAATTTTTTTATGACTAAATACATTTTATGTATAATGAAACATGCATGTGCAAAGGATTTTACTGAATATAAAATGCATGCATACAGCGTAATGATATATAAGTGAATATATTGTCTCACGCGATATATATAAGCTTTTACTTGTCTGGAGGTGGTTGTTAACAAGCAGCTAAATGAAACTACACAGGTTGTCCTGACATTAAACGTCATCGCAGTGTCAAATAAACTCATCTGCTCAGAATCACCAACAAATGGTTAAACGAAGATAACATCCCAGATTCACTGCTCACTGTTAAACAGAGCTGATCAGCTGAGAGACATTTCCAGAGCTGAAGCCACAGAAAGAGGGAAAATCACGTCATGTGACCGCGATAGTGACCTTCCCAGCTATTACTAGCACTCTATGTAAAACTCTTTTTCACTGCATCGCTGAAATCCAGTTAGACCAGATGAGTGTCGTTTTCATTAACTGTATAATTCTATATTTATTATTAGCCTGCAGGTTGTGCTGAGCACCAGGCTGATCTCGTGTGATCCAGACCAGTTCGCCTTTGCTGCTGTGGATGTGAGTGGGTGAGAGTGCCTTTGACTTCTATGTGCTGAGATTCACTGGCGTGGAAACACATTACCAGCATATATCTGCTGGGCACAGAATGGACACTGCATTACAGCGGCCGCCAGTGCAAAGCCTTGCCTCCCTCTCTCTGTCTCGCTCATGCTCTTTTCACCCATGTTTCTCTCCTTTTCTCCTATAGCTCCAGCCCATTATGAAGCTTTCTTCAGCTCTCCAAAGAGCCTTTTGAAAAAAGCACTTTCCCTTTGTATCTCTTTTTTAACTGACAAATTACCAGATGTTTTGCACGACAGGCATTAAAGAGGCAGGTTTACAGTTTTTAGAGGCATCACTTAATCTAAACCTAAATTAAAAAAATTATATATATATATATATATATATATATATATATATATATATATATATATATATATATATATATATATATACATACATACATATATATATATATATATATATATATATATATATATATATATATATATATATTTCCATATAGATTTTTCACATGTGCTTTACTTGGATTTTTATACATTGTCTAGCATTTTTTTTTCATAGTTAAAAACATATTTGTAGACTTAATATCTTGGAAAAAATGAAAAGTACCTTTTTTTCCTTTCAATAGATTTTGTTTTTTTACATTGTAGATTTCCATTACTCAAAGTAGAACTTGAACAACAATATTAACATATAGTATAATAAATGAAACGTCATCTAAAATAACACTTGTTATCTCACAGCATCAGTACAGCGGGGGATCATCATTCTGACAGGTGGCTTTATAATTTTGCATAGTATGAATATCAATGGAGAGGAAGCTAACAGTTTGACTGTGTCTGTCTTCCCAGCAATATTTAACCCTTTCATTATCGCGCATATTAAACGCAATACAGTACAACGACTGATACAGAAAGCAATAGAATTCAAACCAGACAACCAACCACTCCTAATTTGAAACGATATGACTGGGATCAGCTGCTCTGTAGTCAGTAGCCTATTCACTGTGTCGGTGATCTGTAGAAACTGCTGGAGCAGCACAATGCAGCACACTATCATCCAACAGTGCGGTCCGTTTTTTCTTCTTTGTGTGTGTGCACATTTATTGATCACCACAATACATCCTGGTGTCGGATGTTAATGAGACCATGGATATCTTAAGAACCGTTACATTGATCAGTGTAAAGAAGATGTGCTTGACTACGTTTAAGAGTCCATTAAAACATCAGCCACTGAAAAGCCATCACACCCAGTAAGGTGATCTCACTTTTCCCTCCCATCGCCATGGTAACCTGCAAGGATGTGTCTGGACTAGGAGGGGCCGGGAGAAGGTAACAGATAAGTACAGTAACAGATAAGATATCTTAGTGATGTCCAATATGTTAATGCATCTTAAAGTTGTGAGCGTCCTTAATTATTAACAACCTGATATATTAACTCAGTGGTTGCTTACTGGTTTCATACAGTCACGGTTTATAAAAAGAATCTTTTATGAAGAGAAATTGATTCAAATATGTCATTAAAAAATAAGACGCGCCGTGCGATTCGCATGATGTGACCGGCAAACGAGTTCAGTGAAGAAGCGTGTCATTCAATGTCGCTGACAGAACGGTTTCCGCCCGATTTCAAAACACAACCCATGCAGGAAACAAAAGGCACATTTATACGCGATGCCCGTTCAGATTCAGGTGATGCATCGGGGACGCGGGACAGAGAACGCGCGCGCGCTGCTGCTGCTGCTGTCACCTTGTTGCAGCCCCTCCGGACATTGAAATAAACAGAGGTAAAGATCGCGATCTGGTGTCTCTCACCTCTTGTCCAGGCAGATGATCCACTCTGAGGAGGCCACGGAGTGCGCAGAGGCGTGCACCGCTACCATCTTCGGCTCCTCCGGTGTGAATCGTGCGTCGCGTCGCGGATCGCGGATCTCGTCGACTCGGGCGCAGCAGCATCAGGGCTCGCCCCCCTCCGCGCCTCTGTCGTCAACTGGATCACCGCGGCGTGGACTCGTCGTCACCACGTTCACGCACGACGAACGCGTACGAGCGTGACCGCTCACACCGGCACGAAGAACCGGTCACGTTCTGAACGGGCGCGGATCAAATGATGGGGTCGCCGTGCTTCGAAAATAACGTCAGCGGGAGGCAAATGACAGATTTTGTGGATTGCAGCGGTGATGCTGATGCTGCACTGTCGCCATGGAGACGGGCACGCGGTCACCGCGGATGCTGAGTCCGGTCGAGACGAGGGGAAATGTGAAGCGCTGTCAGGCGCCTTGTCTTTCTCTCCGGGGGAGAGACACTGACAGTGACAGGAGAGACACGCAGGGAGCTGACTCTACACTGTAAAAAGCCAAACAGTTGCAGTTGGCCTTTAATAAGCTTTGGTTTAACCTACTGAAGCCTGGTTGATTAACAGCACTATATATTCCAATGATCATTTCATGTGCACATTTTAATAATCAATGTAATAAATAGATATTTACGATATTTAAATATACTAATATTAATACTTTTTGTTGGTGCAATGCGTGTAATCTGGTTGATTCTTGAGTCATGGTAAATTATATTGAAGAATATTTTCATAATACAATTAATCACTTAAACATTAAACAAATAACTAATATACATTTTACTATTTTACATTTTACATAATAGATCACTGACACAGTGAATAGGCCACTGACTACAGAACAGCTGATCTTAGTCATATCATTTCAAATTAGGAGTGGTTATTTCTATATTATATTATTATTTATACATATATAAACAATAACAATAAAATTAACCACAAGGAGTAATCACTTATACAGTTTAACGTAAACGTTTTAGACCGCCTGAGATCATAAAAAGAATAAAGACACTCTTTATTTCCTGTAGTGCAAGTAACAACAAAGAGAATAAAGTATGCACATGTACAGTGTTTAAATTATCATCAACAGTAAGAAAACTGGTTAAAATCACATTCTCTGGCTTAAATGCGTTGTACACGTTGCACAGTGTAGGACATTTAGACGTCGACTGAAGTGGAAGACGCAGAGTGTTCCTTTTTCGCAAGAACAAAGTGAGAAAAAAAATCTTCTGCCAATTTAACAGATCGCAAGGTCACACTGACGCATCTCTGTTGTGCTAGAGAAAAATCAAGCACGTGATCAAGCATCATCTCTAAACACCTCAACACTCACTCAACCTGAATGCAATAATAGATTATGTACAGAACTCTATGGCTTGAACAGAGAGACACCTCTATATACACATAACGACGACAGCACAATATAGCTTTCATTGCAGTCCTGGCGGTTTTGGAGACAGATGCTACATTAAATTCATACTGAATCAAAAGAGAAAAAATACTCACAGGTTCAACGCCACATTACTGACAATTCCAAATAAATGCCTGTTGTATTCAAAACATACCAATAAGCACAATTTTACATAATGTAGTATGCACATTTGGGACTTTCTACAATTATAGCACACTACTTCAAAAAGGAAAATAAAAAATATGCTATTGTCAGATAAACTAAACAACTTGTTTAGTACCATAAAATATTGCTAAAAAAGCTACTTGAAAATGTATTATTTTAACCTATGTTTGTGGTCAGTAAGAGTTTTGAGGGTAAATTTTTTTTAAATAGGCTCACCATTGAAAATGTAATTTTTAATGAGAATATTCCAGTCATCATTATCACATGATCCTAAAGAAATCATTCCAATATGTTGATTTGGTGCTCAGTAAAGCTATTTTTTTTGTGCAATTTTCTTTGTCATTGTTGCATTCATTTCTTTCCTTAAAAAACATGACATGAACGTTAGTGTATATATAGCATGCATTTTGCATATTTGAAATCAATATGCATATGTACATATATAGCATTTTCCAACATTACATTACATTATATATATATGGCAGCAATTATCAAGTGCAGTTATTTAACCCATTTACCATGGTTATTGTAAGATATAAACTAATATTGGTATTACTTTACAGTAAGGTCTCGTTTGTCAACATTAGTTAATATATTAACTAAGTGCATTAACAGTGCATTAATTAATGTCAAAAGACACTACTTTTGATCTTAAAAATGTATTAGTAAATGTTGAGATCACCATTTACTAAGATTAATAAATTCTGTAAATATATTCTGTAAATGAGTTCAGATTAGTTTATCTGGTTAATAATGGAACCCTATTGCAAAGCCTTAGCATATAACTGTTCTTACATTTTTAAAGTTTATAAATACAAACCAATATTTGGTCCCAAATAAACTAGTCTTTACTCAATTTAGGTAAAATTTGCAAGCGTGCTACACAAGCCTGTTTTGAAGCTGCTCATATTAATATCCCAAATGTACTTGCGAAGCGCCAAATGAATAATTCTTTTTTTGAGCCACCCTGTCCATGAAACGTTTTCATTTCACAAACTTCATGCACATTCCTTAAAGCCACCCCCTCATTAAACACCTTCCGTCTATTGAGTGTTTAGGAAATGTCCTGCTTTCGAGACAAAGGAGCGGAGCAGTTCATGCTGGGAATCGACTTGTAGACAAAGTAAAAGTGTTGACGCTTTGGTTGACTGTGTAGGTCTGCCTTTATACACTGTGGCTTTGTATCTGCGGCCAACTGCTGGCTGCTGTCGTCCTTGTAGAGAAACAGGCCATAGTTTTCTGGATCAGACACGTGGAATTTGAGCGCACAAAGGTGACACACCTCTTCCGTCGTGGCGTGGGGCCGCACCTGGAGGGTCTTGGCCGTGCAGCCGCTATCTGCCTTTTGCAGAACCACTCGCATGTAGTTCTTCACACAAGCGAACAGATATTACAGAGATTAGGGAATGAAAATACAGTTTGTTTCTATAAAATGCAAACCGTAAAGTGAGGTTTTACCTGGAAGTCGTCTACAGAGGGCAGGTTCTTCTCCAGTGTGCGACGTTGGTGCCACTGGTGGAGCGTGTCACGTGTTGAAGAGCTGAGTGCTCGAGCCGCTTGCTCTTCCTGGAAGTTCTTAATCAGTGACATTGCACCGTAAGCACTAGTGAGGTAATATCCTCCTGTACAGGATCAAGAGAAAGGAGAATATTAATACAGAGAACAAAAACCTAATGAACATCACAAAACCTAAACAAAAAAACCTTTTTAGTACTATAACGTATTGAAAAAAAAACAATGAAAATGCATTATTTTAACCTATTTAGCCTATGTTTGTGGTCAGTAGGTTCTTTAACTGTAATTTATTTTTAAATAGATTTGATAAAGGCACAGTTAATATTATGAAATATTATTGCTGAAAACTTTTTAATTTCATGTATTTTAAAATGTAATTTTTAATGACAATATTCCAGTCTTTATGTTTATTTGGTGCTTATATATATATATATATATATATATATATATATATATATATATATATATATATATATATATATTTATTTATTTTTTTGTCATCGCTAAATAAAGTATTCCTTTCTTTCAAAAAATGTAAAATAAATAAAAAAATTAACACATGAACAGTAGTATACTATATTTGTGTGTACTATAAAGTGCATATTTGAATAATGCATAATTAGTTTGTCTAGTTAATATAATTGAATATATATAATTTAATATGTTTGAATTAATTGTGAATATCCCTTCATGAGTAAAAAACTGCTATTTGTGTGGCATGACATTGACCATGCGTTGTTGAATATTTGAAAAAAGCCACTTGTATTGCTGTGTTTTGGTTAGGATGGTTAGGGTATTGCCTTTTTAACAAATTCTGCTATTAACAACAATCATTTTACAAATTAGTTGCAAACCAATGGGTTTAACAAAAGGCTTTTACCATCATTTAACTTATAACAGGTCTGTTTTATAGGTTTATCAACGAAATGAACAATGTTTTTATTTCCAGAATCTGACTGCTGCACTCTATAAGCAACAACAGACAGAAATGCAATTATATAGGTTTTGGAACAGAACAGGCTAGCTTAAAACGTGCATTTCTCACTGCATAGACAAATCTGAAACTGTCAAAAAGAGAAAATTATGACTATAACGAGGACAGATCATCCTATCTGTCACATTAGATCATCAAGTTTGTTACTTGACTGTGTACATACAATACAATAAATCTTTTCCATGAATGGCTGCTACAGTGTGCTCGGTAAGAAGAGGAGACACACACCCAGGAGGAAATTACTCTGTGGGGAACAGAACTTAGGAAGTTCGTCACACATGGAAAATGCTTGTCCGTTCTGAAACTCCTTCAGACTGGATCATTAACTTTATTAACATTACATTATTGATTCAGTCATCACGAAGCGATAAAGAGAACTGACATGAAATGGTGGACGGGAGAAAATAATAATGCTTTGGTTATGAAGTCGTTCTCAAATAATACATTTTTTGCACCTTTTTAAAAGAATTGTGGTTTATGTAACATCATTACGCCAGTATAAATACGCTAACGCACCTTCTCCATGCAGTAATGGAGGATCTATCAGCTCCATCATATACAGGATCTCAGTGTCCAGCTGAGGCATGTCACACTGGACCAACACGTATGTCAACATGGGCAGGAAATCGTCCGCTCCAAACATCCGCACTGGCACGCACAGAGGACACATTCATTATTCACCTCACACAAACTACCTTCCAGTTATTTAAGGTGCAAATACTTTTGCTTTCAGTTACCGATCTCATACACGCCTAAAACATACACACTTTTAAAGCCTTTAATCACACCCTGGAGACATAACTCCACCTGTACACACCTTCCTGGTCTTGCATAATATTGTAGATGAGTTTGCAGACTTTTAACAGCACCATAATCTTCCTCTCAGGTGAGTACATTTGGCACATGGCTCTGAGTTTTCGGCGGATCCTCTGGATGGCGTGGGCGTCCGGAGGCCGGGCTCCGTTCACCCCCAGCTCGTGAGGCTGTTTGGCCTTTGCCAGAGTTAGATTCTCCTGCAGCCTCTGCCATACTCCACCAGCCTCCTGGAGGTCATGCAGCACCGACTGCAAGCAGCTGTACAGAGATTTCAGCACACACTTATGCATAGCCTTCTCCAACACTGGATCTGTAAAAGGGATGGAGACTTCTGTTAAAGTCGGCATGAAATCAGAATTGACAAGTCTTATTTTTTTATGGAAAGCTGCAGTGTTTATTATGAATAATTCATGCGCCCTTATAATCTTTTAAACAAAAACGTAAACCTACCCTCCCCTTCAAAACGAATAATTTTTTCTTCTGGTCACGAGTGATGGCGCGTTAGCACGCTCTGGCAATGCCTAACTTCCAACAATCGAATCAATTACTGTAAGACGAAATTAAGCCCAGCCCTAGATTTTTTTACATTTCAGAAGCCGTTTCACTCAGATATACATCACACAAAACACTACAATTATAACTAAAAAAATAATTAAATAGTAATAATAATAAAAATAATAATAAAAATGACCCATTTTTAAGGGAAATAACTTTTTTATTGCATTATTTGGCAAAAGTATTGCCTGCACGTAAACTTACAGGTAGCCAACAATCAAAAAATGAGCATGCGGAAAGTTTGTTGCAGAGGACACCATATTCGGTAAGACAAACGCCATGATCATCATGATATTATCTGTAATTTTTTAACGCTAGAACAACACTAATGAAAACACTTTACAAGATCACATTCATATTGAGCATAAAATCTTATTTTTCATTCATACACCAATTCTCATCAATGAAAATGATTACAGCATATTAAAATGATTAGCATATTAATGCATCTTAAAACATTGTATGGCTTTGTGAGACTTGCAATATAGCGCATTAATCAGATGAACTACTTTTATGATACATTGTATGGAAAAGAGCAGCTTAGAGGACCAGTCATATATGTTTAGAACATCATAAACAAGAAATTATGATTTATTTTGCCGGGGAAGGGTGAACTATTCCTTTCTAGCTTTTCTGCTCTGCACTAGTGAAAAACCAAAACACCCTGAATGCTTAAAGAGTGTGCAGCGTCTGCTGAGTTTATGGAAAATCTAGCACAAATGTTACAAGATATATTAGGCCCAAGCTCTTCAAGTCTCACTGTGAAATAAGGCTGAGGGCTTTCTGAGATGCAAAGGGCAAGTCAAATGAAGAGAAAATCAGGCCTCACATCAGTTGTCTGTACACTGTAGAGTTCTTAAGCAAGCAAATAGACACTTTAACAATAACACTTATAATGACACTCTACTCTTCACAGTATACAGAGGACATGAGTTCTAAATATTAGAAACTACAGTCACCTATAGATTACAGATGCACTAATAATGATATGTGCTCACAATTAAAATGGCTAGACATGATGATTTATAGAAAATATTAAATAAACAACCCTAAAAATGCACAAAAATGTTATATACCTACAGAATTCACAAACATACACACATATGATACACAGACATAGTACTCCTACTAACACAAATTTTAAATCTGTTAGGATGTTAAAATCAAACGTATATCATTCTTCTAAAGAACTATTACCATCTAATTCCATCACTAAAGTACTATTTTGTGATAAATGTATTAAATGTATTTGTTCTTCAAGTCAGTATGCTAAGCATTTGAAATATACAAAAGTGTATGAATTAAGAATGCTACTTTTTGTTTATTGGAGTTCATTTATTTCTATATCCTTTATGTACTATCGCTTAACGATAGTATCACAACACAGCTTCAAAGCCATTAACATTACAGTTTAACAAAGAAAGAAAAGTCAGGCCTTTGGAAAACATTAATCATTAATGTGGAAAGACTTAGCCTGTCTTTAATCTAAACCAACAACATTTTAGTCTGGATAAATTACACAAATTTAAGTGCTCTGCTCATGAAGAATTTATACTTTAAACATTTTCTTACTTGCCTTAGGTTTAATTCTTTGTATTTATGCAGAGTTTTAAAATGTTTGCCTTCAAGCTCTCTTTATTGGTCCTAAACCACCAACACAAGAGTTATTTTTAAATGAAGACACAAGACTTGCTTTAAATATCCTTAATATATTAGGAGCTATAAAACATGATTATAGCATATTTTCTTAAAATGTAGTTATTCAATATCTAATTCCCTGTTAAAACGGCTGCTACTCTGTGTGGGGAAATATGCAACTCATTTGACCAAATTAGACCAGTATTTTCAGCATTTCACTGTAATATGATTTTTTTGGCCTTGCGCCTACCTCAATCACTCTCAGAGTATTTTCATACACTTCATAGCAACTGAAGAGAGGACAGCTGAACTTGAAAGGTATTTTAGATATTGGCATGCGGATATAGCGCTTGTGTCCCACTGCTCTGTTGCTCTGTTTTTGCTTTTCCCTATCAACAACTTTTAGCCTGCATTTTCCACTGTAGCTAAAGGAAATATCAGCTCTGTACTGATAAGGCCAGATTATCAGGTAAGTAATCAAATTTAGAATGTATCTGTGGGTTCCTGCACAGACTATGAAAAAGAATTTGAGGATACATATCTTCAAGACAAGGAAGCTAACATTTCAAAATGCAGCAACTAGTAGTATCCAGAAACTAGCAACATGAACAGTGAATAAACCTCTCCCAGCCACAAGTAATCCATGGGTGTCCAATTCTGCTCCTGGAAAGCCACCAGCAGAGTTTACCTCTGTCCCTATTAGACAGACCTAAACCAGACAAATTAAGGTCTTTAGGGTTACTTCAGAAAACTTTCATGCAGTTGTGTTGTAACTAAACACTGCTGGAAAGTGGCCCTCCAGGAACAGGTTTAGATATCCCTGAAAGTAATCCATTCGTAGGTTGACCTCTCAAAATTAACAAAGTTACCCAAAATTAATCTTTTTTTGAGTGGTTCTACAAGGCTCAAAAAGACTCTGGAAATCTACTTACCTATCTGGTCCTCAGGTATGTAAGACTCTATAGGAGGGTTCATCTCCGAGCTCTGTTTGAGGTAAGCCTTCATCTGGGTCATAAACTGCCGGAGCATCTGCAGAAGATCCTGGTCGGACAAGTGGCATTTTTTATTCTCCTGCACAAAGCTCACACAGTCCTGCACAAGGCACCCAAAATAAGAAGATTTATCTTGGGACAACTCAACGATCCGAAGCAAGATGCGTTTTTCAGGAGTAGCCAGTACACTGAAAACACCTCGGACCTTACGGAAGTGTCCTTTTAAAGCTTGCGGGAAAACAAGTGATTTTGGACGAGCCCCCACTAGTTCAACCGACAAAAGTTTCCTTGACATGCGAGAAGCACGAAGCCGAAGATGTAGATTCCTTTCAAGCCCCACACCGTAGTCATCCTCTTCGTCCTCATACTCATCACTGCTGTCATCCGTGGAGAGGCCTTTGCCCACGCTTTGGGATAGTCCCAACGGGAGAGGATGTGGAGGTGAATCCAAAGAGTCTGATGAGGATGTAGACAAGCTCCGGCCACTTGAGCTTCGCCCTTTCTCTTCGGGTCCGGTCCATTGCTGCAGGATGGTACTGCTGGTTGGATTTACTGTTGTATTGGCTTGAGAAAGTGCCCTTGAGATGGTTTCATCATCTAATGCAATGGTGCAGCGGTAGCTGTCGATGTCTGGAGATTGTGAAGGTCGTGGTGGAGGATTGTGTCTCCGACTCGTTCTAGTAATGCCAGCACTCAAAGGCATAGTCCTCGGATCTGAAGGTGAAGTAGGGCTACGAACCAAAATACGAGGAGGAGGTGGTCTTGGTGGAGGAGGGGGACGAGATTTTCCGTTTTCTGCTGTGGGGTCCTTTGCGATCACGGTTTCTGAATTTCCAGTGACATCTTGCTGTGTCTTGAGAAAGACAGGATTGATAAAAGACAAAGCACTGCTGGGACAACTCCTTTCACTTTCTGAAGTATCAGGGAAGGTGCTATTTAGGAGCTTCTCAAAAGTGGTGCAGGTTTGCTCTTCTGTCTGTAAGACATCAGAGCAGCTGCCGTGCAGAGAGATCGGTGGTCTGTCCTGAACCACTGAACTGTCTGGTGCAGAGGTTGTCTCCAGTTGTTTGTTGAGAGAAGATTCCCAGAATGCTGGAATAAAAGAGAGAATCTGATTAATGGTTAACAAAACGCATGCACAGTCAAACGCAAATACAAAAGCAACAAACACACCCACACCAGCTTCTTACCATATATTGCCACACGTTGTCCGCACACATGTGAATTTGAGTGTGTGTGTCTGGCTGTATCTAGTTACAGCCAGGCTAAAGCGTCTGTTCCTCAGGTACACAAAATTTTTCAGAAGAAATTTAGTAAGCTCAGTCACACATTTAAAAAAAACTGATTCACGAACACCATAAAAACACACCCAGCGCAGAGCTGGCCATGGGCTGAGTCATTTATTCAAACAGACAGTGTGTATGACGTAGTTGACTTCACAGAGCACGCCAAACCCCTCCTCTTTCTGCTCCCACTGCTTTCTGTCTCTTGCCCCACCCATTTCAGTTCCTCTTATGTTGCTTTTATGAGCCTCTTTTAAATGAGACTTTGTATTATTGGATCAAACTTGCAATTTTTCTGTGGCAATGTAACGGTTCTGCTTTGAGGATCTAATCCCAGGTCTACTAGACTTAGTGCTCTGTGTAGACAGGCTGAGCTAACTTCCCAACAAATGAATTCAGGTGCAGAGGTAGCAAAAAGCCAGAGTCAAAAAGTCTTCAAAATAAATCAAACTTTACTTGAGGAAAAGTCCAACAAAACATGAATCAGTGACTCCAATAAACAGGGAAAAACAAAGTAGACATGATAGTCAAAAACATAAACTCAAGACAGACTTATCTCACAGTTGACACTGGAAACCAAGGCTCAAGACTGAACAAACAAGCATGGCACAAACTCATTAAATAGTGCTGAACACAGGTGTCACCTATCAGGGCAAACGAAAGGAGCAGTTCAGCAGAAGCCTGGAGAGAGGCGCCACCTGCTGACTAGGAGGTGTATTACAGTCCAGTGGTGAACTCTTACAGGAGTCCTCTAAGAACGGCTCCTGACGTTCTCTTGATGGATTCTTTGAGAACGGTGAAAAACTGAAATAAGCTCAGGGTCCAAAATGTCTCGAGCCGAACCCATGAGCGCTCTTCTGGTCCATAACCCTCCCAGTCGACTCAAATACTGCACTTTTCCACGGACCAGACGAGAATCCACCAGCCTGCGCACTGTATAAGCTGGTTGTCCGTTGATGATACGGGCAGCTGGGGCAGGCCTTTGAGCTGGGGACAGAGAAGAAGAAACAACAGGCTTTAATCGAGAGACATGAAACGTTGGGTGGATCCTCATGGATCTTGGAAGCAGTAGGCGGTAAGACACTGGATTTATCTTCCTGAGGATCTTAAAAGGGCCAATATAACGTGGAGCCAGCAAGTAGATTCCACTCGCAGCGGAAGGTCTCTGTGGACAGCCACACCCTTTGACCTTGACGAAGCATTGGTCCCAGCCTCCGCCTCCGTTTTGATTGTCTCCGCTGTTGTTGAGAAGCTTTCAGCAGAGCTGCCCGTGCCTTCTGCCAGGTCTGTCGACAACGTCGAACCATTTGAGCAGCAGCTGAACACATACTTCAGGCTCCTGTCCAGGGAACAAAAGAGGAGGAAGCCATTCTGGCACTCAAAAGGGGACATGCCTATGGAAGAATGGTAGAGAGTGTTATGTGCAAATTCTGCCCAAATTAATCGAGAGCTCCAAGTGGTCTGATTATCTGCTGCTAAGCATCTCAAAGTCTTCTATTTCCTGATTCACCTCTCTGTCTGCCCATTAGACTGGGATGGAAACCAGATGATAGACTAATGTGTGACCCAATGATGCGGCCAAAAGCCTTCCAGAAACGGGAGGTAAACTGAGAACCTCTATCAGAGACCATGTCCTGGGGAAGCCATGAATCCTAAACACATGCTGCATTAGAAGCTCTGCAGTCTGGCTTGCAGTGGGAAGTTTAGGTAAAGGCAATAGATGACAAGCCTTAGAAAATCTATCCACTACCACCAGAATGGCTGTATTACCTTGAGATTTAGGTAGACCTGTGACAAAGTCCAGAGATATGTGTGACCATGGATGTTTAGGGATAGGAGGGGATGCAGTAGTCCCTGAGGGTGGGTTCTGGGATCCTATTCTGGGCACACACAGTACATGCAGCAACAAAAGTCTTGACATCCTCCTGCAGCTTTGGCCACCAAAACCTCCTTCGGATAAGTTTGCATGTTCTAGTAGCCCCAGGATGGCCAGAAGGGGGAAGCATGTGCCCACTGCAACACATCAGAACGTAGTTGATTAGGTACAAAGAGGCGCCCTGGTGGACCATTACCTGGATCTGGCTGCTGGTTTTGGGCTTTCTTAATGGCTGCCTCCATGCCCCACTGGATAGCTGCTACTATTCTGGTGGTGGGTAAGATGGACTCTGGCTTTGACTCCTCCTCTGGCAGGTCAAATTGTCTCAAAGTGCATCTGGTTTAGAATTCTTGGATCCTGGTCGATAGGAAAGAACAAAATCAAACCGGTTAAAAACAGAGCCCAGCGGGCTTGGCGGGAGTTTAACCTCTTGGCTTCCTAATATAGGTCAGGTTTCTGTGGTCTGTCCAGATAAGGAATGTATGCTTGGCCCTCCAGCCAATGCCTCCACTCCTCTAATGCCACCTTTACTGCCAACAGCTCCCGGTTTCCAATATCGTAATTCCTTTCTGCCGCAGTTAGTCGACGGGATAGATAAGCACAAGGATGAAGCTTGTTGTCAACCCTGGCTCTTTGGGACAACACTGCCCCAACCCCCACATCTGAAGCATCAACCTCCACTACAAAGGGCAACTCGGGATCTGGGAGAGTTAAGATGGGAGCAGACGGAAGAGCCGCTTTCAGCTTATTGAAAGCTTGGTTGGCTTTCCCTGTCCACAAGAATGGTTGGGCAGATTTCTTGGTGAGGGCTGAAAGAGGTTCAGCGACTGAGCTGAAATTCCTAATAAACCTTCTATAAAAGTTGGAAAATCCAAGAAAGCGCTGAACTTGCTTAACAGAACAGGGCTGGGGCCAGTCTTGCACTGCACGCACCTTGCCAGGATCCATCTGGAAACTGCCCTTAGATACGATAAAGCCGAGGAATGGGACTGAGGACACGTGAAAGTCGCTCTTTTCTAGCTTGACAAAGAGGCTGTGTTTCAGTAACTGAGAAAGGACCTGTCTAACATGTTGTACATGTTCTTGATAGTTACATGAAAAGATGAGGATGTCGTCTAGGTAGACAAAAACAAACTTGTTCAGCATATCCCGTAGGACATCATTAATGAATGCCTGGAACACAGCAGGTGCATTTACTAGGCCAAAGGGCATCACCCTGTACTCATAGTGGCCCTGTTGGGGTGTTAAATGCCGTCTTCCACTCATCACCCCTCGAATCCTGACAAGATGGTAAGCATTTCGCAGATCTAATTTAGTAAAAATGGTGGCACCCTGCAGGATCTCAAAAGCAGTCGTCATCAGGGGCAAGGGGTAGCGATTCTTAATAGTGATGCAGGTTAAGGCCCCTGTAGTCGATGCAGGGCCTGAGGTCACCATCTTTCTTTTCAACAAAAAAAAACCCCGCTCCAGCAGGTGAGGTTGAAGGACAAATGAAACCATTGTCCAAGGCTTCCTTGAGGTACTTGTCCATGGCAGTCCTCTCAGGGGCAGAGAGGGAGTAGAGTCTACCTCGTGGTGGGCATGCTCCAGTTACCAGGTCAATGGCACAATCATATGGTCTGTGTGGAGGAAGGGAGGTGGCTCGGGACTTACTGAAAACCTCCCTCAGATCAGCATACTCTAAAGGAACTCGGGATAGCTCAGATGACTCAATGCTAACTTGAGGTAACTCAGGACGAGAATCCAAGGATCTTAAAATTACAGGTAAGGGGAGTCCTTGAAGGTTGGGTAAGTCTTGTTTGAGGATCTCAGGCCCCGTGGAGTGTGTAGACAAAGGCTCTGGGTGTGCCTCAGGCATCTCGGGAGAATGGCAAAAAGGGGGTAGAAACACAACAGTTAGTTCCCAACTTTTAATAGCCCCTTTAGACCAGTCAATGTCTGGGTTATGAGAAGTTAGCCACGGAAATCCAAGAATTAAGGGGAGCCCTGGTGACTGTATCAGATAGAATCTCATTAATTCTTTATGACTGCCAATCTCAAACTGAAGTAATGATGTGCAGTGACTAACCTGTCCTGACCCCAGAGGTCTGCCATCTAGAGCTGTGATCATTAGAGGGTTTTGAAGAAGCATGGATGGAAGGCCCAAGCGCCTGGCAACGTCTAAGTCCAAAAATTTCCAGCTGCCCCAGAGTCGATGAAAGCACCAAGCTGGTGATGCTGGTTATTGTGAAAGATGGTGGCTTGGATTGTAGCTCTTGAGGTCGCAGGATGGGAGAAGATTTTTACTCGCTCCAGTCCCCTTTCCTGGACGAGAACTGGCTTTTTCCGACAATTCTGGGCAGTTGGATCGAAATGGCCAGCTTTGCCGCAGTACAGACAGCGTCGTTCTTTCATCCGCCGATCCTTTCAGTCTGAGTTAATCTGGTTCTACCTAGCTGCATGGGTTCCTCCAACTCATTGGATTTCCAGGTGGTTCAACAGCATTGAAGGGTTCTTGAGGGCGATACACTCTGGTCTCCCGACGTCTTTCATTCCCTTCGCTCCCGAGCCGATGATCTACCCGGATAGACATATCAATGAGAGATTCTAAATCTGGAGCAGGATCTCTAAATGCTAACTCGCCCTAAGCTCGGGAGACAATGCTTGGTAGAACGTGGCCTTCAAAGCTTGCTGATTCCATCCACTCTCTGAAGCTAGTGTGCGAAACTCAATTGCAAACTCTGCCACACTCCTAGTGCCCTGAGAGAGCTGAAGCAAACGATAATCCACATCTCCTGTACTGGCTGGATGGTGAAAACCCTCTTCATCCGCACAAAGCTTTCACAATCAGTGAGTTGATCCTTGGCCCCACAAAGCTGAGGCCCAGTCCAATGCCTTTCCAGTGAGAAGGGTAATGATGTAGGCCACCTTGCTACCCTCCGTGAAGGAAGCTACTAGGTTGTAGTTGAAATATCAGTGTGCACTGTGTGAGGAATCCACGGCACCTTTCTGGATTGCCATCAAATCGTTCTGGTGCTGGCAGTTTGGGTTCTGCTAGGAAACTGCTAGCGCTGCAGCAGGATTAGCCGGAGGCTGCTGGGGTTCTTGACCTGCAGTAGCTGTGTCTTGAGCACTTAGGCGCTGAAGAATCTCTGTAAGAACCTGCTCATGTTGCTGAATGGCTGCAGCTTGTCCTGCTAAGGCCGCCAAAATCCGATCCACATTGGAAGGTGGTGAAGTCTCTCCTCTGCTGTATTCATATTTCTGGTTCAGTCTTGCTGTAACGGTTCTGCTTTGAGTGGGGATCGAACCCAGGTCTACTAGACTTAGTGCTCTGTGTAGACAGGCTGAGCTAACTTCCCAACAAATGAATTCAGGTGCAGAGGTAGCAAAAGCCAGAGTCAAAAGTCTTCAAAAATAAATCAAACTTTACTTGAGGAAAAGTCCAACAAAACATGAATCAGTGACCCAATAAACAGGGAAAAACAAAGTAGACATGATAGTCAAAAACATAAACTCAAGACAGACTTATCTCACAGTTGACACTGGAAACCAAGGCTCAAGACTGAACAAACAAGCATGGCACAAACTCATTAAATAGTGCTGAACACAGGTGTCACCTATCAGGGCAAACGAGAAAGGAGCAGTTCAGCAGAAGCCTGGAGAGAGGCGCCACCTGCTGACTAGGAGGTGTATTACAGTCCAGTGGTGAACTCTTACAGGCAACTTTAGATTGTCTGGGTGTTGCTAAAGTTGTACAATTTTTTGTTTTTAGCTCACTGCTAGCGTTTCAAAAATGCGGAACAAAATTATCACTGTTAAAGAAAAATGGATTTCCTGTGTCTTTTTAGGTAAATATGGATGTGTCTGCTAAATTTCACACACACACACACACACACACACACACACATGCACGCACACACGTTGGTAGTTGTTGTTTATGATACTGTAAAAACTGTATGTGTTATTGCCCTACACAAACCCTACACCTAAACCTATCCCTTACAGGCAACTTTATGCAATTTTACATTTTCAAACTCCATTTAGTGTATTTTTAAGCAATTTGAATTATGGGGACATTGGGATTAAACAAATTTGTGCCCCCATAAAGTACAAAAAACAGCGCCACACATCGGTATTTGTTGTTTACAGGGACTCTCCAAAGGCGTAATGGTTTTTATACTGTACAAACCGTATTGTGCTATTGCCCTATAGCAACCCTACACAGACACACATGCACACCCTCAATGCAGCATAAACAAGTACACACAATGAATATAAAAACTATTTTTAAACCAAGTCAAATGAGCAGATCCCAAAAGTAGATTTTCTTCAGGTTTAGCTCACTTCTGGGTAACAAAAATATGGTTACACACACCCTCATACTATTTCCCTCAGTAACCTCTATGCTCTGATTAGCTCACAGTCTCACACGCTATCTGGAATGTCAGCTGGACTAATAATAACATGGAACTGAATAGTGGGCCAGCATGTCTCAGCTGTGGTGGACGGAGAGATTTTTAAACACATAGTCATGGCAGTATGTCTTCATTTTCTGACTAATAATATTTGACTCTGGTTCAAGATAGTGTGAAGCATGTAAGAAGATACAAAAATATTGCATTACTATTTATTACTTGTACATGCAACCTGCTTGAGTATACTGGAAAAAAAAACTGACATACTTGGCATCATGTCACTTGTGCTTATTTAGGGGAGCACCAAAGGCAGACCTCACATTTTGGTGCAGTCTGAGACAAATAAAATAACAGTTTTACAAATATAAGAAGTGTTAGTTTGTTTTTTATTTAGTGTAAGATCTAATCATTAAAACTGTAGTTTAAAAAATGTAACAGAAAATTTTAAAATTATAGACTATTTTATTGGTATTATTTATTGTTATAGTTTTATTGTTACATTTTCTTTTATTGAAAACGCCCATTATGAATTTCTGATAATATTGAATACTCTTATTGGGTTCCAAATTCCACTTGGCTCCAAAAACAGAGAGAGTGAATAAACCCCTGAATTTGAATGGACATTGGAACACTGCTTTTTTAGTGACATTGATATACCGTAGTAGTATTTTAAATACTTTTTTGATCTTCATTTTAATTTTAGTTCAAGTTTTAGTCATTTTGATGAGCCTAGTCAGTACCTGCTCCTTGCTGTGCCACTTCATGTAGATCTGACAGGGTTGATGCTGACTGGATGGCCTCAGGAAGCTTCAGGGGAAATGGAAGAATGTCTCTAATATGAAACAAAGAAAGTCAGACAGACTATTAGTGCGTGAAAAAGGATCAAAAGTAGACAACGGGAGAAAGACGCATTACAGAAAAGGTAATAATACTGCTGTTACTGGGTGGAAAATTGGTATTGATCAGAGAGAGGCACACTTTCAGTTTCTCTGAGTGGCTTGAAAAACAAACATCACATGGAGAACTGTTGCAAAATTCTGATTTATGAAGGATATGAAATAAATCTTTTGCACTTAGTATCACATATTCATCCTGTTGGTGATAAGGTGATGGACACCATTGGCTCTTATGAGCAGTGAGTTCATTTCTGCACAATCACTCATAGTGTCTTTACTCATGAATCTTGCATACACTGCCTTTTATGCACACTTTAGCATTGCAGTGAAGGTAAAGATGGCAAGAGTGCCATAAAACATTTCATCCATTCAAAATTTAATCAAACTGTTCATACTGGATCATTTTCATATACTTCAAAGAATATGTGAGCGGTTGAGCTAGATGCACAGAGTACACGGTTGTTCAACTTCCTATACCTTAATAAGTATAAGACATTGAAAAACTGTTACCTGCTGATACAATAAAAAGCCACAAGACGAAAGAGGTCAGCAAAACTGATTCCTGAGCCGTCTAGAGAAAATGCTAGGAAAGAAAGAATAAACAACCATCAGTAATCTATAATATCCAAGCATTTTCACAATTTCATCCTTCATAATAGCACTGGGGCATTGAGTGTTGCCCTAAATTCTTAATTTGTTGGGAATTTTCTAAAAATGTTTTTGGAAGTTTCTGAACTGATTCTGAACTTGGCAGGTACAGCGCTCAAAAGCCTTCAGCGCCTTTCAGAACGCATCAATTTCCAAAGCAAGGAAATTCTTAGCTGGACTGCACCCAGGCCAAAACACTAGGGTGTGTCGGATATTTCACATGAAGAACTTCTTGGAATTGCACTGCTGTAAATTCCATGAAATACTGCCAGGCTACTATTGTGACATTTAGCTGCAAATATGCTGGTTCTTTTTTAAACCAAGCCAAAAATCTCATTAACTACCTGTGAAACAAAAAATTCCACATTTTGACACAAAACAGAAAAATATAAAGTGTTGTGAAGAATCCATTTTTGACATCAAAACAATGTGCATGTGAATGTAGTAAAACTGCTCAGTGTCAACAAACAATAAAAAAGAGAGATGTCCAAAAAAAACACCATGAAATCAAAAAGAAACCCCTAGTTATCTTTCACAGCCTAACATCTTGAATTTATGGTAACACAGTTAACGGAGGGAGATATGGCGAGATGTGAGCAGAGCTTCAACAACAGTTATGGCTTAGCATCGTATAAGAGGCCCGACATACTGTACTGGTTCTCCTTTACAGGGATGTGAATGATAGAGGAGTCCGAGGTAGCATCCATGTGGAATGACAGGACCTTCCTTTGCAGGATAGATGATTTCCACACTAAAAACACCTGGGCAGGGAAAAAGAAAAAATTTGTTGCATGTATATGTATTTCTAATGTAGCCAACTTCTTAAAGGGACAGTTCACCCAAAGATGAAAAATCTGGCATCATTCACTCACCCTCATGTCACTCCAAACCCACATCAATTACTTCTTCTGTTGAGCAATAAATAAGGTATTTTGAAGAATGTTGGTAACCAAAAATTAAATGACATGAGGTTGAGTAAAAAATAGAAATATTGATTTATTAAATAATTGGAAAGTTTAAAGAACTGTATGCCCTTGATCAAAACAAAGTAACAAAAATTGTTACTAAGGGAGTGAAAAGAAAAGCATTTTACATCTTGATTGTAATGATAATGTATTCATTTAAATACTCATATTTAGCAGTGTTACACACTGCATGAAAGGTCATTTTCACAAATCCACGATAGGGGCACTTTATATATCATAAGAATAGCGTGAACCCCATTCCAAGCCATCTGGAAGCATACAATATGTTTGTGTTATGTAAATATAATTTTTTTGCTATGTAAATCAGCATCCACTCTGGAAGACAGCAATTTCTCTTTTTGTATTTCGCAAAAGTCCAATGCCGCTGGAACACGATATGAATAAGTGATGACAAAACTAGAATTTCTGTGAACTATTTCTTACAGTTAATCTGTCTGGCGTCTTTGCTTTCACTCTCTCTAACATATTTTACCCCAGCTGGTTGCTGCAGAAGGATGCCAGTGGCCTCTCGCTGGTCGATGGAAAGCAGAAGCCAGATGGGGTGTGTGTGTATCAGTTTGTCCAACACACTCACACTTATGCTTGTACCTTCCCCATCAACCGCAGGATACTGCAGACACACAGGACTCATCTCTCCCTCTATCCTACAGAGAACAAAACACGGCATGGGTGTAGAGGGTTTGTCTTTGTTTTGACAGAAATGTCTTTTATGTCCTTTAAAGGAAGAAAAGCCATTAGTAGACACCGGTGCCCTCTACTGGACCCTACTGTAAAACATACAGAGGTTCCTTGTAAATGTAATGACATATTACAGTACATAAACTAAATAGACGTAAATGCAATGCATGTAGTAAAAATATTAATATTTAGCTTACTGTACAAAGATGGTTTTAATCCATTTTCAACACGTTTGATACTTGTACTCACTCTATGAGCATAGAAACGTCTCTGTCTCTGTCTGGATCTCTGTCATTTTCCTGCACAGCATGAACCATTTGCTGCTCCAACGCTCCCAGTGACAACACAAACGCATCGACGAGCTGCACACGGACAGAAAAATAAAATCGTACACGTCCAAAGCAGAAAACACGTTAGCGAATTAATACAGCAGCCTTTTAAAATTCACTTTGGGAACTTTCCCTTTGCTATCCAAGAGTACAGGTAAGAATAAAATGGAAAGCTGGCAAATAAAAAAAAAAAAAAACAAGCTGAAAGAGGCTTATTTGTGACCAAAACGAGAGCAACGGCTTCAGCCTCTCTGTCATCTATCCACGCAGGAAGCAAGTTCGTCACTTTCCTGTGTTCTTAATCTGTTTTCCCAGACAGGAAATGGGATTTGTCATGGCAACACAACCCAACCATCACATCATTACTGCATGCAAGTAACTGCATGTGATTTTTAAATGGCATTAAATGCCTTTTTTTTTTAAATTTGCAATTGCAAAATGTAATAATTTTGATTTCTTTTTCCATCATATGGTGTAAAAAAAAATGTAATTGCTACTTTTCGAAACTGTGAGTTTATATATGTATTAAAACAATCAAACTCCAAAAAAAAAAAAATATTTACTTTTTAACCAGTAGCTTCCACGCTCCTGTAATGCAAGTCTATGGCATTTTGGGGCATTATTGATTGTCCAGGAGAAAAAAAAGTAAATAGGATCACCTTTTAAAAAGTAAAAGCACATCCTTTTTTCAACAAAGTGCATGATTTGATGACCCTCTATGTTACATACATAAAAAAGGGTCTGCATAGTATAAAAACAGTCTTGTTTGTAAATAAACAGCATTAAGTAACAAAATTATCGAAAGAAAAAAAGACTTCCAGGCTGTTAGTGGCATACTGACCGAAACTACTTGGAAAATGAAGTAATGTTTCCAATATGCCACCATGGCTACTACAAAATATTGACTCCATGTAAATATTTTGAATGACTGTGCCAGCTTCCTTCGCCTTTTAATGCTAATCTGCAATTATGGGCTATCTTGGATTAAATTGCAGGCCATTAAATGTAGATGAAAACAGAATCAAAAGACACAAGTTCTTTGAGACTTATATTGTAACTTATATACCTTACCCGAATTTCATGAAGTACAACATAAACTAGGCAAGATAAACTTTAGATGAGTAAGATGAAGGAAGGAACAGAGAGAGCAATTGTTTAGACTGAATGATAAAATAAAAAAAGCCTGGAGAAGAAGAAGAAGAGATGAAGGACTAATTAAGGGGAGAGAGAGAGAGATGTGCTGCAAAAAAGACACATCTATTATGGAACACTTGAATGGTTCTGTCTGGGCAACAAGCCCTACTGCAGTCACACACACACACACACACACACACACACACACACACACACACACACAGTTTGTGTCCATTGATTTTTACAAGGAACACCAGACAGCCAGTGAATGTACGCAGTGGAACAGAAAATGTTCTGTAGGAGAATGGGGATATTTATACTGATCCAAGTCCAGTCCCCGTCTGAGCACATTGGCTAATGTGAGTCTGTAGCACCATCTGTGTGTCCTGCGCTTATTCAATTGTGACACAAATGTTTTAAGACATAAACTTTTTTAAGCACATGAGCAGCATAGATGAAAAAAACCATTTATAAACTCAAAAATGAATTTGGAACAAAACATACATCAATGTAAAAAAAATAAAATACATCTAACGGAAATAATCTTAATTTACTACAATTCATAAATATGTGTTTAAAATGTCCTGCACTGTGTATGCTATCAACATTTATGATGCTTTGAATCATGCATTTTGTTAAGGATAAGTCTGCTTTTTTTTTTTTTTTTATTTCACTGCCACACAGTAAAACAAAAATACTGTAAAAATGCTGGTAAGTAAATGGTTAATAAAGGCTTTCTCTAACATTATACAACAATCATAAATGATCTCCTTGATTTGTCAGGGTTTCACAAATTTAAGTGCAAATTTATTGCACAAATGATAGTCCTACCTGAAAAAAACTACCACTTCTGTCCATCCGGCTGGCTTGTAAAGACGAGTTCGCTGCCATGCTGCTCTTGTTTTTCTGCAAGTCAAAAAGGCACGAGGATCACTACGTGAAATGACTGTAATACAAAATCCTCTGTTTTCAACATGACTGATGCATCCATGCTGTTGTCTCGCTTAGCATTCAGTCACACTCTGTGCATGTCCACGGCATATTATTATGATTACGGATGAAAGATTTTGTCTGCGAGCCTGAGATTAGAGTCTAGAAGCTGTAATCATTTCCTCAAAGAGACAATTACACACTGACGGCCCTGTCTGCCTGACATCTCTTGAAACTATGTAGTTTCTAAAACGATATTTGTTTAATTAGTGTACACAGAACTGAAGTCACACGCACACGGAGATAGATGCATCATTTTAAACAGATCATTTCCTCAAAACAATATTTGCTGAAACGATTCATAAGAACATATAGTGAGGTTAGCGGTGAGATCAGTTACACAGCTAGGTTACAGCAATGCAACACTGTGTGGTTAGCACAGATACTAGATACTGTACAATTACAGTATAATGAGATGGTACACACTCCAGGTCACCTGCAAAATGGCTTTATTGAACCGACTGGACTCTTACTTACAGATAGGGGAAGTTATCCTATTAATAAAAGCAGCAGGTGTTAAGTCATACCTCTCACTTTCCGAATTGCTGTATCAATGGAGCTTTGTTGCGTTCTTCACTATTGATTCTGTCTTTGGGGACATTTATAGTCAGGCAACAGTGTGAAGTGAAACAGTTTAAAACACAGCTGCAGTCAAACAAAGACTTGTGTGACCAATACATTGAGTTTATTTAAAAAGTGCATGAAATTCTCTCTGTCACATACACAAGCGTACATTCTCTCTGTAACTTCATGGTTTCTTAAACACTAAAAGATTGTACGCTGGTGGACACAATACATTTGGCATTGTTAATGCATTTTAATTTATCAATTACTTTCAAATGATAATCATTTACAAATTAACAATTTATTGCGTTTTTTTATTTATTGGATATATACCATTGGTTTCAAGACTTGACACAAAGGCCTCGAAAAACAATACATAACTTATAAATATATTTCTGCAAATATTTCTTTAAGTACATTACATTTTTATACATCCTAATGGGTTTGAGATTTGACAAAAATGCCTTAAAAATTCAGTGATACAAATGTATAAACAATCAACAGTATGGGTATATATACATTTCTGTATTTCTAAAAACGCACTTAATAATAATAATAAAACAATAACCACAAACCAACACAGAAAAAGGAAGTCTCATTACACGCACACCATTTCACAAACCAGTGACATTTACACAAGAGGAATCTAAACAAGTTCCCATATCCATTGTAAGAACATAATTCTTAGTAACCCAAACCACAAAAAAACACATGCATTCTTCACAGAAGCATTTTTTTTCTGCACATGAGGGTGAACGCTCTACGGCTCCCTACCCTCTTTCATCCTCTTTCTGTGCACAAACACGCATATTTGCCTGTTTTTGTCACTACAGTGCATGGAAGCAATTTGATGTGATATATATTTAAAAATTCCTGACAAAGATGGACCACACTCAGCTGCAAACCAAGCGCATGCTTGCGCCATCACACAAACAAACTAGGACCATTATTGCGCTTTAACTTTGTTGTGGAATCTTTTTGTAACAGTTGAATGTAAAGCAAGCTTGCAAAGATTGCAAAGATTGCATTACCAACACAATGTTCATACAATGCACTGTATTTATTGTGCAATGCTCTTTTCATCAATATAACATATACGCTATTCAATACATAGGTATATATTCATATGCCTGTATAAAAGTCAAATAACACATTTATTTTTTAACTAAATTGTCAACACATGATTTGAAATAGAATACAATTTCATTATTTTAACTAAACATGCCATATATGTTTATGAGTAATTGTAATTAGCAAATATTTCTACAGGTATTTACTTAACACTATTATCATCTGGCATATGCCAAACGTATATCTAATATTTAAAGTAAACGCACAAATGTTCTTAAGCGGGACATCTTTTTCCACCTTTCCGTAAACTATAATATGACGAATAATAATAATAAGTTGCAGTCAGAAGGTCTAAACGCTAGTTCATGATTATTAATGATTGAATACAAACTTAGAAAGAGAACAGCTCACGCTCACTTTCACTTTTAACGCATTTATTAATCTGTTACGCAATACTATTACACGAGAAAATTGATATCGCATAGACCTACCTATGAGTGCTCCTCTCCAGTCTGTATTTCACGCGCTTCTACAGTAAGTACAGTCTGACACGATCACGTGACCGACGCTGCACGTCACTGGTGCTAAAGACATGCAAATAATTTCTTAGAATAACTGCTAAATATGATAAACAAGAACTAAGCTGAAAAGAACAATTAAAGGAGTTAGACCTTCCTTGTTTGATTAATACGCCGACACCGTAGAAAATACAAATTAATATTAAAGTTTTGCATGTTTTCATAATAAACTAAATAAAAGTTCATTCAATTGTGAATGTTTTTGTAAGAAAAAAATCAGCATGTCCTCAAACGCGTGCATGAAAAATCACAACATCTATCTTTAACTTATATTGAAAACCACATCCTCTCCAAGTGTAAGACAATCATTACGCTTTTTATTATTAAAATGTACAGGCACACGTGTTTTTCACATTCAGAAACAATCCTCTTTTGCTTTTTTTCCCACCTAAAGTGCCGCGCAGAAAAGCAGGTGACTCACAAAAGCTCCTTTGTCCTTTTGTTATTTACCATATTATTCTATGAAATTATTTACTCTTTTGCGTTTCACACTGCATTAGGCCATATATGATTTCAATTTTAAGCTAGGACCTTAATGACAGGCAGTCCCTTTGTAGTAATAGAAAATAGATTTATAAATAATATATTTTTTTATAGATCTAAACAAGTTCTTCAAAAATGATAGCATTATATACAAAGAACAACAGTACTCAGTGGCTATGGAATAATTAATATTGCACATTTTTCTCTCCTGTTTTTATTAAAACACATTACAGAGATGTATACATTTCAATAAATTAGATGGCATAGTAAATATTCAGATAATGTGTTCAAAGTGGTGCTAAAACACCACTGATGTGTGCCTGAGTCTTTTTTCTACTAGTAAATGTGGAGCTGCCGCTTGTTCTTATGTTTATATACAAACCCGGTTTCAGAAGAAAATCAGACTGGGCACTATAGCGGACATTTGAGAGGGAAAATGATAAGACAGAGGGTCAGCTGTATGAGCTGCACTGAAAGACGTCCCTGAAGACAGCAGCATTCCACTGGAAGCTGGATGGATATGCAAGGTGCAAAATCCTGAAAAAAAAGGATGAAAGAAATAATGAAAACTATAACGAGCAGAGAGTGATATTCGGTGACACTCTCTAAAGAGCAGTCCCCGGAGCTTGATTCAATTCAATCAAAATAAAAAAGCAGCTTATATAGCTGTATGAGTTTTTGGCTGTAATTGTACCGTGAGGTACTTTATGGTTCTCGTTCAGAGGACACGTCTCCCTCGGCTCCGCTGCTGGCACTGGGGTCTGCTTTCGAGCGAAGAGCTGCCTTCTCTCTGCTGGACTCAGAGGGGCCTTTCGACCGTGTTTTTTCTTTACGCTGTAGTTGCTTCTCTTGTTTGGACAGCTGAAGCATGAAAAAGGAAAGAGAAGCAATCTGGTTTGTGAGCTTATGCATTCCCAAAACAATTTATGCTGCATCTTATGTAGAAGACTGAGTTGAGTTACGCATTTCATTGTGAAGCAAAGCTGTATACCAGTTTAGGGTCTGTAGGGCCAGCAGGAGACTCCAGCTGAATGGTCACAGGTCCGTCATTTTGTATGAGTACCTGCATTTTTGCACCAAACTGCCCATCTGCAACACATTACAAGCCGTTTAAGCTGAAAACAACTAAACTTATTAGACGTTTTTAGCATTTCGATTAAGTATACAAGCTATTTTTTATTATATACTAATTTAGTCCTTTTAATATGAGCAAATATGTGTGCATTTATAGGTCTGCACACAATTCTTATAATAAAATCGCCTTTCAGATTAATCTCTTTTACTGCGTCTGTCATCAGGTATTAAAAAAACGAAGTTTCTATGCATTTCTCTTAATCTCTTTATTATTTTATTTATTACTAAAATACAATTCTTAAATATAACAAGCATTTATTATTTTTTATTATATTAAATTAGGTTAAAATATTAAATTGAGAACCACTATTCAAGCTGTCTTCTTATTGCATCGTAATATTTCTGAATTACTGTTTGATGTATCAGTGACTTATAATATACAAGGAATAGTTTGGCAAAAATTAACACAATTACTTTCACCATTAAATCCCACAAAAACTTATTAAAACATACTTGTTTTGTGTTAATTTTTGCAAATCAATTCAGTTCAATGAGCTTTTATTTATTCGTTAATTTTATTTGTATAGCGCTTTTCACAATACAAATCATCGGAAACAAAAAAAACTTTCTATTTTAAAGTTTCTACATTATATTTAGCAGTTTATTAGTTTTGACTATGTAAAGTTGATGTCTATATGGCAGTAAAATTCATGTTGTTATGCAATGACATTGTATTAAACAGACCGTGAGCGCTATTAACCGCAATAACTATATGTTGTGATTAAACCTAAAGCAAAATTCTGTAGTTTTGTATGTTGTTTGAGGGCTGGCATTATCTGAGGTCCTACAATGCCAAACAAATGCTAATCAGGAGAATGAAACCTTCAACAGACAGCTGGTCTACCCTCACCTTTGATGCATTCTGGTTTATACGCTTCCCTCAGCTGCTCCAGCATGCTGTTGTAGAAGGGCTGGGCCAGTTCGGCCGGCATGGCAGAGTGGAAGTCAGGCTTGTTTCCCTTGAGGATACACTGCAGAGTGAACTGACTCACACACAGCACCTCCAGCTCTCTGTCCATCACGCTGCGGCTCCAGGCACGGCCGTTCTCATCCTCGAACAGACGCATGTTCAGAATCTTCCGTACCCTGACAGACAACATCAGACGTACAGAACATACTTCATACATTCTTCAAAACATCTCATTTTGTGTTTGAAATGAGTCGGAAAAACTGATTTCTCGCGTGTCACTGAAGACATTGCATTTACACTGCAATAACATAAATATATTAAGCAGCTACTTTAAATTGTATTAGGCTAACAGTCCACAAAATTAGCAAAAAATAGACTTTGGTTTCATAATATTACCGTTGCGCTGACGAATGAATTGCGTTTATAAAATGCAACTGTCTTACCGTGCTTGATGTTGTTTTAATAATTATGATTATTATATTAGCCAAAACGGACTTTTGTCCAGGCATCAGTGGGAACTTACATGTAGTCCACGTCCTTCTGCGTGTCCTCCAGTGAGATGCCGAGTAAGACGCAGAGCCCTCTGCCTATGGAGCTGATCTGCTCCTCCCCGACTGCGCAGTAAAGAGAGGACACATGAGCCGCATGCTTAACATGATACTTGGCGCTGGCCTGAACAGTTCAGACCTAGTGCACAGACTTAAGCAACCGCGTATATTAAAACAGCGTAACGATCAAACGGTGTCGAGAAGGCGCTGAGGCGTGGAGCGCGCGTGACAGCGGTGTACAGTGTATACAGTCACGCCTCTAGCCGCTTTCATTTTCATTTCAACAAATGAACCGACAGTATTAGCGTAGTAGAAGCGTCCAGCTGACAGCAAGACTTACTGTAAGATGCGTGAACTTTGTGCCGTACCTGTTACGCTTGCCTTTGTTACTCGTTGAATGATCGCCTTCATTGTTTTGGTTTCCAATCATGTGCACCGCTCGAACACTTTGCTCTTCCGGTTTCTGCTAAGCCCCGCCCCTCGGCGGCTGCGCGCTGGCGCTTCCGCCCCCTCGTGGACGAGACGCGCAACAATTTCAAGCAACTTTATTTGAGAAACACACAAGGAACTCAAATCAACGACGGTGTCAATAAATAAATAAATAAAAAAGGAAAAATAAGAAAGAAAAATACATGAATAAACAGTAAATTAAGTAAATAAATTATGCTGCATGAGCTTTAAGAAATTAAAAACACTGTTAAATCTTTCTGGAAAACTTAGAAAGTGGGGAGTTAGTAAAAATCTGCATTTATGAATGGAATAATTTGCCAAAGTCACAGTATTGTTAGCTAAAATAATATGCCACATAATAATTCTGTCATAAAGATAAATATTTTAGTTTTAAAGTCAAAGTCAGGTACTTCAAACTTAGCCAAACAGTGATGTTATCCCATAAATTTAGGATTCCTGAATAGTAAATAATAATAAAATTCCTGAATAATGCTTGAATTTCAAACAGTGCCACCTGCTGCTTGGAAAATTACCTAACCAGAATTCAGTTGAGTTTATTTTTTTATCAATTGTATTTGTAAATAGAAATGATTCAGTTACTTAAATATTTTCGGTCATTTGTTTTCCTAATTATTAAGGATTTATCACATCCCTTAGTATTGAGGGGATGAACTCTATACTTGCATACATTAGTCATTTTCTTACACCAAACTTTATTTTTGCATTCTTTTTAATGAGGCCCTACAAGATACCGAGCTGTAAAACAATGCAGAGCACATGAAAAAACAAAATTGGGTTAATAATAAATATATTTGTTATCACTTTGAGATTTGTAAAGTACAATAAAAAGAATGTGCATTATTCTTACACTACTACTACTACTAATAACAAATGTACAAAACTAATAGCAAAGAAACAAAACAATTTATTACAAAGCTTTTGACTTTATTTAATGACATTAAGTGGTGGGCTGAAGTGGTGTGGATTGCTGTGAGGTGCCATCTGACTCTTTCTGACAGCACTCATGCACTGCAGAGGATCCACTGAACAAGGAACTTAATGTTACATTTCAATTAATCTGTTCTGGAAGCAAAACTAAATCACCCTTGTCTTTAATGTGAGTAAACTCTTCATTAAATTTCCTTTTTTGGGGTCAACTGTTTATTTAACACCGATGCAACGAACAAAATATTCACCTTTAGATCTCCAAAGCCAACCATCAGATACGTTATTCATGTCGCAGCATTGCAAAACACAGATTTTGCTTTTTAATTTAGAAATGAAAAAACAATGAATCTTTTCTTCTGAAAACCAAGCAAGCAAACAGTCAGCTCATTTCCCGTCTTCTTGTTTTTGACTCTCTTTAGAGCTCCCAAACTTAGAATTGATGTAGTTGAGAAGCATTGTGGAATATGGCACAGAATCCTTCTTGTAGATAATTGTGGTCCGAGTATATTTTGTTTCATATACCTCCACGTTATGCTCGTCGTCATCGACCTGTTCAACTAAAAAAAAAAAAAAAAACATTATGCATTATGACAACAAATTTGCCGTTTTGAAATTGACACACACAACATTATCATTATGATTTTGCAAGCTGCTAGGATACATCTTAAGTCAAAATATCAGCAGATTAATAGACTACCCTCGCTGCATACGAACCTATTATAATTTACCTTTGGCTACGTTATCTCCGAACCTGTATTTACAAAATAAACTACCAAGTACGGTCCAAACACCAATAGCATACAGCATTGACGCATTCCGGTACCATTTATCAGGATTAACCTTCATAGCTGTAATTTATTGTAAAAAAAAATGTAGGATATAAAATTGCGAGGATGCCAACGTTCACAAGGACACCCGTGTTTGTCTTCTTCTTTTTATTTCTTTCCGTCAGCGTAGACGCTACTTGGCGTATTAGTGCCCCCTGCAGGATGAAGTTTGAACTAAATTCTTATATACAGTCCTATATTGCACAGGAACTGGAGGACTGCTTCAGAGATACCACAGACTGTAAAAAGATGATGGTCGACGCGACTCCACTTCCTTCCACTACAGAAAGTGAAGACAAAACATTCCCAGCACTGTCGCTGACATCTTGCAGTCTGCGCAGTAGAGACCGTGAGGCGGGGCCGCGGAATCAAAGTCCCGCCCAAACTCCCGCAGACCCAATCGCAAGCTCGCAATCATGAAACCACACCCCGTTTTTATAACAGCAAATCAAATCACTATGCAAAATGCAAACTACTTATTATTATACTATATTAGAAAATCTGTTATTTTAAATTCTTATAATAAGGATGGCTTAAATTTAATTGACTTTAATTCTTAATTCTTAATAGCACCTTAAAAATCAATTGTCTTAAACTTTTTCTCCACAACCAGTCTTCTATTTGGAATGCAATCCCTTAATATGTCTTTTTACAATAAGATGGTAGGTTATTCTTTTTTTATTAATATGTAGTTCTTAGCAAAGTTCCTATCAAACTTTACTGTTATCAGCAAATGCTTTTGACTTGGAAACTTTTTTATAAGCATGATTGTTCGCCACAGAACTTTTTTATTTGAAACAACTGTTATATTTTACATAAAAGGAAATCCCTGTTTTTGGAAAATTGGTTCAGTAATGGTTTGTTTTTAGTGAACCACTTGCTTGACAGTGATGGCAATTTGATGAATTATTTAGATTTTATCTTAAAATATCAACTTTATGCTAAAGATAAGAATCTGCTTAATGCAAGTATAAATTTTGTATAAATTATGACAAAAAAAACAAAACAAACAAACAAAAAACTATAAATATCTGTGTTATTTTTATTCGTGTGCCCGTTTCTTTTTTGTCCATTTTTCTTTTTGCGCTGCTTATTCTGTTATCCATTAATCCATAAGTAGCTTATTACTGAAAGATACTTTGTATGCTCTGTTGGTTTCGTTCTTACTGTAATCTTTGTTGTTTATTAATGCAATAAAACAAAAAAAAAACATTTAATTTATGTTTTTTTCATTTTTCATAATCAGTACGAATTGCTTAAAACCTGCTGACATTAATTTTTTTTTTTATTAAATTCATTCAGATACTATTAATTCAAATAAATTCAATTATTTAGATGAAAAGTACTGTCCAGGTCTATGATTAAGTGTTAAATAAAAGCATGGTCACTTTATTTGTTAGTTTTTCTTAGCGCTGGCCAAAATGAACCAATCGCTGTAGTAGATTTAATATAAACGTTTGATAAAGATTTATTTGGATGGGAGGTAGCAATCTTTGCTACTTTAAAATTTAATAAAATTCAAAGTTTTTCAAAATTTAATAAGAGTTCAGTCACTAAAACAACCTAAGATTTAAATGCGAGTCAAGTTTCTTTTAATGTTCACAAGAGGGTGCCAGATTGCACTAATCTAAAACTTTGGTGAAATAAAACTTTTGTCCATTTTGCAATTTAAAGGGGCATCTCAATAAATTAGAATGTTGTGGAATTATCTCAGTAATTCAACTCAAATTGTGAAACTCATGTATTAAATAAATTCAGTGCACACACACTGAAGTAGTTGAAGTCTTTGGTTATTTCTATTCTAATTTATTGAGATGCACCTTTAATTATTGTTATTATGATAACATTATGATGATCGTGATGAACATGATATTGGAATGTCCATTGTAATGAAATTATGATAAATTTAGTTAAAATTAGGTGTCAAAATTTTTTGTTTTACAATAAAATAATTGTACGGTAGACAAATGACAAGCCATATTTGATCTTTACAGTTACAAATAATAATGTGCATAAATACAAAGTTTTTTCATTTTCATTTTAATGGTTCCACATTTCATCAGACATAAAATCCTGATATAAATAGGTACAAATGCCTCAGTCATTTTGATTCGTAATGTTTTATTTTAGATCAAGACCAGAGTTTGCGCATTCAAGGTGCTCAACTTCGGGTTTTTCCTTTGAAATGAAGTAAACCTACAATAGATTTTCACTATAAATATTATGCATAGCATTAGTCCATAATTGTAGATCAAGATAAAACTGGAATGTGGGTCACAAGTCACATTTAAATTCTTTACATACAACATTCATTTAATTACAGGACTGGAGGAACAGGAATATAAAACACTGTTTCTCCCGCAGGTGAGCAGATCACAGGTACAGTTTATGAGTGAGAAGACCAGATCTGTGCAATAAAAACAAACAAACAAACAAACAAACAAACAAAACGAACAAGAGGATTCTTGCAAATAAGCATTAACAGGAATTTCAGTCTAAAACATGCTCGGAAAGAGCGACAAGCAACATGATGACATTTCTCTTTGGGAAATCAGACGTTATGTTATTAAGGATTAACATGTAACACTTTCTGTTAGACACAAACTAAACTAAATCAATTAAATAAGCGAACAAACATGACATACAAATCATAATTACTTGCGTAGATGAGAATTAGAAAACATCTAACAACCGCGTTTCTCTGGAGGACCTCTTAACAAACACAGAGATGCATTTGGTTGGATATGGAAGTTTTTCCATAAGATTAGGCCAAAAGTTCATTTCTTCAACCCTCTAAATGTACATCTTCACTGATCTTCAGCAGAAAGTTTATGCAGAACTCGAAACAGCCAGTTTCTTGAGATGATCCATAAAAACTTGCAGACTGACGTCGTCTGTGAGGATTGGTGCTCCAGACTCCTACAAGGAGGAGATATACCATTAGAGATCAGACATTCTTGTCAAAACTGAAATCATTTCAAGGACCTAAGGACACATAACGAACATACTGCTCTGTCAGAGCTAAAGGTGTGTACCTGGCCCCAGGCGTAGAGGTTGTTGTGTGTCTGGGAGGGGTTGACTTTGGATAGGAGGAAGCGTGCCTGTGAACCTCCATGCTCGGTGTCGATGTATCTGGGCATGGGGAAGCGTGTCTGCAAGATCTCCTGAGCATCGTCTAGAGGAGCCTGAAGGAGCTGCTTGAAGTTCTCATACTCTGCCATCTCCTGGTATCCAGCCTTCCTCCACTGAGCGATAGTCTGTGAAGATGAGAATAATACCATCGCTAAACTTACCTCGGACAAACACCATGTAACATTTGAGGAACCTTCTGAAAATAACAGTTTGGATCTGACAAAGCATTTGATATGTACCTCTCCGTGGAAAATCACCAACTGGAAGAAGGTGTCCATCAACAGAATGCGATCAGGAAGGATGCTGCTGCTGTCCAGAAGAACGGGCTACGAAACCAGACAAATATGCGATGAGTGTGAGGTGAATTAAATAATGTTCTGCACAATAATGTTACACGGGATGGTATCAAATCACCTCTGGAGGGCCGTAGAAAGAGTAGGAGTAGAGGATGGGCTGTATCATTATGAGCGACTGTGTCAGATCCTGACGCACAAAATGATGCCTGTAATAGGACGACTCGTCCGGACTGTTATTGAACACCTGCAGGAATGGGGATCTCCTCAAGTGGAACATGAACTGTAAAAAAAACAAAACAATAAAAATAAGAGAAATGTGATATTCTCATTTATTTAATCTTAGTTTTTAATCATACAGTACAATCTCTAAATAAATCATGCAAAATTTAAGTTATATATAATTTTTTTTGATTCATGCAATATATAAATGCAAATAAAATATGATGTGATAATAGCATCATTAATAAACAAGCTACAAGAGTTTACTTTGAATTAAATGTCAGATATTTAGGCACAATTTTTGCTACCTGTGTGCATATATTTTTGCTCTTAATTATAGATAGACTGTGAAACCTAATTTGCAATGTCTAGTACTTCTAAACACCATTACATAAACATTTATTATAACATTTGTTATACTGAAAAGTAATAGTATGAATTGAAGGCTTTTTAAGGACCCTGTCCTATCACAAATATAAGAGTTTAACCAAAGGAGTTTTACCTGTGGGTACAGTGAGAGAGATTCAGACAGTCTGAAGGAGTTTGGATCATCTTTATTGAACTGGCCAAACTTCTGACACTGAAACCAAACAACAAACACAAAAGTTGAGTGTGACGCACCTTCTACATCCATTATTGTTATAATCATAATGGTTCAAAGATTTGTCATATCGCCTCTCCTGAATGGAGGCACTGACCTACTTTTCTTTCTAAACAGCTGTGATACTCACCAAGCGAATGAGTTGCCTGTCTAGCCAGCGAAGAACATCAGGCCCCTCCTCTGATTCTGCCCTGAAAACGCCGAGCCGGGCCATGAGAACGGCAGAGGCCTCCTGATCAAATGACGACTCGATATGTTGGATCTGGGACTGTGCGTCAGCCCAACTAGGTGTGACAATAGAAAGAACCGGTTTGTCGAGAACATATGACGCACAAATTGAACACTCAAGAATTCGACTACCGAAGAGCTATTCAGGGCTTAAACTACACATATTTACGCAGCTAAATCTATTTTGAGCAACAGCAAACACAAATAGCACTTGGAAACATGACATAGGTTGACTTTAGATAACTCCAAGGCCTTTTTGTTCACGTCAAAGTTGATATTAACAAAGGAAGACCTTATGAATGAAAGACCAACCAAGACCTTGACTTTAATATGATA
The DNA here is from genome assembly GCF_018831695.1 of Puntigrus tetrazona. Classification (NCBI taxonomy): domain Eukaryota; kingdom Metazoa; phylum Chordata; class Actinopteri; order Cypriniformes; family Cyprinidae; genus Puntigrus; species Puntigrus tetrazona. The sequence continues at coordinate 3,236,335 of NC_056704.1, read as the reverse complement.
TCGACTGACAGCTTCAAATATCAACGTCATGAAATTCTGTAAAGACTTACTTCCTGGCTATGGTGGTGACACGAATCCGCCGCTGTGTGTTCGAATGCTGGTATTGCGTAACAAACTGGATGGCTCCTCTTCCTCCTTGAGGAATTGGGGCGTTGTGCTATAAGAATAAAACATACCGGTGTCATTGATACATCAATACAAACATAAGCTCTCACACCAACTGCATGTACAATAGAATTGATAATTATATAACAATATACCTGATTTACTACTTCAAAGTACAGGGCCAAGGTGGTGGCAGGTGTGAGATTACAAATCTTCCACTGACACGTTCCTCCAACACCCATTTCCTTTGAAAAAAAAACCAAACACGAGACACTCATATATGTGTGCACATGTGTACAGTCCTGTTTGAAATCCATTGCAAAAGCTGGCATGAAATGGGAGGTTACATGCTCAAGACTTACATTGTCTGAGACACTGGGTCCTTTGGTGTTGAGAGACACACACGGCCCGATTGCACCAGATATCTTCAGCTCTCTTGAGGTCTGAGAAGAAAAAAGGACAATGGTTTAGATGGTTGACTTACGCTACTGCTTAAAAGTTTAGACATGGCAAGAAATTGCTATGCATTTAAATTCCAAATATTTTACCTTCACTTCCAAAGTACCACCAAAAGCCATGCGAAACTCTCCATTGTAGTCTTTGCTGAAGACTCTTTGGAAGGTCTGCTTGAAAAGAGATGTGTTGAAGGAATCTCCCATGACAATGTGGCCCCTAAAAAACAGAGCAAGAAATATTTTGGAAATGTATCACGTTTCACTTAAATTACTTAGTCACAAAGAAACAATACGTTGATATTGAAGACATTAAATAGCATGTAAGATATATGAAGATCAATAATCTTCGATCAATGCTCACCCTGTGAGGTTTGATAGACATTTCATCTCTAGCAGTCCCGTCTGATCCAGCGCACAGGCATAGATGTCGACGCTGTGTCCGTTCACTGCTGCACGGTTCGCCAGAGCCTCGTAATACTAAATACACATCAACAGAATGAAAAGAATGAAACAGAATGTTTATGGAAAACCATAAATATAAACAGAATAACACCAGAATGTTGCAACAAAATTCTCTAATCACCTTAGTGGCCTTCTTTAGATGGCGAGCGTTGTCTTTCTGGATGTCGTGCCAGGAGCGGATGGGTGTCTTCAGTTCATCTCCAACCACCATGCCGGGCCCCTGTGTTGGGGGGCCACCGGTGAACAGCATCACACGGGCCCCTGTGTTAGGGAAAGTGCCCTACAAATAGAACGACAGAGAGACGTTGTTTTAGTTCAATGTGAAAGTATGTATTTTTCCACATATTACAAACTTCATTGGTGTCTTTCAAATGGAATGATGCAGGCTAAAGTCAAATCTGCCATGCTGGCTAGACTTTTTATCAAATAAACTCAAGAGTGCAGTAGGTAGTCTGTTTCCTATCTTGAGAGTTATGTAAGAATAATGACTGGCTCGAGTACTAGGTACAACTGTTCTGATATGACATGACAGCTAAAGTGGACTTTGAATTTCACAGCCAGCATTACGGACACGTTGCCAATTTAAACTCACAGACAGTTATAATGAAAGGAGAAAAATCTCTGCAGGAATTCTCAGGGTACTGAATATCAGTTTAGTGAAGATATGCAAAACCGTGCATTTCCTGAGTTCTATCCATACATCCAGCTTTTTTAAATTCTCTCTTCTCTCTCTCTCTCTTTGGTCGAATACAGATTTATTCGAGAATAAATAAATAAAAATTAGCTTTTGAATGATTAACATCCCGGCTGTACCTCCAGTAGTCCAATAGCAATAGAAAGGGCGATGCCCGTGGAACGGAGAGGTCTCTTCCCCTGAGGAACAGGCCAGGGGTCTCTCTGCAACTCCCCCAAAAGGTCAGTTAGGTTCATGTCTACTGCTTGCACAGGTTGCAGAAATCTAAAACAAGAGCGAAGAAAAAGAAAATGAGCATAAATGGCTTTACATAAGAAATTTTCTTGAGACTCTTATGTAAAAGCTTCCGTTCACTTCTAAGGTGCATGCTGAGGAGAGTGCCGGATGATCGTCTCTCATACCTGCAGGAAGCAGCAGCATCATGAGGGGCCAGTGGTTTGCCTTGTTGTCCTGACGTAGCTGGTTTCATCAGTCCCAGCATCTCCTGCAAACAGATGACAGACTTGATAAACGTATCTGAAAACTCTGCTTCACTTGGTTGCATATGGGTTATTTTATAGATTTAAAAAAGGTAAATAGGAAAGATCACTGACTTGTATCTGTTTGGGCGTGAGCTCTTTTGTGCCACGGAAGACGTAGCTCTTGGCGATACCTTCACAGCTGAGCTCGTGGACCTGAATCATGCGGCCGAAGGTGATGAGACCCACCAGGGCATTAGGTGGCAACAGACTCAGAGACATCTGAAGAGATTCTTTCAGGGCCTGGAGGTCTTCCTCCTCCAGACATGTGTCCACCACGTACAGGAAGATGAGAGGGTGGTAGGTCCACGCTGAAAAAAATAAATCAGAATTAAAATACTACATAATGTTTTTAATTGATAAGTACTTTCATTTAAATAATTTGTTTACACTTGCATGATAGTTAAATAGTAACACATAGCCTACATTACTAGAGTAATTTTAAAGAAAAATTAAGTGTCAGTAAAAGCATTCATAAAGCTACAAAAGATTTTGTATTTCAAACTGATTCTTCGAATGGAAGTGTATACACACTTTTAAATTGCAAGGTAAACTATTTATTTAAACAATAAAAAAAAATAGCTTGTCAAAACACACTGAGCACTAGTTTCAAAATGACAACGTGGCTTTTGACGTGCAGCCATCAGTGAGCTAAAGGAGTTCTAGTTAGTCTATATGTTTGTACAGTAAAGTATGCCCATGTACAGTACAGAGTACACAGTAAATGTAAATTTACCTGCACTATGTACTCAATGGTGGAGAACTGAGGCATTAGTTCATGGGCTGATTCACTTCTGAAATGCCTGCGTATGATGGAGGAAACTGTAAAGAAATAGATTCATATTTACTCACAGTGACAGGTGTGACTGATGTTAGAAAAGCACACAGAGCTAATCCAAGACAGAAAATGAGTTTCAGTACTCACAGAGTTCCTCTGGAAGCAGAAGTTGCAGGCCCATATCTTAGCTCTGAAGTCCACTTGACTACAAAAGGAAAATGAGCGTTAAAGGTGCTAAACTTGTCTATGACGAAGCCTTTCTAATGTAAGTCATTAGCACACTAAAAGACAGTCGTCTTCCTTTAGTCTCAGCGGTTAAAGGAAACAATTAGCAGTTGATTAACCTGATCCAATTAACATACCAATGCTAATATTGGAAAACAACACTCTTTTAACATTTAAAAAGCTCTGAAATAATGCAATTAGCAAGTCTGCGGAAAACCAAACTTTGAGCAAAACACTATTCTAACCCTAAAATAAAAGTTCCACATCCAATCCAAACCAAACCACCTTTACTGTGCGTATAAAATGACAGCAAAAGCAATGTGATCCAGGACACCAATGTTTCATTTAATAAACAGGGAATTAACTGTTCTGAGCTGATACTCAAAATCCATACCAATTCCAGTCCACCATCTAATCGATAATTCAGATATGCGATTCAAATGATATTTATCTATACTGACCACACGCTGTACAAACAAACAGAACTCAACGCTGCTTGGAAAAGCGATTCAGCCCTTACCAGAGTGGGTTGAGGACGGCTTTGCAGTTGGCCCGGCTGCACAGAACTGGCTCGTGCACTGGACCGGTGGCAGGTCTGGTCTCTCTTTGAGAGGAGTGTAGAGGCAGGAAACAGGAACCACTAGCCGTGTGGCCTCCAGGCGGCTGGAAGGCCAGAGGTTCCAACTGCAGCGTACTCCATCCCGATCTTCGTTCTGTTGGATGAACTCTTGGTAGGTCGCCATGACAGTGTGAACTGTGGACGACCAGAAACATCGAAATGAGTAAACAGTGAGCTGCGGAGTCTTTTTAACACCAAACCACACCTATTGGGTTGTGCCTCCAAAACTGGACAGGCAGGATAGCAGAGCCTAAAATTAACAGCAAATACTTGAGTGACAAGGACAATTTCACCCATGAGAGCAATGTGAGCAGAAATTACATTCCTTTATGTTTGTTCATAACATAAGGAACTCTTTCACGCAAGGAATGTTCACGCAACCGTCATCTTCGAACAAAGACACTTGACATGAGTGCTTACCCATGCCAAGCCCAAAACGTCACTAAAACGTGTTGATCAGAGATAAGCGCTGATGTGTTGAGAAGCAAAACCAGATGCTATTTTTGAGCAGGATGTACTGCTGGGACACACCTGTCTTAGAATACCTCCTCAACTCCAGTCACAGGTTTGCTGACTAAACACAAAAGCACTTCAAAATATTAAAGAAGACTTTGGCCTCTGATAACCCTAAATCAGAGGCATCCTGGAAATGCCTGCACTAAACAGTGGCCCAACACCTGTATTGACTGTTTGGTTACGCAATGATAAGAGTTTCCAAACAGACACGAACTCAATGTTCCAAGAGACACTGGACAGGCTGAAAAAAGCCTAATAAAAATCAAATGAGTGCAACAAATTGCTAAGATATTGTCAACACGTTAGCCAACTTAATAACAACTGAGTAAAGGTTTTTAAATCAAACAGGGGTTAACGTATTGCTATTAATACGTTACTTCACAATAATATATGTTTTAGTGAAAATAAGAAATGTCATGACGTCACGCGTATGTCTACATTTCAGTCGACAAGCTCGCGCTGGCTAATTCCATCACACTCTCGACATAGCACAAGTAAAGAAGCAGAGGAAAAGCAAGCAATCAAAAAAAGAGGCAGTTACATTATTTCAAAATGTAGAATATCCCGAACAATAATGTCAAAGCATACGTTACTACTATACACCCGAGTATGCCGTACACACACACTAACGTTG